>NC_072834.1:1928928-2241785 GCF_027744805.1 Dunckerocampus dactyliophorus | reverse complement strand
TGGAAATAATTCCAGACCGTGGATGTACACAGCTAGCAAGCACATCATCCCTCGTGCACCAACATCATCATTGGCATAAAAACTCTAGAATGGAGGAGTAAGGCGCCACAAGCCCTGGGCAAGTGTTGGTGCAGCCTCGCTCGGGGATACTGCCTGGTTTCTTGCAAGTCAATTCGGTAGCAGTTCCCGAAAACTGACTGTAGCCTAGAGGCAGTCGATAAGCAGCAACAAATGTGACTCCAGATCACCAAGGCTGTCCTTGCCATTAGCTATGAGTCCCCATCGTTGTCAAGCTGTACGTGGTGGCTGTCGTGCAGCAGTATGGCCACTTTTCCCCATTATTATTAAACGTCCCGCTGTGGCCATTGAGGAGTGACAACAGGAGCAGTAATGTGACCAGTCTGCCAAAGCAGCTTGCAAATCGAGGCCTTGTGAGTCACCTTCGATTGCACAGACAGTGAAAAGAATCCTACTTCACTCAAGCGATGCCAGAGACTTCCATGTTTCATCGGACAGCATATAATCTGTAATCTGTGTATCAATGACCTGCTATTTGCTTGCTACGCGTGCCATGTGTATGGTAGGGCTGGGCGACATGGCCCAAAACTCATATCCCAATATATTTATGTTGATTATTCATATACAATATACAGTACAGCTGATATTTCTTCCACAAAGTGAGTTGAGACAAAGCCAAAGTCTAATATTTAGGGGCCTATGATTTCCACTTTAACGGAATCGCCGACGGAATCGCGGGATTGGCCTGTAAAAACGGAATTTACTGTCAAACTCAGAATCTCGCAGGTTAGCTTAGGCTAGCATGCTAGTGCAGCTGTGTGTGTGTGTGTGTGTGTGTGTGTGTGTGAGTATATTTTCACCGCGTTGTGTTTTACTGCTTTAATGTAATGCTTTACAATGCCCGATGACAACGTGCAGGTTCTGAGTGAAAAAAGACGAGAAGCACGTTTATTCTTGCACCCAGCTCGCCTTACAGACAGTCAACACACACACAGAGCACACTTCCGGCCTTCAAAATAAGAGCAACGTTTGCCCCATGTCGTCTAACTGTGTAAACATAGTAAGAGTGTCTTACATATGCAGTTGGAATTACATTGGTGGTTGCAACTTCCTTCATCACAAGCACGGGCGTTACAGTTTGTTGAAGATTTTGTAGCAATTTTTAAATGTCAGCAGCAACTCCAAAATACGTTACTTTGAACAGTATTATTATTATTATTAGTTTTTAGAAGGCCTAACCTTGCAGCACGGTGGCCTAGTGGTTAGCATGTTGGCCACACAGTCAGGAGATCGGGAAGGTCTGGGTTCCAATCTCCGTTCTGTTTTGTCATCCCACATTCCAAAAACATGCATGTTAGGTAAATTGTAAGGTATGAATGTGTGAGTTTGTCTATATGTGCCCTGCCATTGACTTGCAACTTGCAACCAGACTTGCCTCTCGCCCAAAGTCAGCTGGGATAGGCTCCAGCATACCCGCGCCCCTGATGAGGATAAGTGGCCTAGAAGATGGATGGAAGCAGAACCTCGTAGGAGAGACAAAAAAGTCAGTAAAACACCTTCATTACCTTTAGAACTACAAGTAAACTTGATTGTTAGTGCAAATTGTAAAGTAGAAAAGAATATGCTGAAAATGTCAGTCTGTGAAAACAAAGGCTGTCTTCCATGCTCAGTCTGGGTAAACATGAGTGTATTATTCATATGCATTTCCTTTTAAAACACAAGGGAAAACCCCGAAACATTGCAGCTGTGCAGATGCATAAATAGGTGTTGTTCCAGAGCCTTTGCATGGATCCTGCATTTGTGTAAGTCAAAACATTCACACAGAGAAGTGTGCCAGCTGAGTGGAATACCCAGGAGTTCATATTAGCGGGCGACAGCTGAGCTCAGCTCCCATGTTGCTGCGATTTGAAGTTGTTTTGAGACCCCTGATGTTATAATACCCTCTCTGGTGCCTGAAGTGGGAAGGTCGCACAGTGATGTCTCACAAATCCAAACGTCAGCTGAGGGATTCATTTCCTCAAATGTAGACCCACCGCGTGGCTTTTAAGAGCCTTTGCATGTCAAGTTTGGAAGTGATTTATTATTATGGTGCCTGTCATGCTAAAAGCTACCAAAGTTGACAATGTTGTGGCTAAACGGTGCACTCACGCTCGGTGATATCAGCTTCCAGAGGAGCTGAACTCCTGTGTCAGTAACCTTATCTGCGGAAGCTTTCTCCTTGATGTCATAGCCAAAGCCCCCAGGGAATCTCCAGGACTATTAGCCCCTTATCCCTTCCGTCTTATCTCGGAAGACTTTAACAACATTAGCTCTTTTGAGAGCAACAGAATGCGCTGTATGTTACGCTCTTGCTTCTCTAGGACGTCACAAGGCACAGGCATACCGGACCCACAATGGAGTTCAGAGTACTGCGGTCTGGCAATGACGGACTCTCCCAAACTTGCCATCATGTCAGCAGGTCTTTAAAGCTCGAGCTGGGAGGTGTGTTGGATTACAGCTCGGACATGCTGCTATGTGGAGGGTCTTTGATGAGAGATGCTTTATTAGTCCTGGACTCCCAGGAGAAACTCCAAGAGGGTAGAAGGGAAGGTAATCCGAAAAAAATATTTGGGGGATGGTGGGGGGGACTGAGAAAACCAACTACTCTGGCTAAGACAGTCTAATGTGCCGTCTTTCAGTGAGAGGATCACCGCATACCAGCTCACAGCAACACAAACAGCTGCTATAGCAAATTGGTGGGCAGCAATGAATTCCATCCATTTCCTTCACTCATTTGGATCACGGGGGAGCTGGAGCCTGTCCCAGTTGACTTTGGGCAAGAGGGGTACACCCTGCACTGGTCACAGAGCACATTAAAAACTCTGAAAAAAAGAACATGCAAACTCCACACACAAATGTTTGAGCAGATTCAAACCTGGACTGTGAGGGCTGGGGGAAATAATCCATTCTTAGATGCATCACGATGCAAACACTGACAATCATTAATGGATTCATAACTGTCAATAATCGATGCTGACGGAACAAAAAGACAGAAAGCACAAGTGCCGCCCGGACAGTTTATTGTGGTGCACCTAAGTGTCATGGGCGCCCCACACGGGAGGCGACATACGACTGCGATTGGCGAAAACTCATCGCCTACGCATAGCAAACCCTGCACATGGGTGACCACGGGCGGCTGTGACCAGCTGGACTGGTGAGCGACGCGTTCACGTCCAGAGTGAATTGTAGGAGTTTCCCACGGTTTTGATTGGCTGTCAGATGTGGAGGGAATTTGGGTTGTCAAAGTAGTTCAGAGGAGGAAAAGCGGCCGGTGTTGAGAGATGCATCGAGATGCATCGATAACCGTTTTATCATCGCATCACAGGCCTCTCAGTCGTAATCGCATCGAATCGTGAGGTGGCGAGAGATTCCCGCCCCAGCAGACGTGCTGATCAACTCCATCAAGTGCAAATCATACAACGTGAGAAGTTACGTTTGATCGTCATTCTTTCGTTTGATCGTTAACCTGACATGAACACGGACTTCCTCGGGTTGCAAACAGGTGGGAAAAGATTACTAGCATTTATTTCTAGAGGAAGAAAGATTAGACTGTGGACTCCATAAACCTGTGAATATTCTGAGATCTTCTTACAGGTCCAAGGCTGGACAGAAGTAGCTGCTAAATAGTCCAATCACATTTAACATGTAATGTGGTGGGGGCAAGTGTACGGCATCCACACTCTTAATTAAGCCATTTACTGCAGCGCCAACACTCTTCCTCCCACAGTAGCTCTCATTACCGTTGTTCTCCTGAGCTCCTGAGCTGCCTCTGCCATGCATGTGCTGCTGCTGACAGCGGCACATCCCCGTCTTTATGCATGAACAGGAATGGAGCAGACTTGTCACCTTTTAAAACACAGTAGTGGGACAAGTGGTCCTACAAAGGGGGTCAACCGACGTATGATCACGTTTGGGTTACAGTTCATTTTCGGTACAGTAAGAAAACGAAGTACCAAACACAATGCTTGGCTTTTGTGTCAACAACAAAAAAACTTTGTGGTTTCCGCATGTATATAAAACCATAAAACGTTGGAGGTTTTCGGAGGTGTTAGAATAGCGGGCTTTGTAGGCGGAATAGATGCATGTCATTATTGTGGATGATGGGCAAAATTCCACAAAAAGTGCAGTCTTCCTTTATAAAGCTGTAAACTGCTACAGGTAAATAGGTCCTTCTCTATTGAATACGGGCCTGGAACGAACACATTTTTGTGCTACAGATGATGGTCAACGACATTTTAGGAAACCATTTTTCCATGATTGTCATGAGAGGTGTAATTCTCATTCCAACCACTAGATGGTACTCAGGTGTGGTGTACCTGTGAGGGCCACATTAGCTTGACACAGAAGTTGCCTGTACGTACGTTGTTTAAAAGTTATTCCGTATAACCGTGTCGAATGGTTGTATTTCTTTTGCAATGTAGCGAGCGGCACCGTCTGTGAGTGCGCACCATTTTGCACTGTTTTGTTTACATTTCCGGACCAAACACCTCAGTAAGCGTTGACTGTCGGGACGAAGGCTCCGTTCCCCGAGGCACCTCCATGAGTGTTTTTTTTCCCCAGTTGAGGAAACTGTTTGTGTCGGACGTCGGTGTTCATGCTCACCGTGTTCGTTCTGTTGAAAACCGGAATGTTCCCATTCGCCTCAGGAACCATCGCTTCTGTGCCTTCAATCATGTTAGCGTATGCTGTCTCACGAGGCTAACTGCTAACCCTGCGTAGCCACTCGCTAATAGCCCCGCCTCCACAAAGAGGCTGAATGAAATGAGGGCTCACTCTCTCCAATCATTCCACTATAGAACCAGTGGCACAGACACATGCAGAGTGAACCTTCTTGTCATGCAGCCTGTGTGGCACAGAGAGACCAGCAGATGAAACACATGCATACGTGCACAAGTCACTTTATCGAGGACGTCATAATTATCTACGTGTTTTTTTTAATCGTTCGATTTATCATCAATTTATCGATTACCGGGACAGGCCTACGGCTGGCCGATATATCGATATTGTTAAAATATCGGTATTTCTTTTATGCACGATATCAAAAACAAGCATATCGTTCATATCGATGTAGACTGGATTTGATGCGGAGGGCTCATGTTTCAAGATGGCGCCGCCCGAGTGGCAGCTAGCTACAGCAGCTCCGTATTTTCCACAGCATTTTTAGTGTTTGATAATGCTTTATTCCTACTTTCTTATAGTTTCTTGTGCCATACCAACCCCTTAGCAAGTTAGGGGCTATGGAGCAGCTATGGATGTCCATCTCGTTACGTTTGTAGCTTGCCTCTTGCTTGTTGTGGGAGACGCATTCATTCACGGCTCCGTTGTTTACGCTCCGGAGCGGCTGTTAGCTTTGAGCCACACATCGCTTCGCTACGCCGAGCGACCAGAGATCCCCGCGGGGATACGGAGGAGGAGAGGCTGCATAGCGGGAGTGAACAGCGGTATAGATAGACGGTATAAACCATGTTTACCGTCTGTCATCATGGGGAACGTGTGGTGGAAGAGCTAACGGCGCTAACCCGGCTGCAGAGAGACTACCGTGAGTGCAGCCTGATTAAGATTGCTAGGAAATGAATAGCATAGTTCCAACTTGTAACCCCGTTACCCAACAACGGCAGCACACTGTTTTCATCTTTACGTACTTCAGCGGTAAGGCAAAGTGTTTTGGACTAAGTAAAGAACTCAAGCAATGTCCTAATATCAGCCAGTTTAAGAAAGAGTACAAGCATGTTATGATATCTTTTGTTTGATTCATTCACTATACGATGTTGGGATCACTGAGCTCCACCGCTGTCACACCCGGGCTCACTCAAGTGTTGAAACAACAGCGGCATCTCAAAGGGAGCCACTGCACACGGCTGGCAAACATCACCATGGTGGTGTAAACCAACACCCCGAGACATGGCAGCTGTGTTGCACCGTTTGACCTCCAATATGTCACATGCACATACCCCAGCTTACGATATTTCACACACGCCGCTACTGAGAAGTGGGAAGTGTGTGTGAGCACATCGCCATGGACCGGCTTCTCACAAGTTAGTGAGACTCCGCACATTTTCACAATAACTTCACAGCGTATTTGGGAGAGCACCGCATGCTGAAGTCACAGTGGGAGTAATTACTTCAAACCCCTTTTTTGTGCCACTGTTTTGTGCTGCAATTAAGCCGTTTGGATCTCTAGCAAAGTACAAAAATACAAGTTCTTACATGTTGTTGTACAAAGACATACCCTGAAAAGTTTTCCTCCTGTCAGCAAACTTGGCAACTGTTGCATGCAAAGGTTCTGTTTACATCCTCAGCATCTCACATAGAGTCTATCCTTAGAGACTAGCCTGCTGTTTTTTTAAACCCTGCTTAGTTCCTCATAAAACATTTGCAAGGCCTGTTGTGCGTTTTTTCGCTAATTATTTACATCCTTGGCTACCTTGCAGCGCTGCCACTGCCTTTGTAATGCAGGGTTGCTAGTTGTAATGGCTCGTTATTGCCAGGTGACAGAATAGCACCAATGGAAACAGGAGTTCAGAACAATCGAGACATTCTCTCATTAAAATAATAAAAAAAAAAATTATTCGATCAATTGTTGTTTTTTTCCCCAGAGTCAATGAACAGTGTGCAATTTGTGTTGACAAAATAATGTAACTAAAGTATTTGTCCGTATAATTTAGTGCAGGTTACGTCACCGCAAACCATCCCGTTTCTATACCGCTGGTCTAGGGCGCGGTCATCGCAGAAACTGACATCATGTGAATGAAATGATGTCATCGTGACGACAAAGAATGTTCATGTGGGGAAGTATTTCCTTGGCGGACTGCTCAATCGTTGCGGGATCTCATCACAAACCCGAAACCCACCGCCTCCCGAACTAAAACTAAGGGGCTATCCAGACGGGAACGTTTTGAGGTCAAAACGGTATTTTATCGCTTCCGCCTTTCATCCACACGGAAAAGGCGTTCTGGGTGCCCTGCAATGTTATTTTTTGACTGCTTTAAGAGCGGGAAAACCTGAACGTGAAGGGAAGCTAGCAGGGTTAGCAGAGCATGCTAGTGTGGCTGTGTGTGCGCGACTCAGGCTGGATGAGTGTTTGCACCGTGTTGTGTTCTACTTGTTTCTCGTTAAGGCAAACAAGCTTTTTTACAATGCCCGCTGACGTCATGCAAGTTCTGAGTGGAAACAAAGACGAGGCGCGTTTATTCTTGCACCCAGCACGTCTTAACCGTCAAACAACATTGTCAACATACACAACACACTTCCTGCCTTCAAAATAAGAGCGCTGTTTGCCACATCTTGTCTAATTGTGTCAACAAAATAAAGCCGTCATAAAAAAATATCTTATATTAATAACGTGCTTGAAATTGCATCGGTGACTACATCTTCCTTAATCACAAGCACGGGCACTACGGTTGGTTGAAGGTTTTGTAGCAATGTGTGCAGAGGCTGATATCCCGTTAGGAAAGTTAGCCAAGCTACATCCCTTTCTCAATTACTGGACTAATCGTCCAATGATGCATTGCATGGATTATTGCATTGAATTGATGGACATCTTTGGGAACACTTCATCAAGAATCACACCTTCAGTGAAGGTAAAAGTAACCTTAAAAGTTCATTTATCCCTTTCATTCATCATTTATATGCGTTTATGTGCGAATTGTTTTATGCATGTGAAACTACAAAAACGTGTTTTGCGTTAAGATTTTAGAGAGTGACATCATAGACCGGCTTTCTGGTTCCTTTTTGTTAGCCAGCTAGCTTCTTCGATAGAAGCTAGGGCCGTTTTGTGATAAAAATACATTAAGAGGACAGTTGGACTCACGCAGTGTATTAATAACACGACAAGACGCCCGTCTTGTACGCAAGCACAAGTGAAATTTTGGTGCACATAAAAAAAAAAAAAAAACAAGGTTCCACTCTACTTAAAAAATTTGACTTATTTCAGCTGCTGGAGTTTTAGTTTGTTTCCTTGTGGGTGTAAACAATGCCCCCCCCCCCCCCGCTTTGTTGCCATGACAGCAACTGCGATTATTTGCAAGCTAACCAGCATGCAATCAGGAACAAAAAAAATCAAATGACTGAAGCACGTACTGAAAAAGACTGGGACTTCCAACAGCATGCCAGTACAGCTGAAGCATTTCCCAACACGCTGCCCAACATGTGTTTCCCGTCAGCCACCACGGCGGCTTGGCGTAACCTACAATGCATGCGTGTCAACGCCACGACTTCACTCACATGCTCATAAAAACGCAACACCTGCTCATAAACATCACTGCCCTTCACCCTCTTCTCTCATTCATTTGACAGACAAATAGAAAAGTCTACCAGGCAGCAGGTCCAGGTCCAACCTGACTAGGGTGCACGTACTGCAGCTCTGCTGGATGTCATCTGCCCGGTGCTGTGCTCTATCCAGTCACAATGGCGGGTAGATGTCGGCTAATTGCAAAGCTGTTTCCTCTCAGGCGGTAGGCAAACTTAGTTAACTCATTTTTTTTTCTCTCCAGTTGCAGGATACCGAAAATGCCTCCTTTCTTCCTTTCCCTCGTTCCCTCAATCCTTCCTGTCTCCCACGAGCCATCAAACTGAGTGTGAGCGTAAGTGGCTTGCAGCAATACGTTGAGTGACAGCTTGAGCTGACATGCTGACACAGCCATGATTTCACGGGGAGAAAAGCATTTGGAGGGCTGGAAAAAGAGAAATGTGTCCCCAGAGAGTCATCAGTCTCAGGCTTCTTTCACTGGCTTTCAAATGGAGCCAACTGGTTTTACACATCCACACCACGCATTCAAGCCGCTTGCAAGGATTAGATTTAATACCGCCTCTGTCGATTGTAAGAGCAACTCATAGCAGAATGGTAATAGCATGACGGCATGGATCAAGTATCCGATGAACTAGCGAAGTATCAATTTGCATGTCGCTATGTCGCTTCTTAAGTCCACAGCAGCAGTCGTAGCAGCAGCTGATGTGTTTTCCTGCATGTGTTTGTGAGCGTGTCAAGTGCCGCCCCATTACCTCCTTGCTCAGGTTTCACCGCAGTTGGATTAGCAAGAGACACTGAGAAGAATCACCCCCCCGCATACTTTCATTCCTCGCGAATGTGACGCGACCTGCTGATGTGATGGCAAACCAACCCAGAGGCCCACATTCTCCCTGACTCATCTTCTCCGCGAGGAAATCTCAGCGTAGCCACATCAACAAGCTTTTCCAAATAACACCACAAATTAGCTCAGGGGTGTTGGCAGGCTTGAGGGTGACGAGTCGTGGCTGTGGGGCTGCACTTGGGGGGCGTGGGGGGGTAGATTAAGAGAGGCTGGTTGGGATTTGAGCTGTTTATTTGAACCGCCCTGTCGTCTAAACAGTCAGCTGCCTCTCTGCTTTCTTGTCAAGCCTCAGAGATTAAGTGAAGATTGTGAAATTGGTAGGGAGAACAACCTGATATCCCCCTTTGGGCAGCGGCTGGCCCAAGGTTTAGGTTACTGTGGTGGAACAATGCAGTCTCTGTGCACGGCCCCCTAGTCAGAGAGGACATGGCCTAGACAGTCTGGCTAGTGTCAGGCATGGCTAGAGGATTCATACATCACAGAGCCACCCCACACTGACTGGGCAGAGTGGAGGGAAAATGCTTCCAAACACAGCTTTCCGGATTAAATGCTCCAGCACATCCCCCGGTCTCAATATGCTGACGGCTCCACAAAACATAAAGCATGTACCGGCACAACTGTCTGTTTGCTTTTGGCTTGAATGTCCCGAAAATGTGATCCCTTCTGGGATTTATTTTTTCTACAAGTGTTTACAGTCAAACTCGACAGAACCCTGAAATCAAATATCTCCCACCAGGAGCAGCTTAATCTTTAGCAGATGGTGACAGTCGGATGGACAATGATGGGTTCGGGCAGGCTCAGGAGAAACGTGGCAACGAGCCAGGCAACAAGAAGCAAATGACGGTGATAAAAGTGAACACTGTTTACTTTAAAAACAAGCAAGCGCAGCCCTCAACGTTTACCTCACCTTGTTATCATTCTACACAGCATTATTTCCCTGCACCTTTGCCACACTCTACCTTAAAGAGATCACATCCACCACCAGGGGGCGATGTTGCCCTATAGCTCTGACAGCCCATATCACAACTTACAGCACTCCGGGTCTGTATGTAATAGTACCCTGTGGAAATATAATAAAATATGGGTTTAGGCAAATGAAAACCGGGCTGTGTGCAGAGCAGAAAAACATGCAAAGGATCTGTGAAGTCCTGCTAACAAACCACCAACCCACTCTGTAGTTCTCTTTAATCCACCCTGCGGCTCATCAGAGCTTTATTTCTGTCCTGCATATTTATGAGAACCACAGCGTTCACGAGAAGTGTGTGTGTGGGGGGTGGGGGTGATGCTGTTGAAAAGATAACCTCTTTTCTTTTGGGAGCAATTAAATCCTTGCTTTCATCAAGCCTGATCAGAGCCCTTGTGCTCTTTTCTCTTTCGGCTTTTTTGCCTCTTTAAAAGGTTGATGTTTACACTTTCACTTCCACAGTGCTGACCCTCCTCGGAGTCCACGGGAGCTGACAGGAAGACAGAACAGACTCTTTAACTTGACCTCTTCTTTAAAAGCAGTACCGGCTGTAAGAAAGCATTCTAAGTGTCTATAAAAGCATTTTTCTTGTTTTTTTTCTTTTACTGCTGGGAATTACAGAGCGAATGTGTCATTTGGCAAAAAGCTGAACGGTGACGGGAAGACTAGTGCTAATTAAAGTCAACACTGTATGTTCTTTGTGTACTGTATGTTTATAATGTATTCAAATGGAGGGATGAACGTGCCTGGGCCAGGACATGCACTGTGTGTGTACTTAATAACTCATTTCACTGCTCGATGTGATCACGTGCTACAAATTATCGTCGATAATCAATATTATCGTCAACATTTTTTTAGATAATTTTTAATTAGTTATTGTCATGAGAGGTGTAATTCACATTTGAACCACTAGATGGTAATCAAGTACAGTGGACCTGTGTGTGCCAAATTAGCTTGACAGAGAAGTTGCCTGTACGTATGTTGTTTTAAATGTATGCCATATATGCCATATAACCGTAGAGTGGTTGCATTTCTTTTGCAACGTAGTGAGCAACACTGTCTGTGAGCGCGCACTGTTTTGTTTTTATGTACATTGCTGACCAAACGCTTCAGTAAGCGTTGACTGTCGGGATGAAGGCTCCGCTATGCGAGGCACCTCCATCTGTAATTTCTCCCCCCCCATTTGAGAAAACTGTCCATGTCGGTCGTCGGTGTTCAGGTGCTCGCCTTGTTCATTCTGTTAAAAAATGAAATATTCCCACATCGGGGCTGTCGGCTGCGGCACTCGCCTCAGAAACCATCACTTGTGTTTCTTCATTCATGTTAGCGCATGCTGTCCCACGAAGCTAACTGCTCTGTAGCCACTCACTATTAGCCCCGCCTCCACAAAGAGGCTGAATGAGATGAAGGCTGACTCTCTCTGATCGTTCCACTATAGAACCAGCGCACACAGACACATGCAGAGTGAACCCTCTTGTCATCCAGCCTTTGTGGCACAGAAAGACCAGCAGATGAAACACACACGCGTACATGCACGTCAATTTAGGGCGTCATAATTATCGACCTGTTATTTTCTTATCATTCGATTAATCGATTATCGTGACAGGCCTACTTGTCGTGTACGGAATAATGGCTTCAGATTCAGAAAACTCACCATGTCACCATTAAAAAGGACCCTATCCTGTTCATTTCAGGGGCTTTTAAAATGATATTGGATCCAGTGGGGCACTATATAGTAAGTATCTTTTAAGAACATGGTCCATAAAGCTCAAGGTTCTGCACATGATAAAGCTGCATTCTTCTCCTCATTCTTCTCCTCTTGGCTCTCATATTCAACAGCCTCCTCCCTCGACCACGTCTACTCTGTTGTGATTAGTCACGGTCAAGGTACGGTCAACCTGTGCATTGTGGCAATAGGTCTTTAGCTCCACAGAAAAACGAAAGAGTCTTTTCATTGCCGCCTTGCTGTAGATACACAGTTCTTACATCTTACGATCTCACGATCTCATTGGGAATGCGCTGGGATGAAAATGGCTGGAGAGTGAAGACCATCACAAGTGAAAAACCCCAGGCATGATGGATTATGATTGAAGGGTGGATCATTGGCGATCAGACACCCTGCTCTTATGCATGCACACACTAACGTGCGCACACACTCTTAAACCACCATGAGGCCTCATTAAGTAGGTCTGCTCCCTCTCAGTCTCTGGCAATGTCACCTCTGCTGCAGGGACTTAGGGACTGACACATGCATAATTGGCCTGAACACACCAACAGTGTGCACTGGGAATGCCCGGCTCCTGATAAGTGGTGTGTGTATGTGTGCGTGTGTGCGTGTGTGCGTGTGTGCGCGTGCGTGGTGCTTTGACCCTGTTAATGCGGCACAGTTGGCAGGAGAGTGGCTGATGTCGCATTGGATCAATGGTCACTGGTGATGGTGATGGGGGAGAATTTCTCTTGGGACAAGGGGAGCGGTGCGGTGCTCCCCCCCACACATTCAACAGCCTTTGTTCTATCCATCATCCTGCATTTCAAACATACATCCGTCACTCACACTGTGGCCGTAAAACACCTTAAAATGGCATCTCTTTACAGAGTTTGTTTTTTTTACACTCGCCTGTCACAGCATAGCAGGCACGCCTAAAGAATACAGAAAGTTCTGCCTCAACACACATTTTGATTTGTGTTAAAGAATTCTTCTTGTGGGTGTAGTTTGCGTTGGTGTAGAGGCCTGCCTCATGCCGAGAAACAATCCATTCCGGACTCCCACAGCTAAATTTAGTGCTCTCTTTTATTTATTTATTTATTTGGTCAGATTTGGCACAATCTGGTCACCTGGCTCACATTCACATTAAAATGGAAGGGAAAGGTCGTTACAACTCCGCCCAGTTGACGGAATCCTAACTCGGCACGGTCAGAAGCACTTCAGCTTGCATAAAGACGGCACGCTTCCATTTGCAAGAAATATCCAACAACTAGCTTAACAACGGAGTGTAAACAAACAGAACAAGTGTGTTACTCACAGTGCCAACCAAAAAATAGGTGCACACATGCTGCATGAAATAAAACCAACCCCCGTAAGTCAATAACTTCATGTTCTCTTGTTGAAAAAGGTTTAGGTTTCTTATGACACAAACCAAAAAGCAATGCAAAACATTGGGTTTTAAGTTATGGTCAATTATGCAAATGAGGCCGCCGCCACCGCAGTCACAGATAAACTGCAGACACGAGTGGGAAACACTTAAGCTGAAATAACAACAGCTTGGCAACTTCATCTCCGACTGACACCCGGGACTTATCACCATGAACTGCAATCAATATGTTCTATGAGGCCTGTCACGATAACAAATTTTGCTGGATGATAATGGTCTTACAAATTATTGCTGATAATCGATATTATTGATGACGTTTTTTGAGACCATTTTTTCATTAATGACATGGCATAATAATGCAAGTACATCATATCAAAAGCAATAAACTTTAATTTCTCGAGAGTATTTCACATTCTAATTGGCATGTCAAGAGCTTTTATTGCAGACGCAATTGTAATAGCTCTATTAATGTAAGCTATTTTTATGACACTCTTATTTTATTACCACTATTAGACAGGATGTGCACCTTTCTTCTTTTGAAGGCAGGAAGTGTGAATTGTGATGTGTGTTAAAAGTGTGTTTTGACTACAGCTAAGTGAGATCCTCTTGAAGCCGTGGCTGTTGTCCCTATTTCAAAAACGCTGCGTTACATTAACAAGCACTAAAGTACAGCTCATACAGCCCGAGCCCGCCACTGTGAATGAACGTTCCGTGGGGAAATATATCCACACACCCTTCCCGTGTGAGCTCCCCGCACCATAGAGAGCAGTCCGGGTACAGCGAGGGGGAACTACCTCTGTTGCTACGGAGCCGAATATCCAACTGCCAGCGTGAAATCAACAGCGATGGAGACGAATATCCAACGTCCAACATGAAGCTAACTTCACCAATGTGCAGAGCGAACCCTCTTGTCGCCCAGGCTGTGCGGTAAAGAGAGAAAAACAAACACGCATGCGCACGTCAATTTATCGAGACATGCAAAATGACCGACTTCGTGTTTTTTATTTTTTTTATCGTTCAATTAATCAAAAGTAGGCCTATGTTCTACTATTTTTCTCATCGAAGTACATTAAGGTATGCCCCTTAACCACACTACATTTGCAAAAAGGGCATGCCTTCATTAAACTACTTATATCGTATCTAGACCAAGAAAAAAGTGTGCCACAGATTTGTTTATATATGAAACAGTTGCTGCCCATTTAAGCTTAACTGCCAATCAAACAGATGGTGGACTAGAGGGAAACATAAGGCCATTCACTTTGATCCCTGGAGTGCAGCCCATTTAAATGTTGTGTTTGAGATGTAGACCTTTAATTTTGGGCCTGATGGATTCCAGGCTCTTCGGGTTTACCCTGGCATGTCGGATATGGAGAGTGTTTACACAGTCTCCCTGCAACTCTCCTGGTGCTGAAATAAGTGCATTAAGATGGATGGATTTACTTAGTCTCTAACCTCAGGGTTTTGGGGAACAAACTCTAAATGACCTCTTTGTAGTGCTTGAGGCAACGCACAAGGAGGGGAATTGAAGCTGCACAGGCAATAAAGGAATACATGTGATCACCTTCAGACAGGAGTCGTTCACATTTAAAAGTTAGCTACAGCTGGTCCAGGCTCGTCCTTGAATCATCCCTACAGTACAACTCCATAGGCTATAGACTATATTACCCATGATGCACTGAGCTCTTGTTTTCCTTTTTTTCTTTTACATATAAATCTTCCCACTTGCATTGACTTAATCATTTTAGTGTGTTACGAACTTGTTTTCTCTCCCCTGTAGAATATTATTCTACTTCCAGAGTGGTAGCAAACTCTGCTCTGGATCATCATGATAACGGTTTTAAGGTATACACACGAGATGAAAAATCCCATTCCTGCGGGATGAGAGAAAGTAGAAGTACAGCGCAGCCACTGTGTGGAAATACGTCCTCTGTTATTCCTCGCTGGCGGAACTGGGCTTCGATGTGCTGAAACCACGAGCATCGGCGCGGCTACAGCACCGTCATTAGCTGCCAATTCCAGCCTCTCAAATCTAAATATTTCCTAAATCATCCATGAAAGCAGAGCTATTAGAAGACAAGGTAACTATTACAAGATTAGGGCTGCAACTGACAATGATTTCTTAGGCGATTACGCTGAAGCTTCTTGTTCTGGTTTATCGAGTAATCGGTTAGGCCCTAGACGGACCACATCACTATAAAGCAAACACAAACAGTGAATGGTTTGGTCCGCAACATATCCAAAAAGAGGCAAAAATGTCAATCACTGTTTGCCAAAGTCAAGGCTGATCTTGTTTGGCCTAAAACACAAAGATAATACGGTAGGCTTGCTTTTATGGGTGACATTTGACAGGCTGCAAACAGGATATTTACATTTTTAAATAAATAAATACAAATTAATCAAATCCCAAAATAGTCGCCAATGAATTGGATAATCAATGAATCATCCATTCATCAATTAACTGTTGCAGCTCGAGTAATGATACTGGATTCGCAGCAGAACGACATCACTGCTGCATAGCATTCTGCAGTGATACTATTGCACTGCGCACCTGCACCGTCTCTCTAACCGTGGTGAGTCAACTACTCCAGTCAGGTCCAGTTGGTCAGTTCGTTAGCATCATAAAGTGACAGGGCACCCCCCTGATGTGGTGGAGAAAGCGCTGATTATCTATCCAAAAGCTCTCCCTGATGCAATTCTGGTGGGTCTTTTTTCATTTCACTTTGCATCATGCTAAGCTGACCGCAAGGAAACACGCCTTGAGAAATATTTTGTTTTGAATCGGAGCAACATAAATAAAATTCAATTTATTATCCAGCAGCAGAGGAATGCATCATTGCAGCGGTTATGATTTTAAGGAGGGAGCAAGGGGCAGTGACCTCCCAGTGACCTCCAGACCCCAGGCAAAGCAAATAGATCGTTCTTGACTGCAGCCATCCCTCAGAAGGCCCAATAACCAAACAGTAGTGAGGTCATTTTTCCACTGCACATTAGGTCAAGTTCCACAAACAGCGCTGATTTCTTGACACACAAACCAACACAGACGCCAGAGGTCTGCGCGAGGTAAGCGAGGGCAGCGAATGGGGGGGCCCTAAGGCCGTAAAGCGACACTGGGCTATGAAAGGCCAAAGTTCTCACTTTCCAGTTAACTGAATGGCTTCCAGGGGCGGCAGGGTGATTGTTGCTCACTATATCACTTGAGATTACAGCAGGTGGCTGCCCAGGCATGAAGTGCGCACAGCTCCATCACCGGCCCGCTCTCTCTCTCATGAAACAGAGAGAATGAAGCGGTGAGAGAAACGCAAGCCTCCCACACATGTCACACGCTCTCGGGACACTTTGCAGGCTGCAGAGCCCTTCATGACAATCCAGGGAGCTCTTCAGCTCTGATATCTGCCACCTAAGTTCACCCCAGCTTTTCTCTTTCTGTTATTTTTTGCACAATACCATCAGCACTGAAAATGACACCTTCCACATCTCACTTACTATCCCTCCCTCCCCTGGTGACAGAGGCACTCGAGCCCAAACGCACTTCACCGACAAGCTGGCGGCATTGCTGTGCTGCTTCATTTTCACATTAACTCCAGTAAAGCGCGGTGAAACCAGTGTTCTGCAGGGGATGGGGGCGGTGCACTTGGGTGAGGCATTGACAGCCGTGCTAATGAGACCTTACAACTAGTGACTCTTACATCATCAATTTGGTTCCTTAGCAAAATGAAGCCTGAACGATTGAAACACGGAGAGAAAGTGAGGTGTTGGGAGTGTGACGAATTATCGATGTATCGAACTACAGTGGAACCTTAGTTAGTGTACGCCCCGGTTAGCACGTTTTTCAGTCAAAATTTTGCCTCGGTTCAGGTACATTTTCAGAATAGCGTACAATATTAATACACTGCGTGAGTCCAAGTGTATTCTTAATGACGTCCTTGCGAGGAGCCTATTAGCTTGCCAATACATTGCTCACTAACACAGTTACGCCACAAGTCTGCTTTTCTTTTGATCACCGCTGCAAAGTAACCCACAATGGAAAGAAAGTTTCAAGTGCCGGCGTTTTGATAAAGAAGGTGAGAAACACTATTGAACCCAACAAGTTTGCAGCAGGTTAGCAAACATCTAATAAGATTGGGCTTACAGCAAAAGAGTAAAAACATTAGAGCGCATTAGGAATAATAACTGGGGCCTGGACATTAATAGATGACAGATATGCTACACCGCTGGCCCCTGCTGCACACAAATAGTCATTATTAGATCAAAATGGCCTTTGCTTTTTTGGGAATTTTGCCCATCATCCACAATCTCTACAGCAGGGGTCACCAAGGTTTTTCCTTGTGAGAGCTACTTTTACAAAATGAAAATGGCCAAGAGCTACTCATTTTTGTAACATTTATTTTCAGAGCTTATTTTAAACCCAAACAAAGCGAATATGCTTGTTTTACCAGAACATGAACAAAATGCTGGTGTCCACATTTTCTATTTCACAATGCATTTCTTTCTACTGTTCTTTCATTATTAATGAATGAAAATCAGGCTTGCGGGCACCTCATGTGGTCGTGGGGGGCTACCTGGTGCCCGTGGGCACCATGTTGGTGACCCCTGCTCTACAGTATGTGAGACAAGAAAAGACTTTTTCCGTGAGTTCTCAAAAGCCTGGCAGTTTTAGGCTAACAATGCAGCTAATTGGGGTTCACCTATTCCGCATATAAAACCCCTCCAACAACGTTTCATATACAAGCTGGAACCATGTAGCAACAAGCACATTCATGATAACATGTAACTTCCGGAACTTCTTTCCTGTGCGCATTGATTTCACAGAGCGCACAGCAACCAACGCTACTACCGTCAGTGACGATAGCATGCAGAGCGCTGTGTTTGCTATGGCAGACACAGAGAGCTGCCACCGCAGACTACTTAGGGACAAATGAGAATCCAGAACCTTGTGTTTTTGAGCCTGAATATACGGAGGATGAGCTAAACGTTTTGTAAGCCGAGCGGGCAAGAAGAGGGGGTGAAACATCAAAGCAGATGGGGTCCAAGAGAGTCAGGACCGGCATGACTTGGTGGTGTAAATGTGAAGCATGCCAAGTGAGTGGCGCACAGCGTTACCACAATAGAAAGGCTTTGTGTACATGGTGAGGAGGACACTGCTCCAAGAGACTGCATCACAATGAATGGAGAATTGTTAGCGCTAACAAACCCTGCAGTGATAGAACCTTTTTTCCACCTCCCCAAAATAGACGCCCCAAGCCAGCTGGACCAGACAGACTGTCCTTCGAGTAAATCACCATGATATTGATTCTGGTACATGGAGCACATAGTGCTTGGTATCACAGCTACACACACAGTCCATCTAGCCGTGTCACTGCACCAGAAAGGTAGTTCCTCGATGTTAGCTCCCACAATAACAATGTCGCTATAGCCTGATTAATATGCAGCTCACTGCATGTAAATGGAGCGCTGTTAGCGCTTTTTTAGAGGTGGAATAGGTGAATCGCAATTACGTGCACTGGTTAGTGAAACACTGCCAGCACAGGGCGGCTACCTAGAATGCACAGCAAAGGGAAAGATGTTCTCATCTCACATAAGGATTGTGGATGATGGGCAGAATTCCAAAAAAGGTGCAGTTTTCCTTTAAGGCTTTAATATGTCTCTTGTTTTCTTCAAAATGGACATAAACTTATTTGAATAGTGTCTGAAATGATCTTTTTACTAACCTCTAGATGTCCTGTCCAACTATCTCCACCGATCGCTACATCATATTTACACAGTTTTGGATAATACTTTCAAAAAAATTGACGGCATTTTGTTACCACAGGGCCGCACGGTGGCCAAGCGGTTAGCATGTTGGCCACACCGTCTCCAGAGCTGCAAGACCTGGGTTCGAATCTTCGTTGGACATCTCTGTGTGGAGTTTGCATGTTCTCCCCGTGCGTCTCCGGGACTCTAAACTGTCCAAAGGCATGAATGCGAGTCTGAATGGTTGTTTGTCTAGATAAGCCCTGTGATTGGCTGGCGACTAGTGCAGGGTGTACCCCGCCTCTTGCCCAAAGTCAGCTGGGATAGGCTTCAGCATACCCCCGCGACACTAATGGGGATTAAGCCACATAGAAAATGAATGAATGCTAATGCAGCGCTTGTACTGGAGGTGTCCCTCATATTGTGACTATACCGTGAGGCATGAGCTTTCCTGTCATATACTGGAAGATACGTATTTTAGACAGCGCTAAGGTCATATTTGTCTCAATCCACTAATATTAGCTACATGTATTTGACAGAATCATTTATTAAAAAGCTATTGTTTTTAGCCACATGGCTTGTTGCAGTGGTCTTGCACAATGTCTGAACCCTAAAGCACTAACACTGTGTGCAACCAAAATACACACACACACACACACACACACACACACACACACACACACACACACACACACACACACACACAGTATCAAACAAACGTAGACTACTTGCACCTGCCAAACACACACAGCATCTCACAAATGAGGCTCAAACTAGCATTTTTCCAACTGGATGTGTTGTTTGTCCTGTGATTTAGATCCTTTGGAGTGCTGGTAATCCCCCCCAACAAAAACCCTCCCAACCTTTTAATCCCAACACCATAAAAATACCAACGCTCCCTCTTCTCTTTGCACCTGGATTCTTTTACTCGCCCATTGCGAGAGGCGCTGACATATGGCGGAGGAGGAGGAAGGGCTGGTGATGATAAAAAGGGGATGTTAAAATGGAAATAGGGGCCAGGGGAGTGAGAAGACGACTGCACTGCAGAAAATAAGCGTTTTTTTTTTGCGTACTGTTTCCCCTGGTCAGGTCCTTTCATAGAAGGGGTGGCCCTCTGTTGATTTAAGCAGCACAAAGGAGGTCCTAATCCTTTCAAGGGAACCAAATCAGCACACTCAAAAGGAAGCCTCCCTGTCAAGGCCATTGAGACAACCCCCCCCCCATGGATGCCACAAATCAAGCCCTGAAGGGAATCAAAGGCCACAATGTGGGAAATGTGTCCGCGCTGAGAAAAAGTGAAGAGAAATGAGCTCAACGATACCAGCAATCGGCCCAGTTTCTATCACAGCCGTGAAGGGGTCATAACCCTCATATTGAAGGGCTCTGCCCCGGTAACTCCCACCCATTACACAGGAATGTCCATTCACGCGGGGTACCTCCATCACCAAACAAAAACGAGTCTGCATTTAACAACTAATCAGTGACTCCGTAACGAGGTCACATGTGGTCATAAACAGATCTTCCTCCTCTGACTGCAGCGCAGCAAGCCTGCCAAAATACAACATCGCTTCAAAAACAAGCATACGTGATCGCATTTACGTACGGCTTCCGTCTGACGTCATTTCAACAGAGCAGCATGCCTGCGCAAACAGCTGCTTTGTTGCATACACCCATGCAACAAGTCACTACGCCGGGACAATAACCACCACGCAAAAACAGCAAAACACCCGTTTCCTCCTTACATGCGCGTTGCAAACATTAAATAAAATGTGTCTGTACCTTTAAGTGCAGCTGTGCTGAAAAATTTCTCTGAGCTGGCATCAGAAACCTATAAAAAAAGCAGAACAATTATTACATTATTTTACTGTATATATATTTAACAGATACAGGTTGTACAATTCATTTACACACGTAAACTCGATCAATTAATTACACTGCAATATTTGAGACCCAGCGGGATTGCTGTGGTTTAATGTATTTTCAACTTGTGCCTGATTGTTTTTTTTTTACATGAGTTGATATTTCATTATTGATACAACACTATTTTAATGCATGATATTATTATACAGACAACATCAACACAACGTCAACACGTCAGCTTCAAACCGCACTTCCGTTTTTGCCCATGTGGGGGCACTGTTGCTCCGTGACACCACAACGAAAAGCCAAGACGGCGATGGACCGACGGCATCTTTAATAAGACTCCCAAATAAAACATGCGTGGATCGGATTTAATACCAAAACCGGATAATAAAAGAAAGCACAATTTAAACGCTAACTGGTAGACTTGATGTTCTTCAGCTGCTACATTTTGATATAAAAGAAAAAAATATTCTTAGTTAAAGCGACTGCTGGATGTGAACCAAGCAGGACAACACCCGATTAAAAGCTGCACATGTGCACAACAATGCAATATTTCTCGAAAACATAAATATTTCTGACAATTGCCTTTCTACATTAATTCACCAGCACATGCGACAAAATGCCAGTTACGTCGCCAGTGGCGAATTCCTTATTATCGGGAAGGCTCATCTTACTACGCTCGTTCTGAATGATTTTTCTAAAAATAATTAAAACAATGCCATTGTACATTCTACCTGCTACAGCGATGTTCCCCATTTAAACTCAAATTAGTGTACAAGCTTGGATAATAAGTACCCATCCTACCTTGAATGTATCGTTTCATTCCGCTTTTTAAACTGTATAATCCACAAACCCGGCGGCGAAGTCTACTCCGTTTGCATGAAGGACCGCCATGCGGAGACAGAAAGGTGATGAAGAAGGAGAAAGAAAGCCCCCCAAAAAGCCGTTCAGCTACAGAGCCTTTTGGACAAAGGGAACCATGTGCCTCGGCGCTTCTTTCTATAGAACACGACAAGATCCCTTTGGCTGACCAATGCGTTGTTTCCGCCACCTATATTCTCCAGAATATCCAAAAGAGGTACGGGATCCGGTGTGTTTGCGCCAGAGAAGCAATCCAACACAGCGCCCAAGGCAAAAGCAGCTCAAACAATCAACTCTAATTCGCAAAGCCAGTGTTTTTCTTGTGGATTCCTCTCCCCATCTTTCCAAGGCAACCAGACAAACTCTCATTCATCCGGCGACTGATTGCCGGAGAGCCGCTGATGCCTTCACGGTCGGTCGGGTCCACCCACTTCCTGATCTAGAGGAGCTTCATTGCACGGTGACACATCACGTCTTTACATTTTGCGTAAAATGGCGGGCAAAAAAAAGAGACACAGGAGCCCAACCAGACTGCGAGGCAGTGAGTGGAGCAGGGAAAGGGAAGAAGGGGAGGGGAAAGCTGAGGCAGAAAGATATGCTTTCTTCCACTGTGGACTGTGAGATGATGTCAGACACTAATGAATTCCCCAGTATGGTGCCGCTACCACGAGGGGAAGAAAAACAAAACGCTTCTTCATGAAAAGCCACCTCTCTGCAGCCATGTCTTGCACTTGGTTCATCCTACACTGCAGGCCTGAAGGGAGGTCGAAGTACTTTGAGGTCACTTCGCCTTCAATGTGAGCTTTGAGCGCTCTCCTTGCCCACCCCGAAAAGGCTTATTCTATCACCTCACAAGCTGCTACTTGACTCAACTACGGTCTATAATTATGTGACAACTTTATAGAACCCAAGAGGATTTTTTTAAAAATCAGAGTTTATTTGCTCAGGGTCAAGTGCAGAGCAGAATCATGCTGGGGGAGGCAGAGCTCACCAGTTTGCTCGACAGCCAGGGTGGGCAAAGTACCCTAACTACCCTACCCTAATGACCTTAAGCATGTAAGGCGGTAATGCGACTTACAACACGACTGTGATAAGCTGGAGTCGCAAAAGACAAAGTCAACTAATGTCCTTTTTCTTATTGTCTGATTGTTCTTTTTTTAATTCCTGATGATGTTTGCCTCGTCACTTGTTGCTAGGCAGAGATTATTCATAACCGCCCCATCGGTTATGGTCAATGACAAAATAAGCGCAAGGGCAAAAAAGTTTGCCAGAGCCCGAGGCCGAAAGCAATCTGTGATTTCATCATGGAAATGATGGCGCTGGATGACCAGCCTTTACCCTCGTTGAAGATACAAGTATCGGCTTTTGTTGGCTAGTGACCCACTTGGGAACCTGATTTGTACATCTGAGCTATTTGACTTCATGTTTTCTTAACAGTAGTGATGTCTCATATTGGGAAAGGACAAATCTACAGGAAGTTCGTTAAATACAAATTTGTTTGCGTCATTCTTTTCTCAGCTTGAAAAACGTACGCAAAGATTTTGCCTCAGTTTGCATACATTTCTTGGTTAGCTTACAATTTGCCGTATTGTCGTGTTATTAATGCACTGCACGAGTCCAACTGTGTTCTTTATGTATTTTTATCACAAAAGGTCCCTGTTAGCAGCCTGTTAGCATGCTGTTAGCGCGCTCTGAACTGGAAACTGGAAGCGGAAGTCATTGACCCCAACTATAACGTCACCAGGTTTGAGTTGGACCTTCTGGAACTGATTATTGATGCTAACCGAAGTTCCACTGTACTTTTTTCAAATGAATTTGCCCAAAACTGGTAATGACACATTTCCTTGCTTCCGAAGCCCCCAAAAAACACTGAAACGCATCAGGATCTTAATATTGCAAAAGCTTGAACCAACAGCTTGTCTAGAAACTGCCGGGAGGTCAGTGAATGCACAATAGAATCACTAAGTCTTTCTCTGCCGGTTTAACGGCAGAAACCACAGAGCATAAAACTGAATTTGCCCATAACTGGGATCCTGATCCTCTGGAACAGCGACTGCAGGTCCACTGGTTGGAACTAGCCTAACAAACATGAAGTCATGGGGGATGTTCTCCACACGGCCCTAATAGTCCAAACCCTACACAATGGAGGCAACATATTGCTCCAAAATTGCAGCCAGCTGCTTGGGTCTGGTTGGATGGATACATGGGCTCTCACACGCATGCTTGTGGACAAACTGATGACATACAGAACAAGGAATGTGAAGGACCATCCAGGCTTGGCCTAAGGTGGCTGGTTAAAGTCCAGTCACTTCGTTCAGCGTTTTAAGAAAGAACTATCTGCATGACCATTCCGTACATCTTCTTTCATAGATGTAATCATGATGCAACCACCAAATGATGAAATCATTCTGCGTACGTTTGTAAATCACCGTAAATACTCTCAGTCATAAATCATCTGTTGCAACACAATAGATCCCTGTGAAGAAGTGAGTAATTGATGCCCATAAAAATGTATATTTGTGACAAACACCTACCTGCACACAATGTTTAGGTATTCATCGCTAATGAATGATAACGTAAGATGACATCAGAGTCACTGCGGAGCCTTTAGCCTGGTCGTCAGGTTAGCACTTGAAGCTAGCAGGCCAGAGAGGGCGTTTCTCCAAGCTGTGTCGACATCATCCACACTGCTTGCCTGTTGGACTTCCAGTAACGACAACTTGTGTATACCTCACTGCAAGGTTTGAGACCCAATTGACTGTCAAAACTAGCAACAAAGACACTAACATGTAAAAATGCTGTATATTTGACTTGTATTATCACGTATTTATACGTTTTTACCGACTTGTGGTATAATATAACAGGCTGACAGGCCTACTACAGGCTATAATCGGCTGTTTTCAGAGAAAAACAACATTTCTTCATTAATTTTTTGACCAAACATCTGCAAATTTGCAGGGCCATGAATGCTGAATCACAAATGAGTGGGGATCCAATGTAGTTGCCTGCACAAGTATACAAAGATTGCATTATTGTATTTTTTTTAAATGTATTTCCTGTGCTTAGAGCGGCAATACAGGAACTTATCCTACTTAAGCACATGGCACAACTGGTTTCCAAGTATGTATTTACATTACTGTAACAGCCAGAAAAATCCACCAGTCCTTTCCAGGGGCTTTTGCCGCACCAACAGCTGCTATGAATGAGCTGCTGTTCCTTATTTGCAACACTTGTACCATTTTAGTGCAGCCACAAGTCTGTGATTACAGCCACACTGCCAAACAATCTGCGTCCAGATTCCGCACTCTACATTATTTTTAATCCCAATAAAATGTTGACAGAGATCCGTACGCACGTTACGAATAGTGTTTCATTTCAAAACAACATCTGATGAATAGAGCGAGGTACTAAGATCAAACACAAGTCGGGATGGATGCAACATCTCAGTAATTAATGGCTGTGTAAGTTCTGTCATCAGCTCCTGACTGACAGTTTGTCATTTCTTATTCCTTTTTTGGATGTTGGTCTCCACTGAAAAACACAGCAACCATTTATCTTCCCTTTCCAAACAACTGAGCTTTAATTCTACAGGAACTCTCTCCTAGATTACAATCACAGGGGAGCGGCTTTATGAGCTTTTCTGCCATGACATCAAATTTCCTTTGAAATATGACTGATAACTGAAAGATGAGTGCAAGCAATCTAATATGTTAAAAGCCCCGTATTACATTCATCTGACGACTCCAGATTGGATGTGAATTTGTGAACTTTTTCACTGCAGGCTCCTTTCACACAGCCGTCAAAACGTGTCCGTGTCGCAACAGAACCTTTATTGTGCGAGCGATGACCCGTTTGTGACCGAGCATTGGACAGTAGCTTTAAATGGTTACGTTATCAGATTGTAAAAAAAACCAACAACTTTTTTATTAGATTACAAATAGCATGTAGACGTAGTTATACGGTTTTAAAAACCCGGACGCATTTATAAATTTTTTTGGGCGAGAGGCAGAAAGAGGTGATGACGCGACTCTCCACTCATGGATGTCACTTCAGAGCAATTTTAAGCCATAAAAACGGCCACAAGGTGGCAGAAGTGCATTTGATTAGAGCTCGGTGGAGACCATGTTGTTTCGTGGTTGAATACGGCCTAATGTTAGTTTAAAAAAAAAGGTTATTTATGCAAATTGTACATATTCTTGGCCTTAATTAAGTATTTTCAAGAATAACAATGGCTAAGCTAGGTATGAACTAAGCTAGGTGTCGCCAGAAGGCGAGACGTGATCAGGCAATTATTGTATGTAGGTTTAAATGATCTCACACAATAATAACAACATAGTACTCAATAATAATAATAATAATAATAATAATAATAATAATAACACGGGCTACTAAAGCGCAACTCGGAATCTCCGGCGTCACTTCCTGTCCGTCTGGCACTAAGGTCATCCAAGGAACATGAGCAGGAGTTTTATTTATGTCTTAAATGGCTTATTTACGCTTATTGTGAACACTATATTGGGTAATACGAGTGTAAAGCCATTTAAAGCTGCCATTACAATACAATACACTGATGAATAGCCACACTCAGGAAGTACGCTGCCATGCTAACGTGTGAGTCTGCTATCTTATTTATGCCTAATATGTCTTATTTTCTCTGATTATATCTTCTATACTGGGTAATACAAATGTAAAGGTGAATATATGGGTGTTATGTCATGCTTGGGGGATCAAACTATGTTAAAAACCGTACAGTAATCCCTCGCAACATCACAGTTTTATTATCACTCCCTCACTATATCACGGTTGTTCAGGAATTAATAATCATCAATAATGAATGAATGATCACTGTTTCGTGGTTGACTATGGCCTGTTATTAGTAAAAATATGCATATTCAAGTAAATTTGATGTATTTTTGGCCTACATAAAGTATTTCAAGCATAAAAATTGGAAAATACAAGACCTGAGTAAAGTACTCGCTATGTGTTCCACAGTGTTTACCTGCGCGGATGAAGATGCTATGACTGCACCATCGCGACGCAAGACTTCATCCGCTGTGGAGCGCATGCACAACAATGGAGAGGCGACAGCGCGCAGGGATACGACGGGAGAGAAAGTAACGGCGAGCGACTGCGAGGTCTGATTTTTTCAAGGAGGCATTTTTGTGATGCAAATGTATTACTCTTTTGTACGCATTTTGTTTTGAGAAGCCAAACTCTTTACTTAAGTGGCCCCACCAACTAACCGGAACTCCGTTCCTCATCACCGAAATCCGACCAGAACTCGGCTCACGGGACGAAGTGGGGGGGTTAGCCACCGTTGATGTACTACACTGATGAGAGGATGTCATACGACTTCATGTCAATAAATCCCAAATATCCCTTTAAGAGACGCTTGCGGCAGCCTCTTTTTAGGTTTCTGTCCTCGATGTGATGAGGAAATGTGCAAATTCAGTGATTTTTTTCTGACGAAAATGTTAAAAATGATTGTGATCATACGGAAAATAGATTTATAATACAGCTGGATGGTCACTGACTACAGTATTAGCAAATGAATGCTGTTCAAGTAAATAAAACCATTGTATTCACACAGAAACCCTCACACTTGGAATTACTCCTCCTGGTCCACGCTTGCAATGGTTTCCTATTAATGATAAATGTCTTATTATTTTGTAAATGCATTTTTTTTACAGTCATTTCATCGGACCTTATCTCACAAAGCCTGTGGTGGGTTGTCAACGACAACTGGCTCTAATCTCCACCTCCTCACAACAAACAGCACTGACAGGCTCTTTCCACCCGATTCCTCAGACACACAGCCAGACATAAATTAATCTGTCATTCACTGCTATTATTAATGTGAGGAGGACACATGGCTGTGCAAGCAAACACACACTCGTACACAAAGAGACAAGTACATCCAGCATTCGCAACCAAACTGGGACACCAAATATGCCAAAAGTGGATAAAAAAAAGCCTCAGGAAAAGCTGACACTTGTGTATTCAACTGCCTCAATCAAATATTCTAAGATGAAGATGTTAAAATCTGTTGTGTGCGGCCAACCAGACTTGTGTGTTAGTATTAAACATTTAAATAAAGACGGAATGCACGAGTCTTCTATGCATGACCTGCATGTGCAGTATTTTTGCACAGCATGTGATTGGGGAAAGTAAAGAAGTTCGGTTGACTCCAGTGACATGCGGTCATGTCAAGATGAAAAAAAAACCCCAAAAACGAATAATAATTATAACATATATACTATAATATAATAATAATATTGAATTGTCGTCCTTCTATAGAGAGAAAAAGCTAGTTTTTTTTTTTTTTACAGCAGCAGCACCAGCTGGAAAGCAGCAAGCCAAATGCATCTAAGATATTTTTATGCTCTGCTGATTGAATGGATGAATTTGACTGTTCAGATGGAGGATTATATAACCAAGCTCACCAGAAGGTGATCAGACTTTTACAACAACATGGAGAAGGATGGGGCACATGTACTACATAAACAAATAAAAAGTAAGACCACAAATACATTGGATGGAGAAGTATTTGAAAACAACATTTTTAACAAAAGTGAAGTATTTTTTTCTGTTTCTTGTTATCCTCTTAATGAGCTACCTGTATTAGTCCATGAACATCCCCGCACATCACTGGCTGACTCATGATTGAATGTGTATGGAATTCAATGGCCGTACCTCTGAAAGCAAACCTTTTGTGAAAAAAGACAGGAGACTCACAACACATGAGCCAGGGAAGCAAGGGTAAAGTATTTCTTCCGCTTGTTAAAAGCCTGTTATCTGCTCATCTGCACTTGGTCCCTGAAAGCAGACCAGGGATGTGGGAGTTCAAGATAAACAGCCTGATCAATGCCCGACATTATCTACATCTGGTAGGCAATAATCAGATCCAGTTGACATTGTGGGCGCAGAAAGGGCTCGGCTGTCAGCAAAAACAAACCTACTTCACTGACCATCAGTGTAATGTCACTGCCAGGGGACTCGCTTTAGAAAACCAATGCAGACAAGAAAATTGGTTTAACCTTCCCTGCTTCCTCAAATGCTTTTGCGCCACACTATCACGCTGCACTGCCTCGCCGCAAGAGAAATAGGAGAGCCTTTCCTCTGAGTTCCAGACGTTGCGGAACGTGGGCCAGGATGTCGTGGATAATTTAAGACCAGTCAATCACTCGCTCCTCTGTCAACTCACCTTCAAACACACACATGCAAATTAGACAGGGGTTTTGCCTCATGTTCCTGTCACGACAAATGCAAGGTGGTTTAATACAGCACGTATAACCACCTGTCAGCTCCCTCTTTGATGCAGAAGATCCCGTAATGAAGCCGCCTCTGCTTTTTACACCGAATCCCGTGAAAGCGTTCATTATATTGCCACAACAATCAGATCATTAGATGTGTGATGTATTCAGCGCCAGCATCTGATATATTTAAAATACGTACAAAATACCTTTCAACCCAATGAGGAGGGAGAAGCCACACCACCGTCTCACCCCCTGGCTTTGTCACTACAATATCAAGAAGCATACACTGCCCCCCCAGCATTCATGGACCCACAGATTTGCATATTTTTGCTCAAAATACATATATATATATATATATTTTTTTTCTTGGAAAATAGGCATTTTTTTCCGCAAAAACATCTGATTCACTCTGTTGGAGATAATTAATAAACATGTGCCAACGCAGGTAACATGTACAGCATACATGTACCACTGCTCAAGAAAATCCCACAAGTTTGACATGTTCATGTCTTTCAGCTTCACTGATAATGTTTTTTTTGGCAAGCGTTGAGATTCCGCACTTTGTTTGGCGGTCCTTGACCGCACCGCAAAAGTGAAACTTCTATCTAAGAACCCGCCTCAAAACTTGCAGGGAGGTGAACACAAGTTAAATGATCAGAAATCGTTACTGGAATTACAACAATAATAAGAAATATCGATTATGCAGACGCGGCCTGGAGGACCGCCTTCTCCGACAGCTACGCGGGACGACCCAGGTCGGCCGGCAACCTGAAGTCAGGTTTGAGTTTTGGCCCCCTGTGCGACAGTGTTTCACATCCACGTCTACTTAGTCAATATTCCTCTCCTTAGAGGTTGCATAGCGCCAACTATGGTAGTGGAGGTAAATGCACCCAAACCAATACTGAAGCCCTCTCCTGGGCACATACGCTGTGCTAGGATAATAGAAGCGGTCCAATTCAGTGCTGTCAATGATTTAACTGCGTATTTGAACAGTCTCCCTGCGTCACAGACCTAATCATTCTTGTCAGAGGAATTCATCAGTGTAACCTCATCTCGTTTTAGCTCCATTTCAACCACAACAAACATGGATTATAAACCTGGCCCCACGTTCCCCCCTGAAGCATCAAATTGGAGCCTTATCCAGACAGAAACATTGCACAGTGCTCAACAAACCCCAGATACTTTAATTTTCACCCCTAATCTGCATGTCTTAATATTTGCGGCGGGCTGGGAGACATCAAACCAGCAAAGAACCGTAGCGCTGGAAGCCCTAACCCCCCACCTCCACCCCATGAGAGCAAAGAGAGCGAGGAGACAAGGGGAGGCGGGGACATAAAGGAGCAGCAACCAGAGGGGAAGAGAGCGGAGAAGAAAACAACACAGGAGGAGATGAAAAAGAGGGAGACCCGACATACAGGGAAGCAATGAGAGGGGTGGCGGGGAAGAGAAAACCTGCTGTGTCTTTTAAAAAAGAAGGGCTACAGGAAAGCATTGAGGAAATCACCACTGAGACCTTCTGTAATAACTTGTCTGACCCCCTCCCTCCTCGAGCAACACCCAGCGGGAAAAGTATGGGCGAAGGGATTAGAGAGACAGCCGCTGTCATCCCACTGCACCCAACCCTAACACTCCACTCGCACATGCCTCTCTCAGGCTCTCATTGCACTCCACAGCTCCAGAGTGGGGCCTCAGATAGTCCCTCGAGGTTGACACAAGATGGGCGGCGGACATCAAAAGCCAGCAGGGGACAGGCAGCAGGGAGGTCTCTGCCCGCCCTCCCCCAACCTCCCCTCTGTCTGTACGCCCTCCCTACATCACACCGAAGAACCCCACTGGTCTTTGAAGGGTTTCTGATCGTGTAGTGTGCCAAACGTTGTTGTGTTCTGCCAAAAGTAGACTTTCTGGGAGAACTGGCAGAGAGGCAGGCCCGCTCCAGGATTTCACGATGTCGCGACCGCCCCGATTCTTGCAAATTAAGCACGACCTTTCAACTTTATCCAACCCATGCACATTTTGGCCAATCACTGTCATTTTCACCACTCGGGTTTGTCCCTGAGCAGCGCTCAAACATGGACGCCGACTAGATAACCAATCAAATTTGTCCCTGCATCACACACACACGTCATCACTTCCTTGTTCGCTTCCACAGAGATGTGGACGTGTGATGATAATCTCTGATCTTCTCATTTGAGGAGATAGAGAAGGCAAATGTAAACAGAAACCAACCTGATGAGCTGCACTTTTGCCTTTAAAGTTAAGAGGATGTATCTTGCAGCAGCTCTGTTGTCTCTTTTCTGTGACAGCATTTAATGGTTGTTGCCTGAGAAGCGCGTGGGAGCGCGTGTGTGTGATGGAAGATCATGTGACAAGCGTGTTTATAACACATCAAAGCTGCGCCAATGTCTTCCCTGGCCTCGCTTCCCCTCTTGCGGCTCATCCCCCACTGAGTGCAACACGAGGACACAGTGGAAGACAGTGGAAGACAAATTTTGTCATTTGTATGATAGTGATTATAATCCCTCAAGAGAAATTCAGTTTACACATACAGGGGATCCTGCATGGTTGCAATTTTATTTTAAAGCAAATTCTGAGATTCATTTTTTATTTAATTTTATTTTCTGCAAGAAACACAGCTCAATCACAATAAATCGTCAATCATTTATAGATATGTGATAATGCAGGTAAAATGTACAGCATACATGTACCACTGCTAGCAAGTCCACATTTTCCCATTCATACACCAGTGCTGCCCCCGTTGGTGCATGAATGTGCATGAATGTTTGGTGGTGGTCGGTGAGGCCGTAGGTGCAAATTGGCAGCCACGTTTCCGTCAGACTACCCCAGGGCAGCTGTGGCTACACATGTAGATTACCACCACCAGTGTGTGACTGAGGAATGAATGAATAATGGGTTCACTTCATTGTGAAGCACTTTGGGTGGCTAGAAAAGTGCTATAAAATCTAATCCATTATTATTATAATTTTTTTTTACATGTTTGTCTTTACGCTTCACTGACAATATTTTTTTGTCAAACGTTGAGATGTCACACTTTGTTTAGCGGTCCTTGAACGCACCATAGTGTGTGAGACGCAAAGGTTTGTTTGGCTACGCGAGCACTTGCTTCGACAGTCAATCAGGCCTCAAAACCTGCAGCAATCATTCGTAGTGAGTATCTATACTGTACATTTTATACCATCCATTTTCTATTAGGGTCGCGGGGGTATGCTGGAGCCTATCCCAGCTGACTCTGGGCGAGAGCCAATTGCAGAGCACATATTGGCTGTAGCCTGCTAATCGCAGGTACAGACAAACAACCATTCACGCTCACATTCATACCGATGGGCAATTTGGAGTCACCAAACCGGAGTCAACCGGGAGAACGTGCAAACTCCACACAAGCGCAGTTTCCCGATCTCCTGACTGTGTGTGGCCAACATGCTAACCACTCGGCCACTGTGCTGCAAGGTTAGGCCTTCTAAAAACTACTACTACTGATAATAATACTGTTCAAAGTAACGTCTTTTTGAGTTGCTGCTGACATTTAAAAATTCTGTAGCGCACATCGCTACAAAATCTTCAACAAACTGTAATGGCCACCGTGCCACCCTTAAATGTGTTATCTAGGGCTTAAACCTGGATTGTGTCCTGAGTGAACAATGGCAATTGAAGAGAGAAGCGGGGAGCGGGGGGTTCTGAAGCTGAATGTAATCTAATAAGTCTGACTTAACTTCCCTTTTATTGCAAATGTTGATCCACAATCAACATCAACTTAGGAAGCGCTCCTGAGCTGATGCCAGGGGTGTTCGATGCCTTGCTCAAGGGGACCTGAGCAGCCATCCAGACAGACTAGCGTCTCGCCAACACTAGTTCTTGCAGACTGACCCACATAAGGAGCTGGTTGTGGCCCAGAGACTGGGGTCATGGCTGGACTACATGGGGTCTGTCTGTTGACACGAGAGAGGCCTCCTCTGCTTTGAAGCCCTGCGTATTTAAATATTTCATGACTGCTTCACTCCAGACCCTTTTATCTGATTTGCACTCTGGCTTGTGGCTGCATTTCATTAATAGCACAGCAAGAAGAGTTAGTGTCTATCAAGCGTTCCCATCAGCCAGGCACATCCGAGGGAGCACACGCCCATACCCAGGCCCTGTTGGCACTCGGCATATCAGAGTGACGATCTCATTAAAAGCTCGTAACGTTGACAACAATTACTGATAAGCCTGAGCGTGTCAAAGCACAACATGATGTTTAGAATGATTAGCATGCAGTGTTATCAGCAGGGATGGTAATCAACGCTTATGCTTGGTGTTTCCAAAGATCACAGGGCTCTTTATCTGTCACGATCGATAAGAGGCCGGCTGAAGACAAACCTGAGCAGAGCTGTCATGATCTGGCAGCAGCTCATGCAACTATCTTCAGCAAAGCTTTGATTACAGACTTAGCAATCCCATCAAATGCATTTGCTCAAGCTAGACTTTTAGGATCCCACTATGGACACACACCAGTGTTTCCGTTACGTTCATTTCTATGTGGGGGGGGGGCCCGCCACTAATAAATTTGAGCTGTCACGAATGGTTTTGTCCGGTCCTGCTGGCTTCATCGAGCCATGACCTTCAACTCCCACTGGATCGGTTCACAGCCAAGTGGGAAGCGGCTGGGATGGGAATCAGCACCTCCAAGTCTGAGTCCACGGTTCTCACCAGGAAAAGGGTGGAGTGCCTTCCCCGGGTCGGGTATGAGATCCTGTCCCAAGTGGAGAAGATCGAAGGTCATACTAGTAGTACGCTGTTGCACCTGGATCACAAAGCTGGGATGCATGTCTTGGCATGTCTACATAAGTTGGAAGGTGGCCCTTGCATCATTTTATTTTTCATGTGTGTGGCCCTCGCTGGAAAAGGTTTGGACGTCCCTGCAGTAATCAATTACAAGAGGTTGAGACGTGCAGGGCCCCTCCACCAGCTTTACCGCTTCCGTGATAGGTGAGGTGGGGAAGGGTGCAGAAGAATTCCACAAGCGTGCGGCCCATTCTTTAACGAGCGGGAATCATGACTAGCCATAGTGGTAACACCTCGCCCAACCCAGGTGTGTCCAAAGTGCAGCCCGGGGGCCATTTGTGGACCGGAGCTAATTTTTTTTAATGGGCCCTTGGCACATTGTAAAAATAAAATAAACAGAACGCCCCCGCAAAAAGGCATAATGTAACAAAAGAGACAATGACTGACTGACCCCCTCCTCACAACCTATGACCACAAATAGATTGCAGTCCTGCGGGTAACACTGCACACTGCACCAGCTCCCTTGTATCCTGCTTCAGCGGGATTACCCCTCCAGCCCCTGTCCCCTGCTGGCCCCCACTGACACTGCACTGCACTCACCAGTGCTTGCCAATGTTTGCCGTGTCATCACGACATGATGCGACCCTGCATTACTGCAACTTTTGGACTTTTTTATTTGGGCTCTGTCTGTTTAACTCTTTAAAAGGCAAGAGGTGTGATCAAATTGCAGTTTAACTAAGTGGACTTCAGGTGTTAAGCGAGCGTTAAGTACAGTACAAATTATTGTGAGTGCTCCCTATGATACTCTTGCCATACAGAAGCCTGGTCTGTCAAGTGAAAGTGGTTCTCGTGGTGAAGAGGAGCTCCGAGTGGGCCAGTACATTTCCACACGGGCCCATGCTGGCAGGGAGCAGGGCACTGGTGTCGTAATGTGAATGTGAGTCTGGTGACCAGGACATAAGGAGCCGCTTGTCTACTTGTAATAGAGATGCCTTTGAGAGTGAAGGACATCTGCCTGCAGGACACATTCCACTACAAACTCTGCACTGCCATCACACTTTGCGTGCTAAATGTGCACATTGTGAGGCTACCGTGCCGGCAGACTGACAGCAGCACATTCAGCAGGAGCCTACTTGAGTGGACACAGGGTCTCAGAGTCCGAGAGGGACATTAAACGGAGGAGGTCCCGACCAGACAAAAAAAGCTCCCATTATAATCATTAGTAATTAGACAAAATAAACATGCACTTTCTAATTTCAGGGTTTCATTTTGTTGAAAAACAGTCCAATTTGTCATATTTGCTGGCAGCTCCAGTCCATGCTCATTGATGATAGGAAGCTGTGCATGGATTGCAGAGTCCGTAGAAGGGTTGTCGCTAGCAGTAGTAGTTTGAACAAGAGCATGCTAACAACATGGAAAGTCATTGTTTCCCAGCTCCGTCGCCCGTCTCCGATGTCATCAGCAGTTGACGCTGTAGTTCGCCACGAGTCTCTGCTTTTCTGATTGATCACGGCTGTAAAATAACCTACAATGGAGCTCAAGTAAGTGCCAGATTTCTATTAAATAAAAAATATAACTCATCAAAACACAAAGGTCTTTCGTTACTCATCATCAGTTACGATAATATCGGCCCACTGATATTATCGGACTATGTCCACTACTACCAGTCAAACACTTTAGAACACTCCAATTTCTCTGGAGGAAACACCTACATGGTCTGTCTCTCTGCCATCGGTAATTCCCTTTTTTCTTACCATTTTTGTGGCACCAAATGACTTTCTGCAGTACAATGCTGTTCAACTGGTGTTCACGAGGGCGTAGAACCACAGTGTGTTCCAAACACTGTTTTCACGCAGACAGAGGAGGTAGTCAGTCCTCCAGACCTTGGAACACCTGTAGGAATGAGTTGCACCAACTGCCAAGGCCGCTGAAACAGGCCTTTTTGTATAACTCACATGTTTTGTATAACTCTGAAATACACGTTATTTTTCCTTTTTTTTAACCTCTGGCTCTTCACCACTTACCTTTGTACCATTTCAAGTTATTCATTGGACTTGACAATACATGACAATAAGTGACTGGAAAAATTGGGGTGTTCTAAAACTTTTGAGCGGTAGTGTACATGTTCTTTGTTTTCCCAGACGATAGCAGTGTGCTTTTCAAAAAGGTCTGTCTGCATTTGTAGGATCCAACACATCGTAGCTGTGCTCACACACCATCAAAGTGACAACATTTCTGATCAATTTTTAGTCCAAGTCTTTCATGAATGGCCTCTTAGTGCTGCTGTGTTCTTTCAGCGGGTGTGTTTTTGCAGCCTGGTCTAAGAGGAGCCCCCACAGGAGGCCATCAGCGTGAAAGGCCACCCAGTAAACTGCCACTGCTAAGCCGGCTCACCCTGCACTGTGTTTACCAACATCTAGCTTCAACAAGATGATCTGACACACACACACACACACACACACACACACATCTATAAGAGGATTTGCACTGGCAACAGGGACAGGCCGTGTTGATTATCCGGGGAGAACGCAGCAGCACCACACACAGTTTGACCCCACCTCACATGCCTGGATGCACAGGTAAACACACACATACACACACACAATCTCTGAAGGAGCCTTGCCAGGTCCAATAACTGTGATCCAGTTGGATCCCACAGTGTAGCCAAGCATGCTTTCGGCTTTGTGCTAATAGGTTTAACTCCGTGACAACAAGGGACCTGTGTTTCAGCTACAATTGATCTGCATAGTTTGCCTGTAAAATCGTGCTGCATCATGCTAAAAAAAAGGTCACTAGTATCTTGTTGGACCACCTTTAGCTTTGATTGTGACACACATTTACTGTGGCCACTGTGTGCCCCTTTTTAATCATGCATTGGACAGTTAACCCTGCATTTGAATCATGTCATATCAAGCTATGAACTGGCTGGTTGGCCTTTTACAATGCTAACCCACTCAATTGATTATTATACTGAGTCAAGAGCTGGGATGTCTTCCATAAATCTTTTTACAGTCCGGTTTTATTGTTTCTTGCCTTTGGCAAAAAGATAACTACAATTTCAATACAGCTCTCAGCAAAAGGGATGTGGGCTGTGTTTTCCTTTGCTGTCTGTCGACTGATTAGTCTGCTCTGATGGCCGCATTGTTACCTGACAACAGTGGGCGGGTGTTTGGCTGGCCCCGAGGAGGTCATTCAGACAGCGCTCACTGACGCTCTGACCGGGGATATTAGAGAAGTGCCTTTTAGTCATGCTCGATGGAGCTCAGGCTTTGACTCGATCAAAGGCTGCGGTCTGCAGGGGATCTAACAGAGCCAGAGAGGCCTATAAACACCTGACATCCACTCTCGCTCCAGGCACAATAACACCTGACGCTGCTCATGAATTCACACTCAGAAGCACAGGCAAAAGAATGTGACAAACCAGTCTGCATGTTCCTCTCCGTCGAGCCATATGCTAGTTCTGTGCATGTACGCTTCACTAATAACATCCACGGACGTGTGAGCTGAGAACCCCAAAGCGACAGAAGTGTCAAAACAACATATTGGTTTGGCTTCTTGTTGCTGCGGTGTTACTTAGTTCCTTCCCGTCAAGGAAAAAAAACACAAATATTCTGATTTTGCTCCTCATCTTGTGAATGCATTTTTCACAAGTTCCCCCCCCAAAAAACCCCCACCACGTTCCTCGACATTAAAAAGCAATTTCGCACTCTCAGGATTAAAAGCGCATGTGAAATTGAAGGCTACACTCGGTGAGGACATGAAAAATTGAGCGGGCTCTTTATATTAACAAGGTTGTGCTCCGCGCACAGCGTTTAGATCGACCAAATGGAATCTTTTAGCATTACTAATTCATCCCCAGGAAAGCGGCATGATCTCACTGTTAAGCGACTGAAAACACACATCAGCTAGCCGGCTTCAAATACTATTTCAGTGTTTTTAAACAAGATCCAGATCATCTATTAAGGGTAACTTTTCATTATTCCTTATGCTGCTTGGGCATGTTTTTGCTCATGTAGCTTGCACATATCATGATTTCATTTCTATCTGCTTGTCTACAAGTATATCTATTATCTCAATTGTACCTTGCGTTTCATTTAAGCTGGGCTTTTTATGTTACACTTTGTCACCCTCTTTATATTGCTACTGCAGCCGTCATCATCCGGCCTACGCATGTTTTGTGGGTGAATTGCAATCTAACTGTATGTTCTAACTTCCAGGACATATACTGGGGTTCTTTCAACTGTGAAATAACTATCAGAGTCAAAAAGTCATTTTAACAATGTATTCTATTTGGAGTGAATACAAGCAATTGCAATGCCAGCGCTGGAGAGAACGGTCAGCCACCCAGCCCAAGTCTAGTATGTCCCGAGCTGTCTCTGAAGTGAAACTAAGTTCCTCTTCCTCATAAGCCTTCTGTGTCTCAATGATCAGGAAATTTCTCGTTAACTGTTTGTTGGTGTATTGCTCTGATGTGGCTTGAACCAGTCTTGGCTAGGTGGCTGGGCGTCTCAGCTAGGAGACAGCAAGGTGACTCATAATGAAACTATGCGTGTGTGAAATAAGAAAAAGAGCAAGGTGTGTTGGTTCCAAGCGAAAGGCCTTGTGATCGTGTGTTATCTCTTTACAATGTGTTGCAGTACTTATCCAAAACAGAGCGGAAACTATTCCATTCCTAGCAATGTGCTTCCATTGACGTCCAGTAAACACTGAGCATATGTAACATCCCAAAACATGCTGGGGAAACTAAATAATAGAAGACATGACTTGTTTGATCTTGCAGATTGCTGGAATGCTCAGTCGCAGAATGCCAGGCACATGTTTGGGGAATCATGTTGCTTCATTTGAAAATATATTTTTGGGAAAGAAGAAATGTGGACTGCATCTGTTGCATGCCATTAAATGCTGCTTTACTTCTCCAGATCTACATTCAGACAAGACATGGATGGGTATCAATAGCAGGACCACAATGGCACCGCTGCCGATGTAAACAGTCGAAACCAGCCTGAAAAGCTAAGCAGATGTCGGTGCCTCATTTCAGTGCTAAATTAATAGTTACTATTAATTTACCGGCCCCAAAATAAGTCCAAAATGAGGTATATTTACAGCCACCAACATTCCAGTCAACTGCTCTGACCAGTGATGTGCGGCCAGGGGAGACAGAACCTCACAAATATGAAAGAATAATAATCGCATAAAGTAAATATTCATATTTGTCTATTGAACTGTAATAAAAATGTATTTTCTGCATGATTCCAATTGTTTTTAACATTTTAAGAAAAAATGATTGGATTTGCACATTGCAAATAGAGGGCAGAGAGGCAGAGTGCAGAGTGCAAGCCAAGTCTACCACCGGAATGCACTCAGTGAGTGCACATGGCACATTTATCGCAGATTCCCCGTGTTCTGTACTGCTGCTGGTTGAGCTGTGATAATTATGACAATTTGCTGGGCATTTGATTTCATATTGCCAAATTTATCCTTTAGTTATCATTTTATTTATATTTTTTAAGTATTTTAATGACTATTCTGTTCACCCAGCATGGAACAAAATTCAGTAAGTACAAAAAGGGTACTAAATTTGACTAAAGCACCTGTTGAGGTTTCAGATTTGGCACTGGTATTAGACAATATCGAAACGATACCAAATCCTAGAGACAAAAGATAAAACAGATGGGTTTATTTTACTGGCGATTTCAGAAGATCGCGACCCTAGTGAGGATAAGCGGCATAGAAAACGGATGGAGGGATGAGTCGATTGGATGTTCACATCATGGGAGCAGAGTTTGTACTTGCTGAGTGTGCAACCTGCTAATTGAATTATCCAGACTAACTACGGTATTAGATATCATCACAGTGCACTTCTACCCATTCAACAAATGTAGTGTCATCTGTCAATTGCATTACAGTCACTACGGAACGTTAATCAATTCCACATTTGATTCCAAAGTCATCCCTCCTCCATCCTGCAAGCAGAAGCTGCAAAGCTGGCCTGGCTCCCGTCACATGGCTTACATTATAATAACTGCGCTGCAGCAAATGCCTGATAATGCAATCAAGCAGCTTTGAAGCTTGATGATTCTCCAGTGCCTGCTGTAATGAGGGGCAAATGAAACCGTTTCCTCAGCGTCTGCCGATCCGTCTGATGAGAACTTCATCAGAAGGGAGAGCGCCACACACACACACACACACACACCTACACACACACACACGCTAAGAACACCTGTAAGGAATTCATACATCTTCAGCCAAAAGCGGAGGGACCTGTTTTTTTGTGTTTTCAAGCACATGTGGCGTGCCGCGTACTTCAAAGTGGGCGTAGAACGTAATGAATACTGACTGTGAGCCAATAGGAAACGCAGTGTTTCAATCAGGAACCAAACGCAACATCTCTGACTTCTAGCTTCACCTCCACCTCAGCATCAACCTTAGCACACGACAGTCTATACAGGTGTGAAAACGTGTTTGCCCCCTTCCTGAGTTCTTTTTTTGCATGTTTTTCCACACTTAGATGTTTCAGATCATCAAAAAATATAAATATATTATTCAATGACAACACAAAATGCAGTTTTTAAATGAAACTTTTCATTATTAAGGCAGAAAAAAAATCTAAACCGTCATGGCCCTGTGTGGAAAAGTGTCCTCTCTGTTAAAACACAACATAACTGAGATTAATTGAGATCTTTCAGTCTGGAAAAGGTTATAAAGGTTTGGGACCCCAGCAAACCACAGTGAGAGCCATTATCCACAAATGGTGAAAACATGGAACAGTGGTGAGCCTTCCCAGGAGTGACCAGTCAATCAAAATGACCCCAAGAGTGTGGCGACGATTCATCCAAGAGGTCACAAAAAACCCCACAACAACATCCAAAGAATTGCAGGCCTCACTTGCCTCAGTTAAGGTCAGTGTTCATGACTCCACCATAAGAAAGACACTGGGCAAAACCCAAAACATCTTGATGATCCCCAAGACCTTTGGGAAAATACTCTGTGGTCTGACGAGACACAAGTTGAAGATTTTGGAAGGAGTGTGTCCCATTACATCTGGTGTAAAAGTAATGCCGCATTTCAGAAAAACAACATCTTACCAACAGCAAAATATGGTGGTGGTAGTGTGATGGTCTGGGGCTGTTTTGCTGCTTCAGGACCTGGAAGACTTGCTGCGATAAATGGAAGCATGAATTGTGCTGAAGGAGAATGTTGGTGACCTCAAGCTGAGAGCAACTTGGCTTCTGCAGCAGGACAATGATCCAAAGCACACCAGCAAGTCCACCTCTGAATGGATGAAGACTTTGGAGTGGCCTAGTCCAAGTCCTGACCTGAATCCTATTGAGATGCTGTGGCATGACCTTAAAAAGGCGCTTCATGCTGGAAAACCTCCAAAGTGGCGGAATGACAACAATTCTGCAAAGATGAGTGGGCCAAAATTCCTCCCCAGCGCTGGAAGAGACTCATTGCAAGTTATCACAAACGCTTGATTGCCGTTGTTGCTGCTAAGGGGGGCCCGACCAGTTATTAGGTTTAGGGGGCAATTACTTCCACACAAGGACAAGTCGCTTTGGATTTTGTTTCTCCTTTAATAATAAAAAGTTTCATTTAAAAACTGCATTTTGTGTTCACTTGTGTTTCAATGACTACTATTTAAATGTCTTTGATGATTTGAAACATTTAAGTGTGACAAAGATGCAAAAAAAACACTTTTTCACACCACTGTACTGTATATGACATACTGTATCATATGAGCATCATCTTTATCACAACGTATGACACTACTGTATTCTATCTTCTTCAAGTTGTTATATGAAAGCAGCCCAATTGTCATCACCCCCTTTCAAAGCTTTGGCCAGCGTCCCACCATGCATCACCTGCAGCCATATAGCAGATTGTGCATGTTTATGTGTGCGTCTGTGTCCGTGTGCGACCTCCGCGTGCAGGTCACGCCCAGATAATATCTCCGCACTCAGCAGCGATAACTATCATTGCCACTTGTACGGCCACACGCAACTGAACAAGGACAGCCCAGTCACGTTTACGACCTGCCAGCGCTGAGGCGTGACCCTCTGTTCTTCTGTCAGACTAGATAAATCTTGACCGCTGACTGATGGCCTGCCTGACATCTCTAAAAACAGTTAACCTGAGATGATTTTGCTGACACCTAACAGGAGGCGGCCTCCTGGGAGCGATGAGGACCACCACTGGAGAATTGTGTCTTCTTGTGAGAGATAAACAGAATAGAGCCATGCATCAAACTGATGCTCCGTATAATATGCCACACGTCTTGTTGTGTTATTAATACATTACATGAGCCCAAATGTGTTCTTCATCTATTTTTTATCACGAAACGTCATTGCTAGCGGCCTATTAGCTTGGTATTACGTGGAAACAGGAATCGGAAGTCAGCTCCGTCAGCTCCAGTCCAGGGTGTACCCCGCCTCTCGCCCAAAGTTAGCTGGGATAGGCTCCAGCATACCCCCGTGAATGACTGTAAACTGAAAATCTATTTCTACTCTGCCATGTGTTGTCATGCAAAGAGAAAGTGTCACACCTCCGTGCTGCAATATGCATGCACGCTATCGACTGTCATAAAAGGGAAGACAGCACTTTTTTTGCAGCTAAAATGTAGTTCATCCTGTCTCAAGGGCCGAATTAGCTGCTGCAAAATGTCTTAATTAAAAGTGAAAGTGGAACTTTTACAGCAGAGCCGCTTTGTAATGCAATTGCAACCACGGCTGCAATCTTCACAGCAAATCCTGAAGGGGCTTAATGTTAATTCTATTACATCGACGTTACTAAGCGACGGTTGTTCATCGAAAAGTGTTCCCCGGATGTCACCAGTGAGTATCACTTCAGAGCACTACACTTCTGCTCCAAGAGCGCTGAGAAGCCAACGCTTACATCAGTCCCGAAGTAAGATGCCAGAACTCAGTGCTGGAAGCAACAAGAAGCCGACCTCAGGGCGTCTTTATTGCTACTTACAAGGACGACCAATAGATGGGAGCTAAGAACTCACAAATCAGCTCATCTTTGTGTTGAAAAAGGCCGCTGGTTAGAAACAAACCCTTCCCTTTACAGATAAACAAGATTTCCACTGAGATGCTACGTTGTTAACGGGAGAAAGGTGTGGAGGAGTGTTGATCCTGAAATAGCTTAAGGATGGAAATAATGATGATACAATCTCGGAGCAGGAATAATTTGATGAGTGCTCTCAGGTCTAAACAGGAACCTGGATGCGTACCAAATGACTACAGCGAGGGGAAGGTGAGAGTGAGCACTTAATTGCTGGAACAGCACCATGAGACCTGATGATTTGTGACACGGTATCTGGTGCTCTGCATGAACACTAATAACTGTTAATTAACTGTGTCAAGGAAACACACAAACACCCACGCGTGTGGCTTGGTGCGTTTCTCCACAGTCAGATGTTGTATATGAAGCACTGTTTGAACCTGCAGGGGTCCTTACGAAGATCTTCTGTTCTATGCATATTTTCAAATTGTCAGTCGTAGGTGAAATTTGGAATGGAAATTTCATGGTTGTAACTGTTACATTATTGAGGTATACAGTCGTCCCTCGTTTATAGCGGCTAATTGGCTCCAGACCCAACCGCAATAGATGAATTTCCACCATATTCCAGGATTCAGTGTTAACAAATGGAATACTTTCAGAGTTAGAGCGTAAAAAACATGTTTATGCCTTTCCAAATATAGTTTTTAACATTATTACAGACCTGTAGATATGAAATAACACCCCTATAGTCACCATTACACGCCTATTATTCACGGTTTACACCGGATTGCACAACTATGATGCTACAGGGACTCTAGACGGCCACGAGCTAGCAAGCTAGCGAGCCAACCAGTGAGCCTTGAATTTATTTCTTCTAAACTTAAGAAAGGGTTTCAAACGGAGTGGGGAAAAAGAACAAAGCAAGAAGCCACAACCTTACCACTTACCACCCAGAATGGGAGGAGGACCTTTTTTCAGTGTGGATCCATGGCTGGCTACATCCAGTGCAGGGTAGCACCATGGTAGTCCATCATGTAATCATGATGGATGTCTCATCCATAGAACATCACTGCTGCCTAGCGACCAGGATACTACATATCACTTGCATTTCAATGTGTTTTGACTAATAACAGACCATAGTCTACCAAACAGCAATCATTAATCAATTCATTTCAGAAAAACTGCGATATAGCAAGGGAGTGATAATGGAATTGCGATATCGTGAGGGACGACTGTACTGATGATAATGTTTGGTCTTGTCCTGATTGATGATTTAATCCTGGATAGTGGAGAAGAAAACCCCCCACAAAAACCTGACAGGAACATTGTGGTTTCATTGAGTGTCTCTGATATTAAATAACTGCATCCCATAAAATGATAATGATGATAATATCGACGAAGTACAGGAACTTTGGAAATCCAATAACAGTCGTTACCCTTCGTGTCCGCCGCTGTCACACGTGTTAATATGCGCCTTGAACGCCTTCTGTTTTGCTTCCAACTGGCATCAGCTGCAAAGCAAGACGCCAGGCTACACTGAAGTTATGGGACCACATTACTGCATGTGAATGAAACCGTAGGAAGTTCATTATGTAATGACATCTAAAAACGATGTGGTGTCCAATCATCACGACTGTTATCACTGACATATATTTTGATGAGTGCAAGTTTTATTTGCCACCGTTTTTTCACGAACTTAACGTTGTACGGTTATCTTTTTACGTGTTTTTTATGATGTGACCTCAACTTTAAATTTTGCTTCCCTTGTCAGGTTTTGAGTCAGCATGTTTTCGGAGAACGTGTCATATACTGTGCGTGTTGGAGCAAAGACATTGCGGAGGTCAGGGTGAGGGCCATCCTGTAATGTTAGCAACACATTTGACACATCTGTTAGCCCGAATTGGCCCACAAAGAGCGAACACAAAGTCAGTGTTGCGTTCCAAAGCCGACTTCCATCACCAAAGCAGATGTTCGCAGATCTTTTTTTTTTGTCATTGGAACGATCATCATCTGCAATCAGGCTCTTCAGCAGAATGACACGGGGATACGTGTGCTGTAGTGCTGTTCTCAAGAATCAAAATGACTGCTGTGATCTATCCTTTAGCCCCCCTGTAACGTCACTTGAAAGCCAAAGGTCTGTTTATGGTCATGATCAATTATATGGCACCGATGAAGCTAAATGCTTGATGGATGATGGATCAAATGGCTGATAATGTTTGCAACAGATGGAGATTTTGGCAGGGACAGACCCAGCTTAATCCTCAATCACACTGTTGTTTTTTAACATTGAATTACAGACACGGCAACACGACACACGACATTGGGTACAAATCTAAGAACAAATGTAATGATAGTCTAAGGAAGTGCCGTATAAACAAAATCCGGCTTCATAAATATAATTAACATTGTTTTATCTGGGGTGATTGTTTCCTAGTTTCCTAATAAGAAAGTGCTAGAAATGTCCTGGTTTTCATAGTTTTCCATGGGGCCATTAAACTGACCAGCATTACACTTTACTGCATGTCACGTAATCCCAGAGAGGTTGCTGGATTTGCTAATATAGCTAATAGTATTTCATATATTGTAGTTATTTATTTGTCCCAATAAGGCTTGAATATATATATATACAATAAATTTTGTAATATAACACCTTTCTATCCATATCAAGGAAGCATACTTTAAATGTACCGGATTGAAAGCATGAGGCATCTCTGAGTAAACCATGAGTATCATTTGAGTATCTCATTGCCGAGCCGAGACTCCTGGTTGTGTCAATCACAACGTGGTCACCCTATTTTGCCTGCCGTCAAAGATGCATCATGTTTTTTTTTAATTATTGTGGTTGTTGATTGCAGTAGCGCCGAACTGCGCTCCATTCCAGAGAGACGGTTCAACAAACTCTAAGACGAACCGTGAACTCTGAGTTGACTTAGATTGGAAAGTCAAAGTGTTGGGGTCCAGAACAGCTGATCTAAATACTGTACATCCATCCATCCATCCATCCATCCATCCATCCATCCATCCATCCATCCATCCATCCATTCATTTTCTATGCCGCTCATTCTCTGCTTCAGACAAATCCGTCTGTATTCGATTACACGAGAGTCACATGCAGACAGCATACGTACGAATAAATTGTCTTGTGGCCCGGCAGCGGTAAACAATCTGTGTTTTTCATGGTGCATTTTTGCTGATTAAAATATGTATTTCTTCCCATGCTTGACTGCCTAGTGAGTCGTTAAACGTTATTCATGTATTGGATTGAAGGCATTACCAACAAACCCTGGCCTGGAGAAGATAGGCCCATTCACTGCCTGGAGTTAGCTATCTGAGAGCCATAAACCACGGCCTAACCGATTATGCGATTCATCGAAACAACAAGCTTCAGATGACTCCACTAAGAAAAGAATCGTTAGTGGCAGTCCTAGTCATTTCCTTCAGATGTATGGTGCAAATACCGTGGTCACACGTTTTGATGGACACATTCACCTTTTCAAATGAGAGAGCGAGGGTGCAATGAGACAGGAAGTGAACAGAGTGACAAACTGCCAAGTCGCTCTTTATCTATTCACTGAGGCCTCCGCGTGCACTTGTCACTGCATGAATCCTCGCGGAGGAACACAGAAGACGACGCTGCCGTCTACTAACCAAAAGATGACACACGGCATGTTTTGTTTGCGTCTGCTTTCACCCACACACAACCCCGCAGCGCTATTTGAGCAATGCAGGTGGGCAGCGGCTCTGCTTGCCACTTTTCAGTTTGACAGCGCCATGGCTTGCTTGCGTGGCCTTCAGAAGTTGCAGTTGCTGTCAATGTTTTTGTAAGGTGTGCAAGTAACTCCAGTCCTTTGGAGATTAGAAGAAGCAAAACAAAAGACAGATGTGTTTACCGAAACACAAATTTCCTTGAAACGTGTTTATGACAGGCCTTTCTGCTGGAGTGTGATCTGGAGTGTTTGTACACGGTGTTGAACAACGTACTGGCATGTGCAACGTTGCTCGCTGAGATCTGGCTGACATTTTGACAGATGCAAAGTGGAGGTATGCAGCCTGTCTGCCAAAGACGGAACTCAGAGAGATGAGGAGATTATTCCTCACAAAGCCAATTAAAGAACGCTGATGAAAATGAAAGTGGGCTGCATATTTCCGCCTCTCTTAGCTTTTGACAAGGTACACTAATTTGAAAATGGAGGCGATGTCAATTTGGCTGAGTGGCGCCTATCACAGAATTGGCATCAAAAGATAACAGACTTTTATAGCGTAACAACACACCCTTGGCACCTTGTTGTTTTCCTGCCCTGGAGTCCTGATTCCTAACAAAAACACTGTGATATGTCACTTCCAACACGCATACGCTTGTACTAAACTACTTTTAGTTCTATTGATCCACGCAGGATTGCCTCCAGCTGCCCTCCAGCAAATATCCACATCACCCAGACCTCTTTCTGAGCTCAGCCAGAAGAACAAAATCACTGCTGCCCTCGCTCTATCGCGGTTTTTCAAAAATGAATTCACCACTAAATGATGTTGTTGCTGTTTCGTGGTTGACTGTGGCCTATAGTTAGTCAAAAATACTGCAAGACAAGTTACATGTAGTATTCTAGTCACTAGGCCTTAGTAATGTTACATTGATGAGACATTACCTTCAATTACATCACCTTAACAGTGCATGGAGAGAAAAAAATATGACAGTGAAAATATAGTTCTCCTCCCATTCCATGTGGAAGTGGTGCGTTGTTGGCTTCTTGCTTTGTCCTTCTTCCCCACTCCGTTTGAAGCACTGTCTTAAGTTTAGAATATATCAATTGGAGGCTAACAAGTTAGCTCGGTAGCTTGCCATATGCTGTGCACGGCGGCCGTCTCTTATGTCCCTGCAGTGATCCCGTAGCCTGCGCAGAGTTGCGCAATGTGACGTAAACAAAGAATAGTAAGTGTCAAGGTGACAATAGGGGTGTTACTTCATGTCCACAGGGCTCTAGTAATGGGAGTAAACATGTTTAGAAAGTCATAAACAGGTTTCATATGCTGTGACAACAATATTCTGTTTCTTAATATCGAAGCCTACTTTGCGGAAATTTGTCGCTGTTGATGGGGATGTCAAAAAATCCAAACTATCCAAAGACGTGATTATTGCCAAAAACACAATGTGGCAGCTAACGAAACACCACTGAAGCGTTGATCTCGCTGCCACATCGTGTCTTCGGCAACAATCACGTCTTCAATGAAGGTAAGCTAACCTTCAGTGTTAATGTATCCCTCATTCATCATTTATAGCATTTCACATTGTTTTCTGCACGTTAACCTATCATTTTAAAACTATAAAGACTTATGTTGTGTTAAAATTTTTGGCTTTCTGGAAGGGATGAATTGGATTGACATTATTTCTTATGGGAAAAACTGACTGATGTTTCGGTGAGCGTTGGACCTTCTGGAACGGATTAATGACGCTAACCAAGGTTCCACTGTACTCTGGCTTCCTCCAGTCTTCCATTTAACTTGATGTAGATTTCGCAGTTGGTGCTCGGAGGGCATTGAGTTCTCCCCCATCTTAAAGTTGTGTGCTTTCTTGGCAATGTCCGTTTTGCGCTTTGTCAGATGCTCACTTATGAAGATGTGTGTTCCTTTCAGCTTGCTTCTCTGCCTCAGCAATGCTGTTTTTGAGACTCTTGTTGTCGAGCTTTATGATGACGATGGGTGTGGTGTTTGAATGTATCGGTGTTGTTGACATCAGCATCCAACCTTTTCATTGCACAAAGTTGCAGTCACAATCATTGGTCATGTGTGTACTCTGCTCCAATTCCTCTATTCCGCACATCATTTGCGATGTAATGTGATCTTTTTCATCATTTTGCTTCTTTAAAGCATCTGCCTTCTCTTCCAGGCCATCAGTTGTGCTTTCATTGTTTAAGAACAGAAAAAAGTCCGAGGCAAGACATCTCAAGATGGTCTGTCGTTGATGGGAGGGGCAGTGGTCAATATCGCACGCATCGTGCCCCTCACTTTCCTTCACAGCGGTGTGACCTCTCTGTGAGAGGGGTGACCCGGGCTTAGTTACAGGCTTGACACCCACTGACAGCCAACTAACCCTTGAAAGGTCAGAGCCGGGATGGATGGGAACACCTGCTACCCAATAGAACTAACACTTCCCTAAGTGTAAGGATCTGTGGGGCATGGGTCGTACCGCCACAACATCACAGAACAAAACACATTTGTTGTCAGTCAACAAAAAAATGTTCAACCTGCAGCTTGGATCATAAAACATGGGCATTTGTTCACTGGGCTGGCAGGACATCAACCGAGTGGGGTCATACGGATCGAGTAAGAATGCGGATGCCTGTGGTGTGCTTCCTGCAGTTCAAAATCTAATCTCATGGCATCAATATTTAGAATGGAAAGGCTCAAGGAGCAAGCTGAACATTTTAAAGATGCTATCTAAAGCTTGACATGAGGGAAGCAACTAACACACTAAAGCTTGTTGACCTACTGCAGCTTCAAAACCAATATGTTATTCCCTGTGGCAAGGCTTATAAACTGCAGGCCCAAGCATGTCCCAAAGGTTAGGTACACACAAGTCAAGCCAGACGCAGCTAAAACTACAACCTCAATGAACGGATGATGTAGTTCAGCGGTGCTAATCTGTGTTCTTGTTAGCATAATGGAGAACTCTAGAATTTACAGTGATCTTAGAAGGAAAAAAACACATTCCATGTTAAAATGCCAGCTTAAATCTGGCTCAACACAGGCACAAGGTTTTAATCTTCAAAAGCCAGTTTTATAAGTGCGTAATGAGCGAGACCACAATAGAAAAACAAACCATTTATTTTCCTCCCCGGAGAGTAAATGGAACCATATGGGGCTTTGCCGAGCCAGATCCCAACATCTGGACCGCATGAGAGAATCAAGTGGTGCGCTGTGGACCACAGCAACCTTTGTCTGCCCTGACAGAACCCTAGTCAGTAGAAAAAAAAAAGTTCTTCTAGGAGTCTGTGTTTTCCTCTTGCCTTTTTCAGGATAATTGCTAATCAAAAAGAGGCTGTCTGAGCGCGGTCCAACGCAGTAATCATTGACAGCTGGGAGGTTGATGCACGTAAAAACAGCTGGAACCAGCCATGACAAATTCCTGGGAAAACAGTTTCATTCCACTGGATGGTGGTCACTAAGAGGACAGTATGCATGTTTTGGTGGCATCTGCTGCAGAAGCTCTAAGGTTGAAGGTAGGGGTTTCAGCACCTTGGCATGTTTGTTCCACAGAACAGCAGCATGAACGGAGTGAGCCCTTTTGTCAGTCATACAGTCTCTTTGTCTCGATGGGTGGAGGCGCGGTCAGTAGCATGCACACAGAGTGCAGAAGAGTGTAACGTAGTAGAAATTATATTCGGAGATAGCAGAACAGTGTCATATATTTTTCATTGTACTTTTCTTAGAAGTAAAGTTGAAATCTCGTCTCGTTCTCGTAGACCCAATCTCGTGTAACGAGTGTCTCGTGACGCCCCTACTTGAGAGGTGTTCAGTTTTTTGAAATGCAATTATTTCCCATACCACTGTGCCAGGGGTGTCCAACCTTCATCGCTATTCAAGCTACTTCGACAAAAAAACGGTTTATTTATTGGACTGGCAAACGTTGAATTGTACTTTATTTAAGAAGCAGCACAGTCATTGCCTTTTAGTGCTGTTTTGTGGTAATTTGTCATTTAAAAAGAGGCGTAATGTCTCATTTGAAGACGTACAAATACACAAAGAGAGTTTATGCACATATTCTTTGGCCCTTACGGTGAGGTAGCGCTAGCGAGCTTCTGGTGGCTCATGAGATCCCTGTTTGAAACCTCCACACCAGTGATTCCCAAACTTTGCCAGGAATAAGAATAGAAAATAAACGTCTGTCTGTGCAGCGTCAGAGAACGGCATACACAAAAGTCTCAATGTGCGTCAGGCATGCCGTGTTCAAGGACCGCCGAACAAGACACCTTATTTGTGAAAGCATACATTTAAAATTGGAGGCTTTCTAACATAGTTAGTGCGTCCAGTCAACAAACTAATGACTCATACAGCTCAGAAAACACACTAATTAGTCACAGCAGCACGGAAGAGCAGCTCTCATTGAGCACACAATATCAACGATCTGGAGAAATCATCAAGATGAAACACTTTCAATGCACAACGTCATTATCGAACTGATCTACTGTGTTCGTGTGTTAAGATTAAAATGGAAATAAATGATTTAATGACATAATGAGAAGGTCCTGGAGTGTTCTGGTGTCAACTTCTGAATATAAGTGTCAGAAAACTCACAAAAAGCAAAAGAAAAAGCAAAACACGTGGGATTGATGTATTGAGGGTAGCTGGACTGAGGTCGTTGATCGTGTTTGTGCACGCTAGTGCACAAACACAAAAAGAGTGTGACTGGTCTTAATATGCAACGGAGCGATTAAATCAGATGATTAACTTTGCCAAAGCGGAGCTGGCTTTAATAGCCTTTAGCTAGTCTGCATTACTCTCCAGCCAACAACAAAGAAACATTCTTATCAGACCAAAAAAGCTGAGCTTAAGAAGCTGCATCACCTGAGGGCTACGTATTTTAGCAGGGGATTTAACGTCTTATGCTAAGCCACTCTCCTTCTTACGCTTTCTCCAGCCATGTCTTACTTGCTGGGATCACAAGCAGCCACCACGTCAAGCGGAGAAAACCCCACATGTATCTGGAAACAATATTACTAACCTTACATGAAATCACCAAGGAGGTCTGCAAAAATATGCTACTTTGTGAAGGTTCAACTGCAAAGCTGAAGATCTGTGATTATTAGGTGGATGGCGAGGGGCAGGAACACAAAGGACAGATTATTGTGCATGCCCCGGGGGTACGATTCTGTACTTTAATGCTCAACAAAGATAAGGTTGAGCGGTGTGTATTCCTGTCCTTTGGGAGGCATGAGGGGTGGGTCTGCCTCCCTCATGTCCAATCACATTATGCCAGTGGGGTTGCAGCCATGATAATTTATTCCCGAGTGGTCCTGTGGGAGGGTGTCAAGTCAGCTGGCACCCCCGTCTGCAGGCAAGGCATCCCAAGAGATGGAGGCCCTGCGGGCCTATTCTCGGGAGTAATAATACCACTGACCATGCTGATGAATACCTGATCTGCCCTTCCATTTCAGTCCTGTCCCGACCATTACATTAGGCGGGTGCCCCTAATATATGCGCTGTGCAAGGATGCGGTGTGTAGTGGTCTCGCACACCGTGCCTCGTTCACAGATAATAACGTCGCTTATTTATTTCCTTTTCGGAAGAAAAGCCATCACCATGGAAGTGAAAATGAGCATAAAAAGCTTTGAAAGAGGAGGAACACCCACCGACAACGGCAGCAGTTTTGCTATCAAACGTTGGACTGCCACGACCCTCATTAAGAATAAAGATCATATCCTTCAGCATGTTGAAGCATCTGCTCCTATGAAAGCGACAGTAATAACTTGTCACGAGATTAAAACTGGCATTGGAAGTCTGCCATCACCCGTCTCTGTAGTCGTGTGCTGGAACACAGCTACACCACAAGTCTCTGCTTTTCTAATTGATCACGGCTGCAAAATAATGTGTTCGGTTTGAGTCAGACCTTCTGGAACGGATTAACGCCGATAACCACTGTAAGGAGCAAGTAAACACCCGAGAAAGCCACATTATCTTCCTTATTAGTAGCATTTAAGAGAGCAAGTGGGCAGCAACAAAATCTATTCCCCTTGAAATACTCTTGAACGGGCAGAAGAGAATTAATTGCACCATTAGGCCTGAGACAGACAAGACTTGTGTGGTGTCCCTTTGCAGGTGCATCTAACGTACAGCCGCACAATTACAGCTCAATGGTTTGTTTCAGCTGACAGGCAAAACATGGCGTATTCAATAACAATGGCAGGAGATTGGGAACATATTGGAACTGATTGGCTATCAAGCCTGAAGGCTAATTGCATGTATCGTACATTCACGCTGTAAAATTCCTATATAAATAGAGTCCTGCATGCCGGGATATTGATCAAGATGCCAGAGAGAAAGAAGCACATGAGGCATGACGTGTGCCAGTGAAAAGAATAAGCAGCCAGATTATGATTGGATTTAACAAGTCCAGCAATAAACGGCTTTTATCTGACAGCTTGAGCTCCAGCGCTCCATTTCTACTGAGCATGACTGGTTTTTGTGTCCAGTGTTCTATATGGTACCAAGTACCGCTATTTGTAATCCGATTCGGTTCGGTACTGAGGGCGTGCCAATTTCCCACACAGTACACACACCGAGTGAGGCACAGGACTCGTGCCTCGCATTGTCATCATCTACTCTGTGAGCAAATACAATGCAACGCAACCTAAGCTAACATTCATATATTGTTCAGATAGCTTCGCAAACTACATGGTTTTAGCAGTGGTGTGCAGTCAGGGCCAGCAAAGCCTTCTCTGCTGGCCTAAAGACTATCAGAAACACTGACCTACATTTTCAACTTAAATTCTAGTATTTGTTCCATGAAACTGTATTCATTTATAACCAGCAGCCTGTTATGTTCACTTACTAGCCTGGTTCTGCACTGCTTCCAGTTATGAATGTGTATGTTAGATATTTTTGTCCGATTGTGTTGCCATATCAAAGTAATGTGCCAATGCCTTCAGAATCAGGAGTGCTGGCCCATGCCACTTTTTTTTTACCCGTCAGATTTCAGATTCCGGTAGTCAGACTGTTATGTTGTTTTACTGTTAAATATAACGACCTCCTGCACTTTCCAACGGGTTGACAAGCTGGTTGTGAGTGCGCTGATAGCTGGCGATTGGCTCCCGCCAAAGAAAGCGCTACCGTAACTCAATGACTCGCCAGCGGCACAGTATTTAAACAATCAGTAGCAGTCCTGAAGTAAAGGAGATTAGAATTTAGCAAAGATTAAAAGTAGTGGAATTTAGGGTATTAATAAATTGTCTCCTTATTGGTCCAAGCTAACAGCACCGCTTGGTGAAAACGGGGATTTTGTTGCTTGAGTGGGCTGAGGAGGATGCTATCACATCTTGGTCCAGAAACCTACAAAACTAGAGCCCCTTTCCTTCCGCCATTGCCTTGTCCAGTCCTTGAATCCTAAATGTTACAAGCGTATTCTCGCCTTGAACTGCACCGAAGGATCAAAGGGTAATGAGATGTACCGGGGAGCGAGAGTGAGTCTTGTGGTAAGGCTTAGTGATGTGTATGTGTGCTGTTGGAGGTGCCTGTGAGGCCTGCAGGGCACATTCACCGTAAGGGCTCTCCAGGCCATTAGCACACCACCCCAGGACACAGTGCTATTATTGTTGTTCCCCGCAGAGCACAACACAGCTGGAAGTTCCCATCTGACTGCCTCACAGCCAAGAAAGCCCCATTAAAGTAGATAAGGTTCCTGTTGGCAAGTAGCATCCAACTCCACGCTTTCATGTTCAAGTGTGTGTGAGAGCCTCACACGCTCACGTCTTGGCCAAGCGTCAGGCGATTGCAGACGCACTCAGAGTCCGGAATTGTTGTGGTTGTTCTGTCAACGCTTTCATTTTCTTTGAGAGCATTGTTTGTGAAGAGCAGCGTGTGAGTCGGAACTTTTTCTCAGCACACATTTGAAAACTGATACCAAAGTGACTTCCATTTGAACTTCACTGTCGCTTGTTATTGCTCACTTTCTTTCCTAAGCAACCACACTGGCAGCATTAAAAAAGCATTTGGGAATAAGATGATATTTAATTGATTCTGATAGCTGATTCAGAGAAAGACTTTGGGGAATACAATAATTAGGAACACATCTTTTCTTGAGAATGGTAGCTCCCCCTCAACAGCACTGCATCACGGTAAAAACGGCCCATTCCTCCTCCTCTTTATATTCCCCCTCTCTCGCCCACTATGAATTCCTCCCATGGCCCACCGCTCTCCTTTAATGAGAAGCTGGAAACGACAGCTTTAATCACCGCCCGTGGCCACAGTGAAGGGCCCGTTAATGATAGAAAAGAACAGAGGGCCATTTGCATCAATCAGTCCTAAATTACTTTTTATGATAATGCAGTAGAGAGGCGAGAGAGCAGGCAACCCGGATGACTTTATACGATGACGATGATGCAGCTCTTCTCTGCCAACCCTTGTCATGGATGTTCCTTCAGGAGACACACCAGCAAGTCTAAAATAGCCTTCAAGTGCGACCTAGCATTGCTAAGCAGCGGAAACACAAACCCTCACAGTTGGTGGATGGACTGCGCCGCATTGTCCAGCAGACTGAGGCGAGGGTTGGCATTGTTTAAGCCCTAACTATGCCTCACACACTTATTAAACGCATCTAAAGTATAAAATGTATCGGTACTCACCACCGATAAGGGTAAAGTAAGATGATCAATGAACAGATGGAATCGGAGCCATCGTGTAGCGCCGTTAGCCTGGTGGTCAGGTGCTAGCAGGCGTTTTTCCAAGCCGTGTCTACACAATCCATAATTACAGTAACGTCTCATGATCATATACAGTGACCCCTCCTTTATTGAGGCAAACTGGTTCCAGACCGACCGTGATAAGTGAATTTCCGCAAAGTAGGATTCCTTATTTATAAATGGAATATTTTTGTAGTTAGAGCATAGAAAACCTGTTTACCACTTTCTAAATACAGCTTTTAACATTATTACAAGCATCTAGACATGAAATAACACCCCAATAGATTCAATTCAAGATTCAAGAGTTTTATTGTCATATGCACAATAAAACAGGTCGTTATGTGACGCAATGAAATCCTTATTCTGTTCATTCTCCCAAAACACAAGAACATGAATTTGAACATAAAAACATAAATAGCAATAAATTAAGCAACAAGAACAGAAGACACATTAATACCAATAAAGAAATAAATGAGTGTGTGCCTTTTACACGCCTGTTACCCAATATAGTAGACATAATAAGAGTAAATAAGCCATTAAGCCACATAAACAAGAGTCATGTGTGTGTTGCAATAAATGTGTTCCCTAGGAGAGCAGAGTGAGTTGCGGACAGGAAGCGAAGTCGGAGGTTCAGAGCTGAGTTTCATCTTGTCGTTACAGGTGCAGTTGGTCAAATCCAAATTTGTTTGAGTCCTTCTTACCTCCAAGTGTGCACAAACTACCATTCAATGTAAATAAAGAAGTAGAAATGGGAACGTTATCGGTGCCATATCTGTCTTGAGAAACAGGGAAAAAAAAAAATCCCTAAAATATTTCCTATATTATCATCAGGCATAATTCTGAATCTTTAACATTCCGTCAACAAGCTATCAACTCTTTAATTACACCTGATGTGACATTTTCTGTTGCTATAATTAATACAGAAGTGCTCTGATTAAATGCAATCACTGCTATTGCTAACACAGCAAGGGGTCTCTGAACAAAGACCCTCTGTAGATGAACAATGGGTGTAATCAGATGACATAACATCTCATTTGCATACGGCATGAAAACCAAAGGAGTAAATATGATGCCATGTGGACGTCATTCAGAAGACGTTATGGAAAATATCTGCTGCAGAACAACAAGGAAAGAAAATGTTTTATGAGCTTACCTCAGACCACTATAACTTTCTGTAAATAGCAATCCTTCCTTCTGCGCCCGACACAAAGTGAAATGAATATCACAGCAATATCCGGAGGAAAAAACTTTCCTTTGAAAAAAAGGAAAACAGTTCAGATATCCATGAATGCCTAAATAATGCGCTGAAAGGGCTGCCACTGCCTGGCAGTTTAAAACGGCAGAACAAAACATATCAATTTATCACAAAAGCTGAATCTGACTCACGCACAATCCTCACCAACACACAGACAAGCATGACAATGGCCCTTCAGGCTATTGCCTATTTCTGCTCACTCTTGCATGCTGTGTCTGTCTCTCATGCACTCTCTCTCCACCACAGATGGCTTCTTGTGAGTGCACGGGAGGGCAAGGCTGCTCCACAATAATCCCCAGCCACACAGACGGAAAAGCTTGTTAGAGCACTTGCTGATCACCACAAAAAGTCAAACCCGAGCCAGGGAAAGGTCACCAAGAATTAGGCAATGCTCAAACTCCAAAGGCTTGTCTAATTCCCCTGATAAACCCCTTTGAAATTCAACCTGTTCTGGCTGTGCCTTGGGCTCAGCCTTGCCTCCAAGTAAAACCCTCCACTAAATCTAGCTGGAACTCATTTGAAGAAGGGAGAACACACATTCCCAGCTGCACACACCGCTGACAGCATAAGCAGGGCTTTTCCCGATGACTAGACTCGAACAGTCGACTAAAGAATCAAATCAATGAGCGCCGATGTTTGAAAGGCACCGAGGCTTCCCAGACGCAACGCGGGGACTTTACATCTGATCTCCTTTGGACGTAAGGGAGCTTAGTGGCTGCTTTGGACTTTACTCTGCTGTTGTTGTCAATTATCCAGTTTGAAAAGGACACCGAAGAAAAAATAGAAAGCGCGACACAGCAAAAAGCATGACATGAAAGAAAAGATGACTGATGACTCATGATGATGACTAGCTGAACAAGTTAGAGTTCCAACATTTCAATGCATTTAACAGTCAATGCTAATTTTTAGAAAACTGTTGGAACAGTCCAGAGCCCGGTATGCCAGCTACCACCCAAAATGTGGCTGCTATGACTGAGCAAGGTGCAAGCTGTTTGGTCTTGTGCACCTGTCCGTGGTGTCACACCGTGCTCCAAAAACAAAAACAAAACCACCCAGTGGATCCCAGGAAGTTTCTTTCAATAAAATACCCCATCAATCTCAAGTTGTCTACAGGGACAAATCTGCATTGTTCTCCTTCTTGGCCCAAACCCTGGTGGACATTAAGGTGGAAGACCAGACTTCCCTTATTTTCCCACATTTTCCCTTATTTTCTGGAAAACTTCCCTTATTTTCAAATGGAAATGTTGACAGGTAGGGAACAACTATACCAACACAACAATATCGTATTATCTTATATTAGCTTATATTATCCCAGACTTCCCTCTCCCCGGCTGCTTCGTCCAACTCCTTCAGGCGGATCCCGAGGTGTTCTCAGGCCAGTTGAGAGCCATAGTCTCTCCAACGTGTCCTGGGTCTTCCCTGAGGTCTCCTACCAGTTGGACGTTCCCTGAACACCTTCCCAGGGAGGCGTTCAGGGGGCATCCGAACCAGATGCCAGAGCCACCTCACCTGGCTCCTCTCAATGCGGTGGAGCAGCGCTTCTACTCGGAGTTTCTCCCGGATGACAGTGCTTCTCACCTTATCGCTAAGGGAGAGCCCAGCTATTCTACGAAGAAAACTCATTTCGGCTGCTTGTAGCTGCAATCTTGTCCTTTCAGTCACTACCCCAAGCTCATGACCACAGGTGAGGGCAGGAATGTACATCGACGGGTAAATTGAGAGCTGAACTGACCGGTGCAGAGTCTGCATCACTGCAGACGCCACACCAATCCGCCTGTTGATCTCGCCTTCTAAGGTCCCCGCCTTCGGCTGCCACCCAGCTCACTCTGCACCCGACACCTTTGGCCCCATCACGCTCGCCATCATGCCCCACCTCCAGGAATCCTTAATGTTCAAGAAACTATCACCATGATAAAGTATCATCAATAGTTTCCTTCAAACACATATCGTTGTGTAGTCATATTAAAATATGGCGACAATATCGTAGCAGAAGCTACGCCGTGATTCCCACCCCTACATCCACCTAGCCATCCATTTTTATCTGCGCTAAACTAATGATGGCCCCCGTCACAATGAAAACAATGTAAAAAATATCATATGGTCTGCACATCGTGTAATGCTGTACCAAAAACCAATAACATCTCGTAAAGCCTTCAAAGCTCAATAAAACACACTGCATTTCCTTTCACTCCTTTAAAATACATTTGAAATATATTCTAATAAACATATTCTCCAGCCTAACAAGCTAATGTTAAGGGCATCTCTGCCAAGCCTGGAAGGAGAATGTACTCTCAGCACTGCTACAAGCTGCCCTTGGTGTTACACAGCACACAGGTTGAGCAGGTGCATCACTGTGGGCCAAGCCCAGGGAACGCTCACCGTGATTGGGAAGTTGGCTCAGACCAACGCTCTTGACGCAAAGGTCATTGTGGTGCTGGAGACAGGCCACCAAGCGACCAATCAGACTCCTGCAAATTATACACATTTTTCTTGTAGGTGACTGCTGTGCATCATTCTAAATGTAAAGACGCAGATCTGGAGATACTGACACCAAAGTTTTGAGTTCTGTTCCTAGACGGTGTCGTCAGTCGAGTTTGTGTGTAAGTTGGAATGCATACCGAAATTAACCCCTAGGTCACGAGCACATGGAGGACATATTAAATACAATAATAAAAAGCTTAAATACAAGAATGAAATTCAACAGTAATAAAAAGATGCCTGTGGTTGTCCTACCTTCTTAAAATATTACCCCACGCTAGTCTGGAAGGATAACTCCTTTTCTCCCAGATCTCCTTGTAGCAGTGCACGGAATCCATGACCTCTGGCATTCATTAGCATTCAATAACCTTTATCCTTATGGTCCCTTACCCTATGGTCACAACAGTCAAGCGGTTGGGACCAAAAGAACTTTTTATGACGTTCATTTTCACTTCCATGGTGGTGGCTTTCCTTTTCATTTACACACTGCCGCTTGGGAGACATAATGAAATCCCCAAATGTAAGTAATAATAGTTAACTTACGGCGCACGCTGTAACTAGTCTCGTGTTTAATCACGAAACAGCGTAACACGGAATGTCATAAACCGAGGACCACCTGTAGTTGTTTATATGACTGTAGGATGTTTGGAAATGACTTACACCCAATGTGTGTCTGCATGCAGGAGATAAAGACCGCTGTGACTAATGGCAACAGTCCGAGGCCAGGGCCTTTCTGAAATGCTGCTCATTAACAGCTCATAATGCCTGGCAACTGCCTCTCGCCACCCTGGCTCACTCTCATTAGCAGCTGGCAGCAAAGAGATGAGCGGACATTGGCATCATCCCACCTGCACTTAAGTACAGCATGGGAGAGAGGAACCAAGAAGAAGAGAGTCTGAGATGAGTGGCAGAAGAGGGAAAAAAACGTCATCTCTAGATACAAGTAAAACTGAGGTGAACAGATGGGGAAGATGGACAGACTTCCAACCAGAGACAGTTCATCTGTCTGGGTTTCCACTTTTCACTCGCCATCATTCCATCGCTTCACCATCCTCTTCCTCTCATCTCTGCTCTTGGCTCTGATTAAAGCTTCAACACTGGCAATGTAACAGACGCCAGAAACAAGCGGCTCAAACGGGCTCCTGAAGGAACGTCGTCATCCCTTCGTTTGCAATGGATCATTATCTGTAGCTATAGGTTAGTGCTGGTCTTGGGACATTGCACAAGAGAACTGCTAAGCTCTTATTAAAAAGGTAATCCAGGCAATCTCTGTGTAAAATAAAACAGCTATTCGTTTAAAAAGAACCGTTAGACGTAGCTCTAGCCAGACAGATGGGAAGGTCACTTGGTGTACGCTTTTAGATCAGAAAAAAAGATCAAGACTGCCTGTGGCGCTATCTCCCTCCTAGAAGAATTCTCTTTTCATTAAAATGTAATCATCACCTCACAGTAATATGACCTTCAAGGCTGCATGTTAAAAGGAGCAAATGCAAAGCATTCAGCTCTTTCAGTCCCTGTGGCCATTCCGTACAAAGAGAGCATAGCGAGGAAAACAAAAAAAGCATTGAATGAATTCAAAGCATCATAGAATAAGGGCCTCTGCACTTTGCACGGGAAAATAACATTGGTACCTCGGCTTTCGTACGATTGCGTTTTTGATGAAAATTATTGCCAGAAATATGTCTTGGTGTTTGCATGACCGAGCAGTACGCCTGTAAACTAGTCCACGGAATCGAGTGCCCAGCAAAGGATCCACGTGTTGGTGACTCAGTCGCTGTGAAGAATGCATCGTGGTTCTTTTCGAGTTGGGACACTATAGACGGGTTCCGGCCAGGGAATCCTTTAATCAGCCATATTATGTGTGTGTGGATGGTTTATTTGTTTGTAGAACGCACACCCAACGATGAACAAATCGGTATCCGTCTCCTTTCTTCCTACTATTAGTGATGTGCGATACCGCTTGTTTCCTTTCTGATCCGATACTGAAGACTAATTCACAATTGACACATGGTTCTGTTTACGATCGGCCATGGCTTCAACAGACTGACACTGACTGACTGAGCAGTGTGCCACTGCGCATACGTATCACACACTTAGCCAAAGTAGTTCCCACCAACTGCATATCATTAGACAAATCTCAATAATCTAGTTTCTTTCCACTGTGTTCCCTCAAATGATCTGAGAATCAATTTGAGAGCATAAAGTTCTGGTGTCGGAGGTATCGAAACTCCAGTAACGAGCCGCACATCGCTTGAAAGCACTGTGTGGCCTACGCTGATGAGGCTTTCAAGCACACTGCGTATTTCTGAGTGCAAAATAACCCACCATTGGGAAAAGGAAGGTGAGAAACACTACAGAATTCAAGAAAGAACTCGTAGCAAAGTATGACGGTAGCCTCTGTCAGAATACGATTGTAACGTAAAGGCAGGAACCTTTAAAACAGGGTGCAGAGGGAACAGTTTAAGGGAGACACATTACAGAGAGTGAGCCGGGCCTGTGGGTGTAATGATGATTGTACCCGCTGTACAGTCATTGATTTGTACGATTCGGTTTTCGAAACCAACGAAACTGAGGTGCCACTGTATTCACATTAACACCATGCGCATGCAAATAAATATCACTGTGATTTTACATTTGACCGCATTTGTCTATCTTTGACCGATAACCACTGCCAGGATATCATCAATCCTCACTTCCCTACAATTCTACTATCGCTTTGCATTTTTCTTCGGCAAATTGTCTGCCTTACCTCAATCTCCCGCTACATTAATCTCATTATTCTTTGAACCTTTTCACTGTTAATGCCAAATGCAATTTGTATTCCGGGGCCAGGCAAAGAGCTCTAAACTGATTATCCCAATTTGAACCATGGCAGTCCGAGATATTGTTGAGTCTGAAAGGGCCATCTAGCTGGTGAATGGGCTTCTCATATGCCTTCTGAGTTTCATGACACAATGTTGCGTCTGCTTTGCAAGGGATAAATTAAGCGTGTGAAAGTCTAAGCACAGCCCTCATTTTCCAGTTAATCGAATCTTCCCCTAATCAAATTAGCGCGCATAATTCCTCTGGATATGTGGTACAAAAACAGCATTATACCCCTCTCCGGAGCTGAAAAGCAAGGAATCAGCTAGGTGCCTCTCCTCTGCATGAGCGGCCCTCAATGGAGGAGGAGGGCCAGGCTGAGGTGGGGGTGTGGGGGGCCAGGGGTAAAAGGCGAGGGGACGGCTCTTCCCAGTGGCGTAAAAGAGAAAGGGCAAGGCTGGGGTAAACTTTGGCAGCGTTTAAGTTCCCAGCTCATTAAAAAGCCTGGCTCACTGGCCCCCTCCAGGGAGCACTGGAGCGTTGGCTAATGAGGTACTTGTTTAATTTTCTTTCAAAGGCTTGGACATCTGTGACACCCCCCAAACCCCCGCACTCCCTCCCAGCCTTCAAGCCCCATACCTCATCTTTTTTTTCCTTCCAACCCCACACAAAGCCCATCTATCAATAGGCCTCTGGGCTCTCTCTGGTTTGATGAAGTGTCTCTCATTGAATAAGGCAGATAAAGGAGTGCAGAACAATCACCATTAACTCTGATCTCTCGGTCTGAACAGTCAAAGCCCATCATGAAATTCCAATAGTGGTCAAGCTAAATGGATAAATGTTCACAGTCTACCGTAACGCTCTAATTGATTTCCCATCCGTCCATTATTCTACACCGCTTGTCCTCATTTGGGTTGCAGGTGACTTTGGGTGAGAGGCGGGCTCCACCGTGGACGAGTCGCCAGTCAATCCCAGGGCACATATATACAAACAACACATTCGCACACAGCGGTGCCTCGGTTTTCATTATTAACTCGTTCCAAACCCGAAAGAGGAGGGGCGAGCGAGGAGGGGATCGACACTGACTTCTCAACATCTCTGATCATTTGTGATTTCCGCTTTGTTGACATCTTTACGCCTTTCGCAATATTATTTTCCTTGAGTGGTGGTCTCCCCACCTGAAGATTGCAAGTTTGATCTGCCGTCCTACCGCGACCACATCGAAGTAACCTTGGGCAAGATACTGGACCCCGAGTTGCTCGTGATGCTGCGTCATCAGTACGTGAATCTGGTCAAAGCGCTCTGACTACCTTGAAGGGAGAAAAGCGTCCAGTCACATTCTTTCTTCCCCAGGATGGAAGTCATTGTTGATAGGTCTTCGTACTTGGTGATGTGATGAGTGTTCCTCACCTTCTTTATGAAATGTTACCAGCTTCATCAAGTTGGCAGGTGCAACTCTATGCGTAATGTTGTACGTTTTTCTCAAAAACATTTTTCTCAAAAAACAAATCATACAAAAACTTGGACATTCGAAAAATGATGTTTGACTGTATCGGCAATTTAGAGTCTGCATTTAACCTGGAATGTATGTTTTTGTGGATGTGGGAAGAAAGCCTGGATAATCAACTCCCTCAACGTGGCCCTTGCCACCGGCCTTCAACTCACGCCTTTCCTCTGCACATATCTTAGAGATGAGATGTGGCTGGTTTTTGAGGCGTGTCGGATTCATTTCCCCCATGATGATGTCGTGGAGAGGTTCAACTCTATTTGCTGTGACCTGCCAACCTCTGCCATGCTGACCTCTCTATCCGAGTCCCATAATATCTCAAGAGATGTTAAAAGGCACCTTGCTCGCTACCGTCTCTGTAATTGGAATTCAAAGCAGCGAGTGTCGTGTCTCCCTTCATTGGTCACTTCCACTTATTCCATAATACGTCTTGATTCTTCCATTATGAGAGCTGTCTGACTCATATTTGCTCGCTGATGCCTGACTAATGTCCAAAACCATGGGCAGAATACAAATGTACAACCAACCCTCTTTGTCTTTGTGAGCAGGCTACGGCATTCTCAACTAAAAGCTTGTCTTTGGTAAAAAAGCGTCAGAATCCTGTTTAAAGCTTAAAATGCGTCAGGAAAACATTAATCAGTTCGCACAATGTAAACAGGCTACGACAATGTGTCTTGAGGTCAGAGGTTCAAATCCATGGATCATGCATCAGCTGGCACGTGGTTATTGTTTCCGCTCAGTCCTGTCAAAGCCAGGGCGTTGGGGGTGAGGGTGACTTTGTGTGACACAGGGAAGACGTAGGGGAGATACATGGCGGCCTTCGGGGGGGATCGTAGCTAAAACATCATGCTATTGTTAGAATGACACCAGTGAGCACCATCTGGGTGCTTTAATGAACCTTAACCACTGTGATAAAAAAAGAGTCGGCAGTTAATTTCCTGAAACAGTAACATCGCCGGCTTCGACATGACAATTTAAGAAATATCAATTTAAGAAAAATTCTTTTGCAAGTTTTTAAGCTGTTGTTTTGAGCTGATGTTTTGTGGGTTTTGCTGACCCTTGAGCTAAGGTAAAAGTAAGGTGAGATTATCTCTCTACATGCTAACAAACAGGCTTTTCTGACGTCAGGTTGCTTTTATGACAAAGACTGCATGGAATCATGCATTCAGTAAATGACAACGTAGTGTAATGAATGAACATTTAATTACCTGTTAAGCATATTAACTTACGCTCCTTTGCGTCAATATTACCTCTGCCAAGGAGGTTGTGTTTTTGCTGGCTTTTATCCGTTTGTCTGTTTGTGTTCAAAACAACTTGAGAAATTGTCGGAGATGGGATTTTGGCCGTGATCCGGTTCACTGTCTGGATCCAGGAATTTTTTTGAAAGGATTCCTTACCATTGCAAGATTACCATGAAACCACCCATAGATTACCATTTTCGGCACAAAAAATGGTCATAGCACTCTAAAAAAAAATACAGTACAACTTTCCAACAGGTTCTACAAAATATCAAAGCCCGATCCAGACAATGGAATAATTCCGGATACTATGATCCAGAATATGAAAAAGATAGGGGACCTTTAGACCTTTTATTGTCAGCATAGGAAGACAACAAATGAAGCTACAAACATGCAACAAACACCATTATATACTGTATAGCCAGGACACTCTGGAATCTGGAGTGGGATTCGCTGTATCTTCAAAAGAGTTCGATCCAGAAGAAACCCGCCACCCGGGAAAATGCCATGTTTGTGACTTTTCAACTACTGAACTAATATTGATATCATTATGAATCAGATTGCTAATGGTAGGTTTTCATGGTCAAACAATCTAAATATGGAGATAAAATAAAAGTAGGACTAATATTTATGGCTTAAATCACAATATGGGGGGAACTACGGCGCTTGGCGGAGGTCTGCGCTCTCCAAATGCTTTTCTAGTTGCAAAGTTTCTGAGAAACACACTGATGAAACAGGCTTACAACATCCCTTTAGGGCCAACGATGTGATTGATCAGACAAGGCAGCCTAATAGACACCTAATTTCTCCCACTGACAATGTAATCGTGAGTGACTGATCACTGTCATGTCGCTGCACTTGTCAAAAGGAGAATATATTCTGAGCAACTTACAGCTAGGAAAAGCTTCATCGGCCATGTTTTACACTGTTTCCGAAGGAGCTGTCCACAAGCATCGTGCGCTGGAAAATAAAAAAGCCTGTCAATCAAGTTAACAAAAGGTCAGCAGCTCCCAGGCTGCATTGCACGGCCCACATACAGTACACATCCCTGTCTGAGTGGAGGACCGCAGCTCACTTCTACACTTGATGCAGGCATCGCCTTCAGCTAGACTGTGCCCACAGCTAACCTTGGTGGTGGGAGGAGAACACTTTGTTATTTTACTGGAGGCTTGATGGGAGGTAAAACTGCATCTTGGAAAGCTGCGAACCCTTCCACTGACTCAAGGACGAGCCTTTGAGACAAGTGCTGTTCTTCCGATGCCACAGGTCCACACACTGGTGTGGGATTACATCATGATAGGCTGGCAAAGTGCGTTCTCACGGTTCTTCCTGAAACTCTGGATTTTATGGGTGGCAAACGCAAAGCAACATCCAAACGCTCCAAAGAAAATCAAAAATGCACATAAAACACGAGAAAATGCTGCAATCACATAAACACTGCAAGATCAAGAACACATGAAAGAGAAAATCATCTGTAAATGCCAAAAACACACACAAACCCGAAAAGCTCATGTAGGAAAAGAAATGCTGCAAGTTTAACTTTAACTTGCAATACGTTCAACTTCAGACGAAGGGCTCAAGGTGATAAATGATTTGCAAATTCAAATAACCTGAGAATGAAAGCATATCAAGCTCTTTGCCACGGAATATAACAACCAGTATGTTCATCTCAATGTGCAAATAAGCCATTTAGACAGTTTCACCTAGACTGAAAGGCAGCCAGGGTGACGGGTGAGGGTTACGACTTGATGAATCTACCAGCAGCTGTGATCATGTGAAAATTCCCCTGGCAGATGTGGTTGTGTGTGTGCCTTTGATTAACTTCATTAATATACATGCCTCGCTCTAATACACAGGCAGTGGCATATGGTAAAAAGCAGGAACAGGAAATGAGTGATTTGCTGTTTGCTCTGGAAAACAAACAAGCCAACAGGTCCTAGCAGATGGCGCTGTGTGCGATGCTGGTGGGAGGCAATGTGCTGCTGCATCGGCGTTGCCACAAAGGAAGGAGCTCTCCTGCGGGAAAAAAAAAAAAATATCGCCCTCAGCCTGCCGCACAGTAAACGCGGTATCTGTCTGCTTTTGTGTGTGTTGATCTCTGCGTCCCCAGTTGATCTTACCTTGCACAAAACGAGCATGTTTGTAACAAGTGCCCGAGGCCCGATGCTCTTCAGGAAAGCTTAAAGGAGAAATGCGTAACGGCTTGTTTGTGTGAAGCTCTAATTTTCCGCCGCTCCCCTTCGTCTTCCCCCAGCGTGCCTACAAGCCAACTTTCCACTTTGTTTCCGTTTAAGTAGAAAAGTTGCCGGCTCATTTACACTGGTAAGAGACGTTGGTTATGCATCAGAGAGAGAGTTTGTCTTGTGTCTTGTATCTTTTTAAACAACAAGCATTACCAAAACAAGAGTCGATTTCCGGGAAGAGAATTGCTAAAAAAACCCAAAAAAAACTAGAAACAGCAGCAATAGTGCATTTTTAGCATACATCATGTAAAACCTAATGATTTACAGAGGCTGCAGGCACAGTCGTGATTCAGCGCTCACAGCTACGCACGTCTCCTTTCTGCGGAAAAACCCTAAGTTGGTAATAACTAGTAAACATGTGACAATAAAGGCAGTGTACATGTACCATTGTTTAACTCATTCAGTACCAAAGACGTGGTTCTGCCTTGTTATAATCCCGAGCGCCTGATCCCAGCAACGTATTTAAACGTCTTTTATGTTTTTTTGCGTGAGAGGCAAAATGAGGTGATGACGCAACTCCCCAATAATGGATTTACTTCACAGCAATTTTAAGCAATAAAAAGGCCACCAGGTGGCAGAAGTGCATTTGATAAGAGCTCGGCAGAGATCATGTGGGCAGAAAAAACACATGTGACAGGAAGGAGGAAGTGACCAAAATGTGTAATCTCTTGAAATGTCTATTTGCAGTTCCAGATCAAAGCATCTCCCTGAAACATGATCGCATTCTTACAGCTTGTGTTCTAAACTTCCTTTAAAAAGGAAACGGCAATATTTCCGAAAGATCTGTTTTAGTGGTGGAACAAAAGTAAGACACGGCATGTGGTTGTCATGGGACCACACTAAAACCAGTCATAGTCGTAAATCTCTTACCTCACACCAGTAACTGCATCAAGCAGTAAATGCAGAAGTTCATTAACACCGTTTTAGGGTCTCACAGGCAACGTCTCTAGCACAAACCTGTTTTCATAGATTTCCATTCCACTTCCATTGCTTTCTATTGCTAAAGGTCAACCAGGTACAGTATCTAAAAAGAGAAATAATTAGTTGGAGTTTATTCAAGAGTGTTTATTGTCATTAGGTACTTCTGTGGAAGTACCTAATGACAATATACCTGCAGAGCCCGAGGCCCGGTCCTTCAATGTTCTGCCCTGGTCGCTAACCTGCCTATACGTCACCCCAAGCCAACATGCTTCTGTAAAGCACAGGCTGCAAGAATTGGTGTGATGAATAATTAAACATTTGGACAAGATGGCCAAATGGAGCTGCTGGAGTCTTAATATAAGTCGGCCCAACAAAACATTGCAAGCCGAGTAGTCAATTTGAATGCAAACACCACAGACAAACGCTGTATCACGTTTAATTGGATTGTTGTTGACAAACAGTACTGTATGCACATGGGACATGTCTTTGGGAGACAATCACAGGGTGCAATCAAAATTTAATCTGTGCAGAATTTCCAATGTTATTCTACAGGGTGATTGAAAAGTAACTGCCTATTTTAAAGCACTTATAATTTATTCATTAACAATACATATGTATCTGTTTACAAGAAGTGGATATTAGCATGAGCTTCTATTTAAAATTCAACATGGGCACCAGAATTCGCTAGCAGTCTCTCGAGCCACCCAGGAATCGCGTCAACTTATTTCACCAGGAACTCTTGTGGAATGGAAACCAGAACTTTACCCTTCAAGTTCTTGCAGTCTTTCTCCTCAAGGAGAAAAGTCACAAGATGTTAAGTTGGGACTCCTCCAGTTCAGGTTGTCTTACAAGACGTTATTCTGAGCAACTGAGCATCAGTTCATGCTCATGACTAGATAGGACAGCTCTAGTCTGAGCGGATGGTGCAGGATCAAAGTATTTATAATCTCAGGTAGATGTTTCACTCTGGTGTAACCATTCTTGGTTGGGGCATGCTTCTATCTGTTAGATATTAGACAGTCTAATACACGTGTCAGACTCGTGCCATGGAGGGCCGAGACACTGCAGGTTTTCTCTCCAGCAGGCGATTTAATTGATGAGCTCCTTCCCTCAAATTGGAGGTATTGATGATTAAAATCACCCGCGTTAGTGACCGCCGGTGCATTCAGTGCATTCATTCATTCATTTTCTATGCTGTCGTGGGGCCTATCCCAGCTGACTTCGGGCGAGAGGCTGGGCACACCCTGGACTGGTCGCCAGCCAATCAATCGCAGGGCACACGTAGACGAACAAACACTGACACTCACATTCATACCTACGGAAAATTTAGAGTCCCCAATTAAGCTAACATGCATGTTTTGGAATGTGGGAGGAAGCTGGAGTACCCGGAGAAGACGCACGCATGCAAAGACAGTACATAGCGCAACACTTACATATGACTCCTGGAAAAATACTGGGAAACACACAATAGACACTTGTTCTAACTCCCACTTTCACTTTCCAGGCACACAAGCTTAAGTTTCACTTTCTCGAGGGGTGTGGAAGATGCTAAATATACTCTGTGTACTTTCATTCTTGGCTCGAAAACTTTTAAATTGTGTGATCATCACCTATTTCTGCGATAGACATGCGCCCCAAAGAACCAGGAAGAAAGGCTAAAGAAAAGGAATAGATATATACGGCAGACCACCCTTGTTTCTTCAGTTTATTGATCCATTTAATGCCTGGTACCACTAAAGCTACATTTGTTTGGGTGTTTGGACAAATATAACAAATATATAACAAATATAGCTCATAAGAGTTGAATTTAAGAGCTGGGTTCTAGCAACTTCCGTGGTTTTCTTGATGATAACCAAAATCACTTCAGTTCTTTCATGAATAGCTATGGCATTGCACTGCTAAACATTTGTAGTCTTATGAGCTATTTTTGTTGTCATTGTTGTATTTGTCCAACAAAGGTACCTTTAGTTGTATCAGGCATTGAACTGAACAAGAAACGGAAGAAACAAGGGTGGTCTCATCATGACTGTATACCGTACCTTAGAGAAGCATACTACACTGAAGCCTGAAGTATTTGAACTAATACATCTGTTCCTCTGTCCAAATGTTCAGAAGTCTAATTTTTGTAAGTAGGAAAGGGTTTGTCCTATTAGATACAAATATATTTCTCATCAGTCCAGCTTTCGCAGAAACGATAATGCCTGAAAATCACCGTTTAAGTTTGGGACTGGTGGATGCGTGACAAAGACAACAGCCGACTTGGCCTTCAACCTCAGGTACATCTGTTGGGTATCATTTAAAACAAATACACTTCTTGACATAGTGAAATATTCCCTGTTATGGGTAAAAACCCTCCCGTTTCACCCGAAAAACTCTCATAGTTTCTCGGGGCCCTCCGGCTCAGCAACACATCGGCGTAATACATCCTGTAGCCGCTACAGTCGGGCCTTCAAAACGATGAGCACTGATGGTGCTGGTGGAAAATCTGGTGGAAGACCATAACTTGCCTTATTTTTTGGAAAATGTCCCTTATTTCCAAATGTTGACAGGTATGCAACATCTTGAAAGGTGTTTCATGGGCAATGCATTCTTTAGTTTCACGAACTCCTGATTAAAACTCATTCATAATGGAGGCTTTTATGTTTTTTCCAAGGCTGCGATTGAAATGCATTTACAACCTTGACATAGGTAATGCCGCTGGTTAGAATTTTTTCCGCATGTTTAGTCACCTGGAAAATACTTGGATTGGACCGGTTTTGATGAACATGCCGCAATCATTTGCTGGAAAAGAAAAATCGAGAGAAACAGAAAAGAGATGAGAACATAAGTCACAAAAGTGAAGGTTTGGAGTCCGTAATTAGGCAGCCGTTTTTCCTGTCTAACCATTTTCCCAAAAGAAAAGAAGACTGACTACTTAATTGGAGGAATCAAATTTAGTCAAGCACCCCGTCGGCTCCAACCTACATCATTAAAGTTGCCAGTGAACAAACATCAAACACGAGGTAGCATTAATGAAGCAGATGTATTAATTTCACATTTATGAGAAGCTAAGCAACTCCCTGCCGCTCCCCACTCTCTCTCTTTCTCTGACAGCACTATTAATGATCTTTAATGCCCCACAGGCAGTAATAGGCCCCACTGGGAGAGCTGAAACACTGCGATTTGTATTGAGGATTTAGACATAACGGGGGGAATGGGAAAGAGAGAGATCTTGGGGACATCTCTGAGGCGCTTGATCAGGCCCGGGCCTCACAGGAACGGCTGCCGCTCCACCGTATTAAATGACAGCCGTGCGATTAAATCAAACTTTCCACTCAAAAGAGCCACAGCGGATGATTGTCACTAACAATCGAGTTGCTTTTTTAAACACCTCTGGGAAAAGAAATCAAAAGCAGACAGCACAGGAGGAAAGAAAAAAAAGCCTCAAACGCCGTCTGGCTGTGAGCAGCTGACACACGCAGGCAGAGACAGACCAGAGCCAAGTCCAGGGAAGAAGACTTGTCACTGGCAAATCTCACACAAGTCTCATTATGCTCCTACCCACAATGCACCAGCCAGCAACAATGGCTGTACTTCAACACCATACATCATTAGTGCTGACCATCATAGCACAATTTACAGACGAAGCTGCTATTTACTTTTCTGCACTAAACATGAGTGTTTTCTCTCTCACTCTGTCACGGTTTTTACAAAAATAGGTAATTAATACACGATTGCTGTTTTGTCGTTGACTATAGCCTATTATTTGTCAAAAAAAATAGAGTCCAAAAATATCCACATGTAAGAAAATTGTACATATTTTTGCCCAAATTACGTATATTCAAGCATAAAAATGTCTAAATGAGATCAAATCCAAATACAGTATCAGCCATTATGACCACCATTCTATTTGTGAATGTCGTACTGTCACTACGTGTCACTAATTGTTTGGAGAGACGAGCACCAGTCTTGATCGGTGGAACAACAGGCTTTAAATCAGGTTGAAATCATCTCACAACAGACACAATACTACTACTACTACTACTACTACTACTACTACTAATATTAATAATAATACGGCCACAACAAGCTAAATCTCAACTCTGAACACCCAACGTCACTTCTTGTCTGCCACCGATTCATCTCCCTTCAAAGGTAAACCGTCTTTAATGGCTTATTTTCTCTGATTATGTCTAATATACAGTATTGGGTAATATGAACGTAAAGGTGACTATATGGGTGCCATTTCATGTCTAGATGACTCTGATAATATTAAAAACTATATTTAGACGACCGTAAAGGCTTTTTTTCAATGCCATAAATACTAACATATTCCATTTATAAAGACGGAATCCTACTTTGCGGACATCCACTTATCACGGGAGGGTCTGGAACCAATTAACCGTGATAAAAGAGGGACCACTGTAATGGATTCTGCAAGAACGACAGTAAATCTCCACAACCGTGGTTACTGCTAACATTTGGTGTTAGCAATCCAAATGACGATTAGCGGCATAGAAAATGGACGGATGGATGGACTGTATGTCACTTTGTACGCCAGTGTTCTTTGTCGGGAGATTGCACAGACTGCACACATTTTGGAGGCAGTGAGACCTTAAGACTCAAATGGGGACGTGATGAAATAAGTCAGATGACTCACACACGTAATTCAAATGAAAATGACTGGCACTGGTGGCGGACAGGTAATAAAGCGCCACGTGACTTGACACAGGTGGACTCATGAGTGTTAATATTATAGCTGCACATAAAAACAATACTTTACTGTCATAAAAGACAACACGATACAAGCTTGAAAATGACAAATCCAAGCGAAGCCTTTGTTGACGCTGTCCTAACCCGACATGTGTACACGTAATAACCCAGATAAGTGAGACGCCGCCAATGTTAATCTACATTGAAGCTCACCCTTAAAGCTGTTTGTTTGTTTTGTCATTAAGCTCATTTACAGCTCTCTGGAGATACATGTTGTCTTGCTGCAAGCATTTGTTTGTGTGGGAGACAAAATCCAGATATAAGCCCACATGTAACATGCACCAGCTACACAGTAGACAGAAACTAACACGATCCAATTTTATTCCCAGAATATTAGAACTATTTCCCAACCTAATGACAACTTTCATTTGTTTTGTTTCTCATAACATTACGACCTTTAAATAAAACATGTTTTCTTTCATATTTCACCTTTATGCCACTAAGATTATGATTTTTTACACCGTTATTACTGTAAAAATATTTTCTCTTAATATTTTCTTGTAAAATTACTGCAAATGTTTTAATTATTGGGATTTTTAAAAAGTTTTCTTGTTATTTTTTATTTTTAGAACGTGCCATGGGCCAACAAAAAAACAGCCGTGGGCCGAAAACGGCCCCCGGGCCGCACTTTGGACACCCCTGCACTGGCCTATTAATGTACTGTAGTTTCTAGTGACCTCGAAGTTACCAGCTTACCGCCAAGTTGTCCATATTTAAACTGTCTAAGCGTGGTATAACTGTCAACATCCATACACTCCCCTCATTCTTGCCTCTCTGACAGCAGCCGCATCGTTGTCCCCCCCTGATTTACTGTGGTAGGCAGCAGTGGGGTTAAGTTGCCACTAATGTGGCGTTAGTCAGGAAGGGGGCTCCAGCTGGGGGTTGTAGATAGTACATTCTGTCCCATACTGTCAGGCTTCTTGCATAATGAAGTGAATGGAAGGGCTGAGAGACATAAGTAATGATGATTGGCTAAAGGTGCAGTTTCATGGCAAGCCAGTCAGTAGCAGAGGTGGGTGCTACCAAACACAATTCACCACAGCCACACAAGTCAACTCCACGCCGCAATGGCGAATCCAAAGCAGTCGGTCGAGTTAAAAACTGGCGTTTTCAGGTTGGAAGTACACGTAATACTTCCACGTCATTGACGTAAGAGGCGAGAACCCACATGTGAAGCGTACATTATGTCCCAAAACAAAATGTTTGTTCACGTCCGTTGTAAAGCAACTCATGGAACATCTCTCAACAACGAGCAGAGCCGGCTGGCACATTAGGCAATCTAGGCTGATGCTAAAGGTGCCGTTCACCTACCATTCACCTACCACCAATATAATAATTACAGTGGAACCTTAGTGAGCCTCGTTAATCCCTTCCAGAAGGTGCGACTCTAACTGAAACGTACTCTAACTGAATAGATTTTCCCCTAAAGAAATAAGATAGATCATAGATCATAGATGGGTGACGGAGTTGACTTCCGGTTCACGTTATGATGTATTAGCAAGCTAATTGGCTGCTAACAAGACGCGCGATATTGTACGCTCACCAGAATATGTATGCAAGCCGACGCAAAATTTTTGCATAAATTTTCAACGTAACCAAAAAACATGCTAACCGAGACGTAGGCTAACCAAGGTTTCACTGTTAAATTATTCTTGCAACTGGTTATTACTTCAAAGTCTTAGAATGGAAAATCTCACATTGATTCAAATACAAAGCACTGACCAAATGCCCAAAGCAACGTACCATCCAACTGCTGTACTGTATTTTCCCCATTTTTCTTTCACCTTATCTTTGGTCCCAAATGCTGACACTATGTGGGAATGCATAAAGGTAAGATTGGATGACGTTATTGAGTGCTCATGTGCATATTTGTTGGGGCACAACCTCAAGTTAATTTGTGCTAGCACACATCAAACAGCAACGTGTAATCTTCTCTCTGGAAAACAAACTCCAGCCTCGTACTGGTGGATGGCGGCTCTGTATTTGGTTTGTGCTTTCAAATTGATGGTGTTCCTGTCTTAGTTTTACACAATACATAATAAATAAGATACATTTGATTGGTAATCTACGGAGCATGTGGGACAATCCCCTCGCCGGAAGCCCAGGCTTTCACGTTGTTTGAGAGACGTACTGTCCACCGTTGTTAGTCTAGCGATACCCAGTGCATCAATTAATGTAAGTGTTTGTGGCTGATTCTTATCGATCCAGGAGACTGCTACCGATGTAGCCATATCTCTCGCTTGTCAAACGGGATATGTGGTCGCATCGGTTTATTGCTCACAGCCCTAGTACATAGAGATGTATGGACCTAAGTATCAAATGAGGGGTTAACTGAATCCAGCTCGGTAAAGACATCCATGATGGAATAGGAGCTAAAAGCACTGCATCACACGACAGTGACTTTTAGTTGTTTATCCCAAGAGGTGAGGCATTTGTCATCATCAGTTGGCTTCCCTTGATCAATGACTTTATCATGATGTGTTTCCAGCATCCATCCACCACCAACACATGCGCGCACACTCCCCTCAACACCAAACAATTTGATTAGATTCATATTAGGATTGATGGGGCTCTTTTAAGGGATATAAATCAATTTCCCCAACCTCACCCTCATCTTCCAAAGGAGCCATCAAACAGCGGGGTGGCTGGAAAGCAAGAGGCTGGAACATTTTTAGTACATCACTGGTTTGCTTTTGCTGAGGGAGCAGAGGCCTGAGTAATATTGCCTTCACGATTTATGATATAAAGACTTTCCCTAATGCTTTATCTATCCCACTCCCCCTGAAAGCATCCCCTTGACACCACAACCACAGTCTCCTTTCATCCCCAGTAGCTTCTGTACTGCTGTAATTTACAACCAGTACTTGCTTCCTGGGAATGGATTTCCAAGGAACTGTGCCCAGTGCCCATCTTTCCTGGAGGAGCAATAACGATCGGGCTGTGGATCATTAGTCTGGATTGCTGTTTTCCACTGCTCTACTGGCTAGGTGGCTCAAACACCCTCCCCCATTTCTCTGGGTCAACAGCCTCGTTTCCACCAAGCACTACAGTTTGGTAAATTAAATGCCGTATTTTCCGGACTATAGTTCACCCTTTTTTTTCATAGTTCGGCTGGTCCTGCGATTTATAGTCACGTGCGACTTACATATCAATACAGTGATCCCTCGTTCATCACGGTGGAGACGTAGGATTAATAAATGCAACATTTTGTAGATCAACATAGGAAAGCTGTTTATGACCTACTAATGTTTTTAACATTGGGCCGAGTTGCCCCGTTTTGTGCATACGCAAGCGTTACTGATGAGACCCCTGATCCGTACCATTTCTTATCAACACCCTTTTTTAGGGGGGGTTGGGTGCAGTTTTGTGATACAGTTTGCGTGTGTAGATTGGAGCTACACACTCAGTGGCTTCCGAGACACACTGTGGTGAAAACAGCTGCATTCCAACTGTACTGTGGTCAGCCAAGCTGAACCACAGCAATCCCTCATTTATCACGGTGAATGGGTTCCAGACCCAACGTGATAAGTGAATTTCTGCAAAGTAGGATTCCTCATTTATAAATGGAATATTTTCATTGTTGCAGCATAGAAAAACTGTGACCTTCTAAATACAGGTTTTAACATTATTATAGCCCTCTAGACATGAACTAACACGCCTATAGTCACCTTTACCTCATAGTATCCAATATAGTAGACATAATAAGAGTAAATATGCCATTTAAGAAGTAAATAAGACTTGTGCTCATGTATGTTGCTATAAATGTGTTTCCCAACCTTTTTTGACATGTGTCAGAGCCCCCCCAGAGCCTTGTTTCATAACAAGAGTACTCCCTCACTCATACATGTGGACAAGTACAGTGTAACACAACCGATCACAGGTTATTGTCCCCCTGAGGAAACTAGTTGTAACGCACACGTTCCATTTCATTGTCTGGCTTCATATGAAACGACTGAGCATATTTACTTATCATCTTGGAAATGTTTGAATAAATGTTTCCACATACCTTCTGCAATTTGCTCGCGTACCTGGGAATGACTGCCCTGGGACAGCAGAGTGAGTGGTGGACAGGAAGTGACGCTGGGGGTTCAGCATTGAGTTTCATCTTATATCATTTCATCTATGTTTTTATTTGGGATTTTTATTAGGGATTAGTGAGCCTGTTGTGAGATAATTCACACCTGCAATAAAAGGCTGCTGGTCTGGCGACCAAGTCTGGTGATTGTGTGTCCCACCCAACATTACAGTACCATTACTGACACCTAGCGACTGGTGTAAAATGCTACGTCAACGTCTTTGAATGCCTTTTATTTGTATTTTAGTTCATTGAGCCATTTTAATGCTTGACAATGCTTAACTTTAACAATATGTAACATTATGTTTTGACTAATAATAGGCCGTATTCAACCACAAAACAGCACAATTTATTCATATATTTTAAAAAACGTGACAGAGTGAAGCCGCAAAATTCGAACCGCAAAGTGGCAAGGCATGACTGTACACCCCTTAGTGGAAACGTGATTTTACTTAAAAGCTAGAGTAAAAGCAAACCAAAAGCACTCTGACCTTTAACTCAGAGGACAGTCACATGACAGATATTTCGTACTACTATGGCAAACAAGGGGGTCGATGGTTCACAACAGATGCTGGATTGGAAAGTGATGAAATCAGTCTGTCACCGCGAGGGCATGAGTAGAACAATAGCGCTCCGGGTTAATACCCCTCCTGAGGAACAATATGCTTTGATTTTGCTGCATTTTCCTGTTGACAATGCACCAACTTGAAGGTCTGATTAAGCTACCAAGGGGTATTTTTAAATAAAAGACCAATCTGCAATCTTAGCATCAGCAGAACAATAGAATACCACTCAGGTTTGACTCTACATGGTGCTCATCGAGTCTGAGGGCTGCAATCACATCGTCCAATATCCGCCACAATGAACACTGAACACTTGAGCTGCTCCAACGGGTAGAGAGGCATTGAATCATGGCTTTGTTGTATTAATGAATGCAGCCAAGATTTAAGGGTGGAAGTGTTTCAGCCAGGAAATGAATCCAACCTGGTCAAGAACATTTAGCACAGCGGCAGAAGTCTCACTCGCCTCCGGAGGCCCTACTCTGTGCTTTTGCTTTGGCAGTGGACGCTCCTCGTGTTCAAACCCTGGCCTGGCAGCATGCACTGGCACCCATGACTTACAACAGCATTTAAGTGAGTCTAATAAGCAGAGTGAATGCTACCCGATGCTTTGGCATGGCCCGTGCCTGGGCCCTAATCATTCAAATATTTTGGCAAAAGCCAGGGCCCTGCTTCTCTCCAAAACAGAATAATGAGACATGGAGCTCTTTATCACAGCAGATCACTTCAAATAAATGAAAAGGGAATCAAAAGAATTCTTCGCTGAGGCAGCCACTATCTGCGTCCAAATGAGCTGACAGGCAGCCAGATCTGTGCGATGGAGATTTACCCGGGAGATGCGGCAGATTTTCCACGACTCCAGAAGAAGTGTCTCATTCTGGCAGCCTCGGAAGTGGTGGAAATCAGGCACAGCTTTTGTGCAAATTTCCTGAACTTGAATGTTCAAATTACCTACACAAACATACAAACCCAAACATTCCGGCCAAGCCAAGAAAACAGCGCTCTGTGATTTTCGCAGCTTTTTAATTGAGCACTCCTCCATGCGTGTCCAATCACACCTCCGATTCTATTTGGACGCGGTAGCTGACACGTCATCCATACTCTAAAATTCACCACACTTTTGCTCGCCAATTTATCCCTGCGCCGCTGCAAAACCCTCACACACAAAATCCCCACTGCCGAGACAGCCTTCGAACAAACAATGCTGTCAGTTAACAAGATGGAAAAACATTCTGTTAATTTCTCCTCCCTCCCCTACGCAGCGAGGAGCCTGGATGTGAGGATACGAAGGCTGGATCACAGCTTTCCTGGGGGAAGCCTGACACAACACAGGCTGCCACTGACATGATGAGCTTCGAGACTGCTGGCAAATTCTTGTGATGTCACTTCCCACTCTCGACAGTTCTGACACCCCGGCGCGGGGTTCTGGGTAGATGGGGAAGAGAAGGAGCTGCTGGAGTGTCGGTGGAGGTGGTGAGAAGCGGAGGGCGGATGGAGGCTTGATGAGAAGAAACACTGGTGCGTCGACTGCGCGGCACTTCTGTTTTCTTTAATGTTCCCGCTTTTATCAGCAGGCTGAGCTGTCAGCAGTAATCACGCTTGTAGTGAAGGGCTGAAAAGACGATAAGCCCGGCCTGTCAGCGCCGCATCCACATAGGCAGACATATGCTGCTGCTTGTGTGTCTTTCTTTATGCATGATGGCGTTCTCCCCAGAGAGAGGAGAGGGAAATGCACAGAATGAGGCAGATGATCCTGACAGAGAAGACTATCACATCTCATCCCTCTTTAAGCTGGGCTGTGTTGTGTCGTAGTGCAGTCAACCAATGATTCATAGTAAGTTCATTTCGAAATATGCCATTATTTTATTAGAAAAATATACTGTTAGGAAGCCCACAGTTTTTGCACGTGACGTGGTTTTGTTTCGTTGTGCTTCGCAGAGCGCTCGTTCCCACTTTGTTCGGCGGTCCTTGAAAGCACCATAGTTGTGTGCTATGAGACAAAGTGAAAGTTTCGTATAGATTTCGCCGATGCTGCCACAGATAGACCTACAGTCGTCCCTTGCAATATCGCGGTTCGGTTATCGCTCCCTCGCGTATTAGTCCAAACATATCAAAATGCAAGTGACATGAAGTATTAGGGTCACGAGGCAGCAAGTAATGTTACATAGATGAGACATCCACCTTATTAATTACCCTACCTTGCACTCGACGTAGCGAGCCATGGATGCAGATTGAAAAAAAGGTTGTCTTCTCATTCTGTGTGGAAGTGGTAAGTTTGCGGCTTCTTACTTTATCCTTCTTCCCCACCCCGTTTGAAACTCTTTCTTAAGTTAAGAAGAAATAAATTCAAGGCTAATTGGTTAGCTTGCATGCTTGATCGTTGTGCAATCCGGAGTAAATCCAGTGTGATGGTGACTAGAGGGGTGTTATTTCATGTCTACAGGGCTCTGATAATGTTAAAAAAAAACGTATTTAGAAAGTCATAAACAGGTTTTCTATACTCTATTCTATTCCTTTTATTAATATTCAATCCAATATTGCAAAAATTTATGGCAGCCGGGTCTGGAACCAGTTCGCCGCGATAAACAAGGGACGACTGTGTAGCTTTCCCGTTCTTTTTTCACCTCATTGTTGTTGCCAAGTGCTGATTCTGTTTATGTTGTGTTACCATGTCTGTGTGACTTGGTTCGGTGCATAACCTCAATTTCAATGTTCATCCATAGCTGAACTAACACTAAGTGTTTTAGAGTTTTTGTTCTTGAGCCACTCCTTTGTTGGCTTTATCCAAATGTTTTTGGTCACTGTCATGCTGTCTTACCCCACACATTTTCTGCTATCTTGCATTTCTTCCATTTTTGAATTGTCACTCCAGCCATGGTCTTTTTCGTACCAAGCTTCTTGCTGAAGGGATAGTGCTTCATGGGACGCAATCAATCTGTTGGCATCAGAATTCTTGTTGGTTGGGGGGAACAAAGACTCACTTCACTCAATCAAATAGAAAATAATTTATAACCTTTATTTACATTTTTGTCTGGATGATTTTTTTATATTCTGTCTCTTGCTGTGAAAATAAACCTACCATGTAACAATTATGGACTCTTCATGACTTTGTAAGAGGTAAACTTTAAATTAGCAGGGGTCAAATAATCATTTCCCCTGCAGTAGTGACTTCTTTCTCCGTGGTTGGTATCACAAAGGACAGTTATTCACGCCGCAGAAGCGAGGACATGATGAAATATGACCTCATGTCAAACCTGCTTCAGCCTTTTTATGGCTTAATCACGACCCAAATGAACAGTAATTGGAAACACGTAAAACACGGGATGCTGCGGCTGCGTCACATGCATGCCAGGTGGTGTGCAAGAAATAAATAATGGAACACGAGACAGCCGAATGTCATCGGGTATTTGGTTACCAATTATCTTTGTCTTGTGCGCACCAAAGCGCTCTACATTGTTTACCGTTACCAGATGTAATTGAATAATAATACCCCGGCCCAACCTGTTCTTGGTGTAGAGGTGATAGCTGTCCTGCGGAATGGATGAGCTACGCTTGCCCATTTCCTCCCTAATGTACTTGCTGCCTGATTCCGACAATGAGGATGAGAGGCCCGCTCTTCTCAACGGCCATTAAAATAACATGCCCTAACCTGTGCAGGGGTTAACCAGCTAATGTTCTCAGCACTGCCCCCTGTGTACATGAATAATTCAGATCAGGTTCCTAAACAAGCGCACAAATGAATCTAGAAATCACACAGGTCAGAGCTATCTTATTAGACCCCAACATGCACACCAACACACCCAGACGCTATCAGCCTATTGCACCTTGCCTACCAGCTATGTTTTCTAACATAGCTATTATTTCATGGCAGGCCTGGTTTATTAATAAGGCCTGTTTTCTATATGACAGTCACACACCAAGAGCAGCAAGGAAGTGTACAATCGTCCCGTGCCACATCACGGTTGGACTCTATCACAGTTCTTCAAACACATACAGTAATTACTTGTTAGTATTTCATTCAGTTGGACACAAAGGTGGCATAGATGGCGTCCCTCACTCCATTTACAAAGCATCTGTCTTCTCTGTCCACAATACATTTTTGCACATTTTGTATATTTTTGTCCTCAAAAGAGTTGCTGTTTCTCTTTGAGGTGCAGGTAGACATCTGTGGTCACATGCACCTGTTCAGTGGTGGCTTGGTTTCCCGGTGCATCCCTCACTGCGTTGGACAGCATTTTTCTGGGGATGAGGTCTCCTGTCATTTTGCACCTCAAAAGAGTGAAAGCGTTCTTGTTTGGGCGTTCCTCCACCTTAGAGGATAAATACTGAGGATCCTGCATCATCCGTCAGACTACAGCAGAGCTGTCCTATCTAGTCATGAGCATGAAATGATGAAGCCTGCCTGGATGGGAGGCAAAACGTCTTCTAAGACAGCTTACGAGTGTCTTACCGTCATTTCCAACCCCTGTGGAAATGCAACATTGCGAGGAGCCAAGCAATATTAAGGCTGATGCAGTGGGGACAATGCAAATAGACAACGACAAAAGTCTGCTAATTAAAAATAATGAGAAGTGGGAGAAAACCAGTTATTTACTTTCCTGATTATGCTGACATAAACGTTAGGGAAAACAGATGAGTAATGTGGTATTAAAGAAAAGGCTCTCGAGTGCCAGGATAAACCGTGAGAGGAGATCGATATTGATTTTATGTGAGCTCCTAAATGGATTATAGAAACAAGCACCACATAACAAAAACCACAGACTAAAATCTTTCTGGCTTCTAATGAATGCACCATTGCTCGGAGGATTTATGTCACACATTCCCTCTGCCAAGCAGGATTCTATCAATATTAATAGCTCTGAAATTTTATTTTGTTAATAACAGTGGGTCCCAAACACCTACACAACCATAAGGTCTCCCCGTCCAAGGATGGAGTGTATTTGGACGCAATCAAGTCAACCAACTCAGTTTTATTTGTCATAACTAGTGTTTGCTCCTCCATAAGCCATCAAACAAAGCCAGAATGAACTCACAGAGTCATTTCCCTTTCGCCCAATTACAAATGAGTCCATTAGTGTGTCTGCAGTGAGCCCTGTGCTGTCTCCCAGTAATGGCTTGCGAGATTTCCATCATAATCATAATGACTCCCAGGGTAGCCATGAGTGCAGATGGAAGGTTGCTCATAGGTAATGAGCTATCTCACTACCCAAAGGGCACATGTCTTTTTGCGCTGTTATTTTGAACTGCATGCCTACAAGTTTGTGAGCTGATGCATATCGTTTCTCTCTAATGATAACGGTACATGTCATTGCTGTCGTTGTACATGTGCATTTCATTTTGAATGAACCTCTTGACTTGCTGCTCTCCAGCTGGTGCCGCTGCTGTCAAAACAAAAAAAACCCTGGCTTTTCCTCTCTCTGGAAAAGCTCACTCACGCCCCCACCACTCCAAGATGAGGCTGCAGCACCTCGGCGTATGACATTTATCTGCATATTATTGTCCAATTAGCAAGAATAATGATGCCATATTTGCCTTAAAGACATTACGCAGGCTGTAGAAAGCCGTGGTGTATCGTGAATGTTACTGGTGACGTGCTGACAAACAGAAAATGGCAGGCGCCATGATGCAACTTAGTGCACTCAGTGAGTGCACTCAGACGGTAGCCTGGGCTTGCGCGCTAAGCCGAGAAGAAGAGACTGCCGACTGTACATGAGGGGAAATACAATACAGTCGTCCCATCGCTCCCTCACTCTATTTGGTCTTTTTAAAAATGTATTAATTCATAAATTAGCACTGTCGTTTTGTGATAGACTATTACCCTTCATTAGTCAAAAACCATTGAGAGACAGGTCATATGTAGTATTCTGGTCACTATGTGGTAATCTTATCATTCAAAGTCACTTATTGCACTTATTGTTGATCCGAAATCAGAGGAGAACATCAAAGTCGAGCTAGCAGGCGGTCCCGGAATTCCATAAATGTTATTTCTGCAAGCGTTTTATCGTAATTCTAATGCTGGTCAGCGCTTTGACCCGTGTAGGCTCGATGGAGGCGCTCAATTGGGCACAGCAACAGTACTCTTTAAAAGAATGTTTTATAAGCTTTCCGTGTAATCCGAGTCTGCAGGAAGCATACACAAATCCCTCGTTTATCTCAGTTAATTAGTTCCAGACTGCGATAAATGAATTTCCACCAAGTAGGATTCAAATATTTTTGTAGTTAGATCAAAGAAAACTCGGTTACCACCTTCTAAATACTGTTTTTAACAGTATTAGAGCCCTCTAGACATGAACTAACACCCCTATAGTCACCTTTGACTTGTATTGCCAATACAGTAGACATAATAGGAATAAATACGCCGTTTAAGACATAAATAGTGTGTGTCTCTATAAATGTATTCTGGTGCTAGGAGAGCAGAGTGGCGAACGTCGGGGGTTCAGAGTTGGGTTTTAGCTTGCCGTGGGTTACGGCTGCAATAGTAGCCTGTGTTAGGATAGAATTGTTGTGATAGAATTCAAAACTGCAATAAAACGTCTGGTGCTTGTGTGTCTCGAACATTACAGTAACATTACTGACACCTAGTGACCAGTGAAGAATACCACATATCTTTCGCAGTGTTTTTAAATGCGTCTTCTGAATGCCTTATATTTGTATTTTATTTAATTTAGCCATGTTTATGCTTGATTTAGGCAAAAAGTACGTACAATATAGGCCGTATTCAACCACAAAACAGCAGGATGTATTAATTAATAGATTTTTGAAAAACCCGATAGAGGGAAGCTTCTGAAATTCGAAGCGCAAAGTGGCGAGGGACGACTGCATTAGCCATCAGGGTGTTCGGTAATAAAGAATTATACATGGGGGTCAGAGATAGTTCTAGCTTCAAATTAACCCTCTCTTGGGAGGTCTGTCATCATCAGCCTTTGCGTTAATTTGAAATCGTTGCGCGGCAGAAAGGAGACGGTTTGATTTATCCCTTCTTACATTGATTTTTAAGAATGTGCCAGGCAGAATCATGAATTCATTCATCTCCATACGCTTTCTCAGTTCCACTTAGGCCTCGTGTAATCTCGGTGAGTCCTCTTATCACTTCATTTGTACAAGCAGACTATCAATTCCTGCCCGACATCTGGGTCTGGGGAATTAGGGGGCTGGGAGGGGTCCATGAAAAGCCATTCAGCTGATCCATTGGACACCCTACATTTACAATATTATATTTCAACACAGTATATGTGTTTTTTTATTGCATTTTCAGTGTAGGTCACAATCAACTTAAAATATCCCCATCATGAGTCGTTGATGCATGACCACTGTGAAAGGGGACACTTATAAGCATTTAGCTGGTGCCTGGCTGCTCATTGCAGCCTCATAAAGGCAGACAATGGCCACGCTTAATAAGAAAGAGAATGGTTCCCAAGAGTGTAAAGGACCCATCAAGCTGGGGAATTTCATTTAATTTCCCCAGGGTCGTCTATGTCTTGTACACATACTTAGAGCCCAATGTGCAATGCTTCTTGTGTTTTGTCAATAATTCCCCAAGGAGCAATCAGGACAGGGGTTGGACATGCCCTGGGCTACTTGCAACAAGCTCAGCCACCTAATTACGCTGCCACTAATAAGCAGTGTGCTGGTGGCACTTGGTGGGGGTGGGGATCTAGAGACCCTCCTCAGAGCCCCTGATGTTATTAAAATTGTTTGTGGTAGCCGCCATGCATGCTGGGATAGCACTGTGAGAGCTAGCACTGTACTTGCTTCATCTCAGGCCAGTTAACATGGTGAGCCAGTGGGTTCATCGTCCTCTACAGTGGTCATTTGCTTTTGAATAAATCTTACATCCATAACCACGAGCACTGCTTTCTGCAGCTCAGCCTTTTGCTCTCATGAAACATGATGGGGATACAGTATATCAGTTGAGGGTTTTTGCTCTTTGGAAGAGCAGTCATTAAAATGCTACAATCCAGCGACTCCCTTGACTTTGACGTGCTCATTATTGTGGCTGTGGTTTGCTGTGATGAAGAACTGCACCCGCGGTTACAGCGGCCACTAAGGGTGTGAATCCATCCATCCGTCGCTGTCTGTTATACATGGTCAACATTTTCATCTAAAAAGACGTTCCACGCAAAACTTTTTATGACATTATTTATTACATAAGACAAAATACACCGTGGATCCCCGCACATTAGCGATTCAGCATTCACGGCCCCACGCATCTGAACGCCCCCCACCCCACTGGGGATTTATGGTAAAAATGTTTATTTACTTATTTACATTTCTCCAAAAATAGGCCGTTTTTTTCCACAGAAAACACTTATTCACACTAAGTTGGTGATAATTTATAGATACGTGATAACACAGATCAAATATACAGCGTGCATGTACCACTGTTATTTTTATGTTCACATCTTTACGCTTCACTGATCATGTTTTTTGTTGAGATTTTCTCAAACTTTGTTCTGCGGCCCTTGAACGCACCATAGTTGTTGTGAAACTCAAAAAAGCTGAGCTTATTTTACAATTTAAAATGCCTTTTAAAAGTGTGTAAGGAATATTATAGGGCTTAAGGGGGGCGGGGATCGTCTGTACCGAACTAATTCCAACTATGCCTTTATGGAACTTGCTTCATGCACTTGGGCACAGTCATTCCCCTTCAACTGGGGACTTCATATTTAACTGACTACAGGTACGGCCTCATGGTATGGATGCTCAGCTGCAGACATGAAGCCAATTTAGATAGGTGAGCTGAGATGGCTTGAGGGATTGGCATGACGCAGGGAGCCAGTCAACTGGCCAACAAGCCGACTGCAAAAATCATTGCCTTGATCAAAGGGCAATAAAGGGGCAGAGGGTCCACGTGAGAGCCACTGGCCTGGTTGCCAGGAGGGGGGAGATGCGCAGGAGAGCCAGGCCTTGACTGACATCCTCTGGATGCAGTGAGGAGATTTAACCTTGGCGTGTTGGAGAACCCCTCAGCGGGGCGAGAGGGCAGATGGAGAGACAGTGAGGACGGGTGAAGACTGAGTGCATGAGTGAAGAGACAGATACTACAAAGGGATTGCTTTTTTGCAACCCACAAACTGGGTTGGCTTTATGGCAGTCTAGGCTCACTCGCCTACCACGTTGTCGACAAGTTTGTTATTGACCTTGACAAATGGCACCCAATGGGATAAGTTCATTATCGCACACTCTAATGCTTACCCCCCACAGTATACAATGTTTTCTGCACATCTAGACATCCTGCACCGAGGCTCATCATGTGTGCATGACTTCACCTTTACCTTTTATAGCCTTTACCCACAATACAACCGCTTTAACAAACTAGATTTACTTTCGCTGCATGCGGCCAGTCACATAAAAAGGGTTTGATATATGGAGACATTTTGCCTGCAACATTTTTCTTGTCCAGGTCAGGAAAGATGGAGATCACATTTCGTTCCGCAAGAGTGATCGTCACAGTCAAACAGCATATTTATGTTTTTTTTTTTGCTGATTGAATTATTTTCCATTCCCTGTGTTCTCAGTTTGCACTGGGAATTGAATTATTGCTTTGGAAACAGGAGCCACTGCTACAATTCCTTTCCCCCCTCATTCAATTTCAAGGACTTGGTAACCTTGTCCTTTTTCAAATGTGTGCATTATCCACTTTTATTGTTGGCTGTGAATGATTGGTGAGGTTGAGTACTCGAGAGGCAGGTGTAAAAGTAGCAGGTATGTATTATATCACGTCTCAGGGTAAGAGGCCCATTGCCAGCCCTGTGCTTAATGCCACAATGGTTGTGCTGAAAGCTACTGGAACACATCATAGAACACTTTGTAATAAAGCCATAAAGTCACATTATGACCGAGGCTGATGTCAACCAATACTTCATCTCAGGTCAATGAACCATTCTTTCGCAAATTTTACTTCTTTTTCTTCAAGGATACACCAACAGTCTCCTGTTTCGACTGAATGCATTGCCTTTACCTACCTTACCCTCTACTCTGGTAACAGGGAGCTGGGGAGCGCACCTGTCGATTCGGGTTCTATTCAGTTCAGCTGGGACTTCTGCGAGTTGCCGGTTCACGGTTTTCCTCGGACTATGGCTACCTGTGTGTCTGATGCATTTTGTTGCCTCTCTATGAGCTGTTTTCCTGTTTCCTGGTGTTATTCTCCTTTTCTTGCACATTCCTGTGGTGAGTTTTGTTTGCCTTTGCTGTACCTGCTAGCCTACGAATCCTTATGGGTCATGCCGCTCCGAGTGAGCTTTTCTTTCGTGAATTAAAGACTTTATTGAACCAACCATATCCTTGCATCCTGGATTAATGCGACACAAAATAGCAAAATGCGTCATTGACAGAGAAAAAATACATATATAGACACACAGTATAGGCTACATTCACACTGCAAGGATGCCCAATTTGTATTTTTTGTTTAAGTCCAATCTTTGTATGCAGTTTTTAACAGTACCAAATGCAATGAACGCAATGCGTCTGTAAAGTGACGCGCATGAGAACAAAACACGACATCACACACGTGTGGTTGTGTTTCCATGGCATCTCCCGCCGCATTTCAAGGATTTTGTGCAACCAGAGTCGACATGTCCTCAACCAAATTATTTTGCCTTTCAGTGACGTATAGGTTGGATGCACACGCCCAGAATGTTCAGACTGCAGTAGTTTGAGATTAGGATTTATTCTACGCACGAAGGAGGCCTGGGTCGCATAACGTCATGGATTTCAAAATCCATTTCATTAGTCACTTAGATTTATTTCTCATTATTTTCTGCTTGTAAAACTAGAATTATTCTCCATAAAATGTTTTTGTGGGTGTCTGGACCAGATGAATGACATTTACATTATTTCCACCCATCCATTTTCTATGTTGCTTGTCCTCATTAGGGTCGAGGGGTTATGCTGGAGCCTATCCCAGCTGACTTCGGGCGAGAGGCGGGGTACGCCCTGAACTGGTCGCCAGTCAATCACAGGGCATTACATTATTTCTTAAGGGGAAATTATTATGGTTTTTGCCAGACATTTTGGAATGTATTTTGACTGTAACTGATTTATATGGAAAACGTTGGGAGCCAACCAGCATCATGAAATGGTAAAATGGTAACTAACCTGCAGAAGCATTGTCAGGTTGACATTTTCACCTTTTTCTGTCATTGTCAATTAGGCTGCTAATTATCGATGTGTCATTGAGAAGAGGAGTGAGAAGAGAAGTGCTGTCTTGTGGTCTTGGTCACTGTGGTGTCATTACGGTGATGCAGGGTGGAGGAGACACACTGTAAGGGAGGTTGGCAGAGGTAAAAAGGGGGAGGACAGGTGTGTGCGTGCATTAGTGCATGTACCGCACTGTCTGGAGAGTGTTTCTGCCGGCTGACAGGGTCTATCCATCCACCATCCCCTTTCGCCCCACACCAGGGCCCGTCAGTGTGGCCCTCTGCCAGGCCTACAATCTCCACATTAATTTCTCATCTGTGGCGTCCTAATGAGCTCCGCCTGCTCGTCCAACTTTGACCCCCCTGATTAGCGAAGAGGGGGAAACATTTGTCAATGGCAAGAGATGGCCTTTACGCTGCTGACCTTGCTGACAAGGAGAGGAAGAACAAACGGCAGAGTAAAGGAGACGGGATACAGACGCTATCAGCATCTCAGCAATCCGGAGAGGTTCATGAACACTGCCACACGTAACCATGCGTTCTAGTCACGGAAGTGACAGCAGGAGGACGGGAGGTGTTGTGTAAGACTAAGACAGGAACAACATCAAATTCAAAGCACTCCATGAAAACAGAGCCACCATCCACCAGTACGAGCCTGGAGGTTGTTTTGCAGAGAGAAGATTATACGTCGCTGTTTGCTAGCATGAGTTAACTTGACGTTGTGCAGAAATCCAACAAACAAATATGCACATTAGCACTCAATAAGGTCATCAAACCTTACCTTTAAGCATTCCCACATACAGGTAGTATCAGCATTAGGGACCAAGTCTGAGGTGAAAGGAAAAAGGGGAAAAATACAGCAGAGTAGTCTATGTGTGCAGCGTGGGATGAAGTTAGAAGGTGTGTTCAATGACTGTCAAACAAAGTGGGACATGTTGTCGCTCTCAACAACCAACATATGCAAAACTGGGGGATTTCTAACTGTTGGCTTTGCCCATATTTCCAAAGTTGATACCCATTTACATACAATTTGACGTAGTTATATACCATTTTTTTTTAAATCATTACACCTGAAAGCTTGGGCGGTCGGGGACCCCCGCCTTACAGCATGCTTGGGGATATGTGCTCTTTTGCACATTTGAAAATACTGTAAATGTGAATGCCACTTTGACAGAATTGGCTCCTTCACTGAGTAATGCAAGATTACATCAGCTAACATTAACCGTAGAATCCGGTTGAGTCAAATCGACTTCTAGCGTTCGTACAGTGTACTGTATTGCATCGCATCCAATCGTTCTGACTTTAAAACGCATCGTGTTTGAAATGCATGGTAACCTGTGGATCTAGATTCCAATGGAATCGTCCATCGCAAAGAGATTTACATCCCTAGCAAGTATAGGTCTTCTGTTAAAGTTAAACAATTCTTTATTAACAGAACTTCCTTTATATTCAAATATGCTACGTATGACAAAAACAAAGACATTCTGTGTAAAAATGTATGCGGCAGTCATGGGCACCCCCATGTAGTCAGAATGGTACAGTCTTGATCACATGACATTTTCATACGATTCCACTGTGAGGTTGATAGTCGAACCGGGCTCCTCCGAACCAAATCGTTAAATACTCGATGGAAATATTCAAAGACAGCCCTAATTATTTCACATTGTTTTCTGCACGTAAAACTGTAATCATTCTCTGTACTTTTTTTTCCTATTTTTGGGTGCCTGGAACAGATTAGCTGGAAAAATTGCCTCAATGTTGCCGAAAACCGAGGTATCACTGTATTTCTGTAACTTTTCAGGGTTTTTGACCACGCGTGTAACTGCATCTTTCTTCTCCCGCAGTATCCTCGTTCATTTCCTGCATCTCTGTTTAAACGTGCATAATCCTGTAAAGAGATGGTGGTGAGCCACAGTCCTGTGTGAATGTGCCCCAAAGGGAGCAGGGATTTGCCAGTTATTGGATGGAGGGGAGCCATGTAGGTCTATGACACCAGCTAACCTTGAACAAGGCTACCAGGACTCAGGGGGTATCCATCACTGTGGCAGCCCTGAGACCCAGACAGGGGGTAAAGCCGCAGAAGTTGCAGGGGAGGGAAAAAAAAGATAAAAATTTAATGCACTCCACAGAGCGGTCATGTCATACTTGGTTATGGAAAATAATCCCAGATGCCTGTAGTGCTAAAATGGAGCTGTAATGTGCTCTCCTCCTAACCTGTGCTGACAGCCGTGATGTACGACTACCATTAACGGAAAATATCACTTCAACTAACCCATGATCCGGCTCCGCTAAGGGTCATATTATCCATGAGGAAAAAATTACACTGCCCCAAAGTAAATACAAATTTCCTACACTGACTGAGTACAAAGCACAGGGGGCGAGCAGGAGGGGGGCAGGCGGGAAGGCTACCTATGACAACGCGGCGTAGAGTGACAAGGATGATGAAGTACATGACAAATCACTGGCTGACAGGGTACTCTAGTGCAATCAGCCTCAGCCTCAACCTAGTGAGCACCCACTCAAGCCTGTAAACACCACTCTCCTCCTTTGGAGGGGGGCAAAACACATAATCTTTTAACGCTGACAAATTGCTCTTTCCCTTGTATTGCTCTTCTTTCCCACTGCGGTGCAAAGAGGGCGGCAAGGAGGATATAAACTGCTTTTATGTATAGTGCTGCCAAGTCATCGAGAAACACAACTCTTCTGCTGTATTGTCTGAGGGAAAATACGGAAAAACAATAAAAGGAAGAGAAAGAGCACATTTGATTTTATTTCAAGGACGAACAGGTTCTTCTGGCCTGCTCTGCAGCACCCACGTCAATCCTTGCCTGCAGTGACGGCACACATAAGACACTCTGTGGCATGAGCATTAATTACCGTATAAAGCAAAGTATTTAAAAGCATCATGTTTATGCGCTTCTGCTGTGTCAAGTGAACAACTCTCAGGAAAATATAGCTTTTTAAAGGCTGCTTGGAGAGAATACAGACTTGTAGATTATTTCCCAGTGCAGGCTGTGAGTGATGAGAAACTCAGTTCCTTTTACGGACTTCTTGCGAGCTCACGACACACGTGGAGAAACTCGCAAAGAGCTGCCATATAAAATACTGTAGCTTTTGCCCAGGCGTTGAAAACCAGGACAACCAGGAGAACCTGAATTTCACTCAAAGAAGCCTTCAAGGGTCACTGACTTGATTGATCAATTTTGCTTCAATATGTTCTATATTGTTTGTAATTATGTTCTACGTTGTTCCTTTTTTGAAAGCGAATGGTAAATTCGTAAAAACAACACTTAGCGTACGTGCCGGGCACCATGAAAGCCTAAGAAAAGGGGCGTTTCCCAAGTGACGTCTGCGAAGGCGCAGCTCTCATCTTAAGCAGAGGAAACAAACATGAGAGAATGGACAGAAGATGTTTGCAGTCATTGTAGCAAAGATTTTAGCCATGTGTCATCAGTTCTCGAGGAGGAAGAACCATGTGGATTATTTATGTATAATATGTGTATTTATGTCTATTACATCAGGGAATACGAGTGTCAAGGTGACTAGAGGGGTGTTGTTTCATTTCTAGAGGGCTCTCGTCATGTTTAAAAAACATATTTAGAAGGTTGTAAACAGGTTTTCTATACTCTAACTCCAAAAATAGTTAATTTATAAATAAGACTCCTACTTCGTGGAAATTCACTTATCACGGCCGGGTCTGGAACCAATTAACTGCGATAAACGAGGGATTTCTGACAAACAGAATGCATCTGACCCATGAAATCGATGATGTTCTTTTCAAAGTTTTTCCTCAACTGTGATGCTGTAAAATACGACACATCCTTCACGGAATGCAAACCACATCAGAGGTGACGTGGCGTCCAGAGGGGTGAAAGCATCGTGTAGGAACTCCAATGAATCCCTCGCAACCAGGCAGAACACGAGTCAGCCCTCGTCCCGGGGGTCCCCTATTTATAATTCACTCCTCTGTTACTTTAACACGCAATTAATCAATGGCAGGAAGGTGTAGTCGACGCAGTTCATCAGAGGTATAACGTGATCCTGAGTGAATTAATCCGGTCAGCGGAGGGATTACAGAGCAACACGCTCGCTCCTGCTTCCAGAAACAAAAAGGAATTACCACAAAGACGGGAGCAATTTCCATCGACAACAGTGAGTAATGACTCAATTTGCTGCTTTGTCCAAACAAGGTAGGCAAAAGGCATGACTAAATCATTAGAGGGGATCTACTTTGCTGGTTGGAAGTCACCAGATCACATGAGACACAGTAGATGCTCAAAGACATACAGTACCTGTTTTTCCCAGGAAATTACCGTATTTTGCCCTTCTTTCCTGTCACCCCTCCCGTTTAAATAGTTTCCTGTAAATTTCCTGCCCTTTAACTTCCATAAAAGAAAACAACAACTCTCCAGTACTACAGTAAGCAGAGCGTCTTTCCTCCAGATCAAAAAATGTCCAAAATAGTCAAAAGAATACCTGGTTGACACTAATGGGGGGCACTAAAACAAGTTTGTCTTCCGCTTATCCGAAGCAGACTTCCCTCTCCCCGGCTACTTCATCCAGTTCCTCCCGGCTGATCCCGAGGTGTTCCCGGGCCAGTTGAAAGACATAGTCTCTCCAACATATCCTGGGTCGGACGTGCCCTGAACCCAAAGCTCATGACTAAATCTCATGACCAACATGACTGCAATGACTAAATAATGACTTTTATAATCCCAAGGAATAAGGTCATAGGTTTGGTAAAGTTCAACATCTTTTCATTTGTGTGTTTTACACAAAATAATACAGAATAAAAACAAAACAGACGCAGTCACCACTCATTAGAATCAGTGTAAAATTACAAACAGCACTAAAAACATGCACCATTCATGCAACATGAACTTGAACCTCTGCTGCCCGCAACAACCCGGGTCTGATATTGGAATTGCAATAATAACCCACAATAAATAAATGACATGCACAATTGGGCCACATTATTGTGCTGCTAATTTAGATTTCATTCAATCCAATGGACCTCCTGGCCATGGACAGATTTTACGGATGTCAAATTATCAGCGAGTATTTGCATTTTTGTGCTGCAGCAAATGAAATATGTACATACTGTACGCTCCAGGAACATGTATATTGCAAGGTGCTGACTGGGTTTGTGTTTATTTTAAGCAACATACTGCAACAGAAACACATACAGGTGGTCCTCGGCTTACGAACCAGTTCCGCTCCTTGACTTAATTAACTTAATAAGGACAGTAAGAAAAAGATTCAATGCAAGAATAAAAATAGGAAAACTCCTTACTTTTATCCCTGTGGTTGTCCCACATTCTTAAAAATTGTCCCAGGCCAGTCTGGATCAATAACCTCTTCTCGTCCCAGAACCCATGACCCCTCTAGCGTTCAATAAACTTTATCCTTCATGATGGTCGCAACAGTCGAGCAGTTGGGACCAAAAGAGCGGCCGATATTGGCTTTTTCTGGTGTTCCTTTTCACTCCCATGGTGATGGCTTTCCTTTTCCTTGACACACTGCGACTGGGAGACATTATGAAGTCCAGAAAGTTACGAATAAGCGATGTCATCCTCCCTCGTTCCCTCCCTCTATTCTTCCGCCTAGCCTGTGACGAGCTCTATAGCGAGTCTCTTGTTTGCGGACCAAAATTGAGTTTTTCATTAATTTATGGGAACACCTGTCGTAAACAGAGGACCGCCTGTATAGCATAGGATCTATCCAGTACCACGTGTATTAAGCATGACAAGGAGACCGGCATCCTTACAATCCAGAACAGTCCTATTTAGACTTTGCACATATTAAGAAATTGATCATTCATGTGTAGCTAATTGAAAGTGTGGTAGCAGTTATTAATAGCTTATTCATAGGGTGTTTTATTGTAATTACATTTAACCGTCAGGCTCTGAAGAACACCATTATTTGAAGCCGACTGAAGCACATGCAGCATGCTATGTTCCATAGATGTCCCACTTACCTTGTCGTCCTGGTCAGTCTCTGTGTCACACTGCAACAGAAAGAAAGGCAAAGCTGACACTGACTGCAGGCACTTGAATGTGACACGGTGCATACAGCGTGCAACCTGCAGACTGTGTGTTTCCAATGGCATCATCTGTACGTGTGCCATTACTCTCACTCTGAGTCTTTGAGTTGAAGCTACAACCTCAAAACACTAACCAGATGACAATGCGTAGTTATTATGGGCATACGAAGCCGTACGAAGAAGCCCCACACGTTGTACCGCTGGATTTGTGTCGTTTGTGAGCAAAGCTGTGTTTATTTTTGGGAACACACTGTGTGACCATGGCGACGTAATTAACAAACCAAGAGGAAATGCTATATTGGGTGCACACCTGTTGTAATTTCTCAAACAAAATGATGGGCCTGTCAGTCAGGCAACGTACACGTAGCAACACTCCTTTTTGGCACTTTTGGTACTTAGTGCAAATTGCTAGGTGCCAGCATTTTAGCTATTATACTCATTTTGAAATGAAATGCAAATATATACTGTACATACGGCATAATGTAGGAACACTATAGAAATGCATTGGCACTTTCGGTACAGTCGTCCTTCGCCTTTTCATGCTTCAACTTTCTCTATCACGTTTTTTCCTAATATTGTATATTGACAGCAGCTCCTCGCTGTTTGGCGGTTGACTACGGCCTATTATTAGTCACAAACATGCATATGTAATTGTATGTGTTTAAAAATGGCTAAATGAGCTAAAATACAAATATAAGGCACTCAGAAGAATACTGTACTCAACACATTCAAAGACAAAGACCTGGGTACACGTGTCCAACGTAGCATCATCGCCCCTGATGCACTGCCAGTATTTTCGCATGCAGGTTAGTGGCTGGGTGTAGTTATAATGTATGCAGGTTTTTATTACTAGTATCAACTGAAACAAACCATAGGCTAGGGGTGTGTGTGTGTGTGAGTCTATATTATATATATATATATATATATATATATATATATATATATATATATATATATATATATATATATATATATATATGTCTTATTATGTTAACAAACATATTTAGAAGGCTGTAAACAGGTTTTCTATGTTCTAACTATGAAAATATTCCATTTCTAAATAAGGAATCCTACTGATAATATATATATATATATATATATACATAAATTCACTTAGCATAGTCGGGTTTGGAACCAATTAAGCACGATAAACACGGGACAACTGTACTTGGTACTGTACTTAGTACTATCTTGGTAGGTGCTAGCATGCTAACTGTTAGCATGTTGGCCTTTCTAGCCATGTCAAGTGAGCTTCCTAGTTCAACAGCTTCTTAGCTGTCATGTCTAAATGCAAATACATACTGTACGTGGCATGATACAGGGACACTATCGAACGGCCATCTCACCTTTGTTAGGTGCCCGCAGGCTAAATGTTAGCATGTTGGCATTAGCTGCAGCTATAGCTTTTGTAGTTGTCTATTCTTGCTTGATGCTGGTGACGAGAAGGAAGGGGACCTTGCAAATGGAGAGATGAAAAAAGTGGCTAGATTTCTTTTTTTTTTCTTTCCTATTTCAATTTCAAGGTCCACTTAATTCTTTATCAACTAATTAGTGTCACGCTGGGTGACTGGCGGCCTCTAAGTTGTGCATATGGCTGAGGTGCAGAGAAGCACTGAAGTCAGTAATGAAGAAGGCACTGGGGGGAATATAGGCAGGGGTTGGCATTGTACGTGTGTGTGTGTGTGTGTGTGTGTGTGTGTGTGTGTGTGTAGAACCAGGAGTGAAGCTGCGAGGGTGTCGATTAAAGAGAGGAGGGCAAAAGATTGACAGCGCAGGGAGTCAGCGACAGAAGGCCCTCCCCTCATGGCTCTCGCTCCTCTTTTTTTTTTTTTTTTTGCTTCAATCTAATTTTTTTTTTTGCTGATCCGGCCCCGCAGAGCTCAAAGGTAGCTGGCTGGGCATGTGACTGGTATGTTTCTCAGGCTGGATGCTAACAAGCAGCCATGCGAGCTCAGCAGGAGCAGAGCATCCAATTTACAGGCATGTCCCACATGGCTCCCGGGGCAGCCAGCGGCACGCTGCCATGATGGTCAGCTCCAGCAACTCATAAATTATGCAGAGGCAATAAACGCACTGGGCAAACACTCCTCAGACGTTCCCTTGCTTATCATTTCTATCTCACTTGCCCTCTCTCCCCCACCCACAGCATTTCAACATCCATCCAAATGACAGACAAGCGCCGGCTCTAATTTTAAATTCAGTATAAAGAAGAAGTGTGGGGACGGCTAGCCATTACATAGATGAACTGAAAATAGATAGAACTGTATATATTAGGGCAGTGAAAATGAACACATTAATACAAATGAATTCATTTGCATGATATTCCACTGACTAGTGCAGACTGGAATGAACCAAGTCAAAAATGGATGACTCGAAACAACACATGGGCCGTCTCGATGGCAAGTTGGAGTAACAAAGCCTCCCCCAAAATAAACAATCAGCTGGACAATCAACCATCAAGTAGTCTGCACCCCGCAGGAAGGTTTTGTTTCACCAAAGCGCCTCCGTTTGCACTGCAAAGCAGACGCAGTCTTGGTGTTCCTCCGCAAGTACTTTGGTGACCTCGTCGCACGACTTGGGCCAAACCACCCTCATTCAACGTTGACACGATTGCAGAGCAGATTCCAAAAAACTGCAGACGAATGAATACGGTCGAGGACTTGGATCGATGGGCTCCAGGTCAGGGCTTTTCCATACAAAAGACACGGACCCCGCATCGCCTACGCAAACTGACAAATTACCGTTCAGGGTAACCACCGCACAACGCTGGCTCGGTTTGGGGCTTCAAAACATCGGTGCAGGAAAACATGCCTCATTTCAGTCACAGCGAGACGCGCTGACATCAGCTGACTTCGGGAAAACCCCTTGAAAACAGACTGCTGCCGCCAAGTGGAGTCTGTGAAGAATACTTTAGTGTCCAGTAGAGGGGGCCGCACGGTGGTCTAGTGGTTAGCATACCCGTGAGCCTAGTGAGGATAAATGGAAATGTACAAATAGTTTGTATTTTAAGCATCCAGCGGGGGTGGGGGGGCACATGGCATCAAGTCCCATGTCTGAAGGGGTACGCCACTGTAAAAAGTTTGGGATCCGCTGCTCAAACGTGACAATAATCCAGAGCGCCGTGATAGTCAGTGTGCGATACTTTCATCCAATTAGCGTAAATAAAAAATAAAAAGCATGCATTCCAATACAACCGTCGAGACAAAAAGAGTCACGTCTGCTACGGCCACCCACACAGACGTCACGGCGCCGCAGACGGTACTTGATGAACGGTGTTAGCTCCCTCAGACGCTAGTCAGGAAGTGACTACAAATGACACGAGTGAGCATTCATTAGCTGCTCCTGCGTCGGTACACACAAAACAATCGGGAACGCTGGCGTATGAAGGGGTTCAAATAACGAACATCATCTGTGTCTTTTTTATGAAGTTGGAACCAACTTTTCTGTTTTGCACTCCCCTTTCTTCTCCCCCCCGTTCCTGCGGTACTGCTTGAGCAGCCGATTGCTTTGATTGCCAGGAGAGAAGCCAGCTGGAATGACTTGCCCTTGCTTGTGAAGCAAATGGAACATGCTAATGGAAGTCATCGTATTACCCGATGCAAAAGTGCCATAGCTCATTACTTTAAGATAAAAGGATATCATTGTAGACGGCGAGCAGAATTGACTTTCGGCGCTGCGACTTGATGATGATTTAATCAACTGCTCTCTTTCATTTCTCATCCCGGAGCCTGTTGCTTTCGCAGGTACCGCTAAACGAAGCCCTCGCACGGCTAGAAAAGAAAATAAATGGCTATCATTATGTCCTATTTTTTTTCCCGGGGATAGAAGTATGCAAATTTCCCAGAGCAACAAAAGATTGAATAAAAGGGAAAACTTAATACAACCGAAATACCTTCATAATAATACACAAAATCTGTTCAGACAGGCGGACAATACGAGCATGCTTACAGAGTGGAGGCGCTCGTGCAAGTAAGGACGGTATACAGATATACTCTCAGTGCTTGGTGGTCATAGCTCCAGGAAATGAAAGGTTCTTGTGGCCCACAGCAGCGAGGTCTCCGGAACCGCTCTGAAAATCAGACTGACGACACTGCAGAAGCAACGTGCTAGGCCGAGGAGTCCTTGCTAAACACGCCCCCTCAAGTTCCTGCGGTGGGAAAGGGGCTTTCCATGCATTGCAGTGATGCACAGTCGCAGTCAAACAATTATGGATCATGCGTGAGCTTAAATAAACAGAAGAGTTTGAAGGGATGTTACATTCCATCTTCGAATACCTGGTGTCTAACGCTAAACCTCTACACTACAGCATGATCTGGAGCAGTTAACAATCAATGCTTATCAAATAACATGACAACAACATAAACAATTCAATCTAACGCATCAGACTTGCTAGCGACTCATCAGCGTTGGCCTGGTAGACTAGTGGCAAACAAACTGAGACAAGCTAGCTAGCTTTGGAGTTGCTCCACTTCTCCTTACGATGCAGTTGGACAATCGTATTCAAGTATGGACTTGTTTAAGCAAGTGAGTCACAGTTCAGTTACTGCTAACCGGGTAATGAGTTGGTTTATCTGTAGTTCAATGTAAGCTAGTGTTATGTACCAACGTCATGAGTGAGTGAATGGTGGTCGGTGCAGCGTCAGTTGTAATGCGGTTGTTTACCGGACCCATTGTGGTGAAGAGCCAGCTGAGCCACAAGCTCCCTCGTCCTACATTCCTCCTCTCACCTGTGGTCTTAAGCTTTGGGGAGTAACCGAAAGGGCAAGATTGTGGATACAAGCGGCCGAAATGATCTTCCTTCGCAGAGCGGCTGAATCCACCCTTAGAGACAGGGTTAGGAGCTCTGTTATCCATGAGGGACTCCCAGAGAACAGCCAGTGGGGGCCTCCTTGATGCCTCCCTGGTGAGGTTCTGTGCATGCCCAATTGGGCGGAGGCCCCCTGGGTAGACCTTGGACACGCTGGAGGGTCGACGTCTCACAGCTGGCCTGGAATCGCCTCGGTGTCCCCCTAGTGGAACTGGAGGGGGTGGCCGGAGACTACTACCCCTGTAACCCGGATAAGCGGAAATGGATGGATGGATGGATGGATGGATGGATGGATGGAAGGATGAATGGATGGACGAACATCTGCTAAAGCAGTGAATAAAGACACAACAACAATGGTGCCATTGAAGTCAGTCTGCCAGGCAGAGGTAGGAAACTGGTCTAACTTGAAGCACGTCAAGTCCAAAAAGGCAACCATTAGTCTGGGAGGGTGTCTGACAAAGGAAAGCGATACCCCACCCAGGGTGAGTATTGACAGAGGGCCGTATTATACTGTATAACAAGAACCTTGTGTTTAGTTTCAGTAACCCAAGAATGCCAAACATTAAATTCATCTTTAAGAGCTGTTGATGTTGGCAAGTGTCCAGACCACTTCTGATTGCCCCGCTGCCCTCATTGGGGTCTCGCTTTTGGCTGCACGCTTTTACAAATGCCCCTGCGTTCTGTCCGCGCACCATGCATTTTGTTTACATTGAGCTGAATAAGAGCAAATTATTCTTGTCCCAAATCATCCCCACATGTGAGCAATACTTCTTGAAAAGCAGGGAACCATTAGGGGCCTCAGACCAAACGCTAAATGTTGCAGCTTAGCTATCACCTGCAACAGCAAGCCTCCCGCCAGCGCTAACGACAGAAAAACGTCTGAACCATATCACGCACATAAAAGACGCAGACGTGGCATTTCCTCTTCCCTCAAAAACGACTAACAAATGATTACTTACAAAGAAAAACATATTCAAAATAGCCAAAGTGCGCTAAATACGCTTCATTTACTTATAGTGTGACGTGCATATTAACTGAGCTACTGCGACATTGATATTATTATTATTGACGATCGAACTACGTTACTGGCGTATTGACACCTCGGCACACCACACCGGCGAGCAACTAGCCGGCTAGCTTCACCCAACACTCACACTGCCTCAAGCCACTACCAAAACGTAACGCGACATGTCGGAGCTGCCGCCACTGCTGCTGTGTTTTTATTTTTGAGTTTGGAAAAGTCGACGCTAGGTGTAGGCGTTTCTATGTTGCTATGTGAAATCAGTACGCCCAGGAAGTAAGTTCCGGTAATGCTTAAAAGGACCAAACTACGGCAAAATAGCGTACGTATTACATGCTGTCATGAATGTGCTACACGGTTACAGCAGGGATAGAAAATGTGTCTTAACAGCGGTCGGCATCGGTGTGCCCATTACGTGCAGTAATAAGCTGCCTCTTTTTATCTGTTTTTATACCTTTAGAACGCACGGGTGTTCATAAGGACTGTGAATGATGAGCAAAATTCCCCAAAAAGTGCAGTTTTCCTTCAAGCGTGCGAGTGCGAAGGATGCACATTGTTGCCCCCATGAGTGGCATTAGCCTCCGGTAAATGCTGCTTTCCATCCATGGCCACAATTAATTATGGTCGATAGTGGTTTCATCGAGGCATCCCTCTGCTCACAGGAGGGGGTCTGTTTATCAGGTTGAGCCAGGCTGTCCTGCAGGATGGCTGAGGGGGTTAACATCTTAAGGACCGGCACCGGGAGCAACAGGGCTCTGGCTGTAATGCCGTGTTGACAGTAATCGATGCCAGAGTCAATGAACCCATGCTATATATCCGGAAGCCCACTGAAATCTATTTTAGGAAAACACAGGCCAACATATGCCAAATCACAAAACTTCCATGGCAAGCCTGGCCTAGCATTAGCTGCTCCGAATGCTGCAAGTATATTCCTCAAACGCTCAAAGAGGGGTGAAAGCATACTTGGTTATTTGCCTGGAAGCTGGAAAACCAGCATGAGGGATTGCAGCCATTACCACGGTCAGCTCTGACGGTGCCAATTTGATATGGTGTTGTCAGGGACTCCTCGCTCCCCCCTTCGAGCGGTTCCTTCTAGATATAGCGCCGCATCCTGATGCTTTTTGGATGAAAACAGTCACATGGCAAAATGGTTTTCTTCCCCTCCCGCTGCATCCTGCTCCATCTGCTGCTGGGGCCCGGCTGCCGCCGACCGCCTGCCTGTCACAGCGTGTGTGGAAATTAGCTGGGGAGGAGGTGCTCGCTTGTGCTAATTACATTTTAATCATTGGAAATGTGTTGGCAAATCAAGCCTTGATGATGAGCCCAGAGCGCCTCGCTGCAGGTTGGGGATGGGGGGGGTAGGAAGGTTGTGCTGTTTCACCCAATATCACCAAGCTGGACGTCTCACCCTCCATAACGCTTGATATGGCAGCATGCCCGACCTACTGCTGGGTGGGGGCAGTGGAACATCAGTCACGGGAACACGAGGAAGACCAGAAGGGGAAAATGGACGGTTTTTGGACAAAGCCATGAGGAGGGCTGGTGCCACGTAGCTCACACTTGCCAGTTTATTAGGTCTAACGTGTCTCCCGTGTTGATGGTGGGAGAACACGCTATTTTAGTTGATTCCTGGTTTCATGATTCTATACGTTGAAAAAAAATGGTTCAAATAAATATGGCACTTTTTCTTTAAGTTACATTCCACATTGCAGAGTAGTACCCACCAGTTTGCCCGTTTTTCTGTTAACTTAAAAAGTTCACACCAAGATTTTGCCTCAGTTGGCGTACATTTTCCACTTACAGTCCAAGATGTTGCAGGTCTTGTTGTGTTATCAATACACTGCATGAGTCCAGCTGGTGTTCTTAATGTATTTTTATCACAAACATCATTGCTAGCAGCCTGTTAGCTTGCTGGGAAGCAGGAACCAGAAGTCGACTCCGTTGCAGTTGACGCTGCAGTTACACGGTTACGCCACAAGTCTAGTTAGTCTTTTCTTTTGATCACGGCTGCAAAACAACCCACTTTGGAGCCAAGGAGAGCTGCAAGTGCCAGCATTTTGATAAGAACGGTGAGAAACACTGCTGAATTCAAGAAATAACTCCTAGCAAAACACGAAGGTGGTGTCCGAGTGGATCTCGCTGCCACGTTAAATGTTCATTTTCATCCCTTTCATGCATCATTTATATGCACTTCAAAGTGTTTTCTGCATGTAAATCTATAGGTGTTTTGTGTATAAATGTTTTGTGTTCATTTTATTTGCTTTCTGGAACAGATGAATTGCCTTTACTTTATTTTACAACTTCATGCAGTGTGAAGGTAAGGTCATGTAAGATAATGTCTTAACGTTTTGTGTCATCACTGGTCACTAGAATAGTAGATGTCGCTTGCATTTCAATATGTTTTGACTAATTATAGACCATCGTCTACCCTGAAACAATAATTCATTTGTGAAAAAACGCCATATTGCGAGGGCCGACTGTACTAACGCACACTGGCTGAATCTGGTTTTTGATTTAGCTGACTTCTCTGCGACTGATTGCTGAATAAACTTTTCTTTAGAATCCATTTACATGACTTTTTTTTTTTTTATATATTCCAAAGTTGAGCTGGTTGAAGGAAATGCAACACGACGTGTCTACTGGGTCAGACCTTTAAAATAAGCGTGGCTCTGCTACGACGACATTGAACGTGCAATTTCCACAGCGTCTGCTCAATGTCAAACTGTCTTAGAAAAGCATAAAAGGACAGAAGAAAGCTGGGGGACAAATCAAAATGAATAGAAAACAGCCTGTGTGTCGATGCAGTCGCCGACGGAACAAGCCTCTTTCAGCACAAAGAATGTTTCGTCAGAGAGGACTGGTCTTGTCTGGTCCAATGTAATCGAGGCCGATCCACGTGTGCAGCAGCAGTCAAATGCAGAAGGCTGACATCTGAATGCAATTTCCCTTCAGATGTAAAGTTTTATCCACAAGATTCCCCATTTGACCGCAAACTGGAGATTCCAGTCAGAGGATGAACCGGAGCTAAGGGAGGGACGGCACAGGAGAAGGGCATACAAATGAAGCCTTCCATAAAATATATGAACTTTATAGTCTGTGACCTACGGATTCAATACTCTGGAGTGCCTTCCTAATATATTATATTCCACTCTCAGAGAGATCATGTTCTAGAACAGGATGTTATTTACTGTACATACGTACAGCTGCATCTCCAAGGACAATTAGAACAGCTTAAATAATACTAAAGCAGAGAGCTGACACGCCGTTTTTAAAGCAACCTAATACAGAGGATGAGCCGGCGTATTTTAAGACATGCAAGATGAAAGGACACACACAACTTGTGTGTAGAGGAAGACTGAAGTAAATGTGAGACGTGGCGGCACACTACTGAACTGACGCCTGTCAGAAAAGAGATGTCGCCACAGGGTGAACCTCTTTGTGGATCAGTCCCATCCACCCACCCAGCCAGCACTCACGGAAGGCTGACACATTTCAGGACAAGAAGGTGGGCCCAGAGAGGTGAAGCCCTCCTATAATAATCTGTTACACAAGCGGTTCCCGAGCTTTCCTTCCAGCAACATCTCAAGGCGATTCTTTCCGTTGGGCTCTGCAGTGCCTGGGGGGGTGAGGTAGTTGCTGTTTAGCTGATAGAAGTTTAGCAATGAAAGTGTGAGTGCTTGTACAAACACCCAGAAAAACATGCCTCACCCGGAATGACTTCAAAAGACAAAACGTCCACGGGTTGTGGCAAGGAAGCAGTTACAGAGGATCCCCCCACATTTGAGATGCGGCATTCACAGCCCTGCAAATGTGTGGATTTTTCTTGAAAAGAAACATAAATATACGTATAGCTCCCTCACAATATGCATTTTTTCCAAAAATGATTCATTTAGCAATTATTGCTAAAAAAATATTGAAAGACGAGTTGCATGTCGTATTCTGGTCGTCAGTAATGTTACACTGACGAGACTTGACGTTAAATGACGTTACCTTTCGCACTGGCTGCTGAGCCCAGCTAACATGCTATGGCTGATATCGAGTGAAAAAAGGTTCTCCTCCCATTCCGTGTGGAAGCGGTAAGTTTTGGCTTCTTGCTTTGCCCTTCTTCCTCGTGCCATTTGAAACATTAAGGCTAACTAGTTAGCTCGGTAGCTAGCTATGCTAGAAGCGCCCGTATATTATGTCCCTCCAGAGATCCTGTAGCCTGCACAATGTGGCGTAAAAAAAGAAAAATAGGAGTGTACAGGTGACTATATGGGTGTTATTTGATGTCTACAGGGCTCTAGTAATGTTAGAACACGTATTTAGAAAGTCATAAACAGGTTTTCTATGCTGTAATTATGAAAATATTCTCCTTATTAATATTGATTCCTACGTCGTGGACATTCATTTATCGCGGTCAGGTCTGGAACCAATTAACAGCGATAAACGAGGGACGACTGCGGATACAAAATATATACATAAATGCCATTTTGTGCTTCGTGCTTTGGCTTAAAATACACATTTTCAAGCATAAAAATGGCAAAATGAACTAAAATACAAATATAAGGCATTCAGAGGACATGCGTAGCTAAGTAGCATCAACATCATCTTCACCACAGAGCAAGTTGCAGTATTTTCAAGGTTAGTGGTTGTGTGGAAGAACTGTGTGTAATTCGAAGGTACAGATGCTTAAGTATTATTGTTATATAAGCGTGTGGCGAGCGCATCAGACGGAACAAACCGTAGGCTAGCGGTATGTGTGTCAGTGTTGCCAGGTCTCACAGGAGAAACAGGCGACGAGCTCCCTGAAAACAAGTCCAAAACAACAGGGAACTCGGGAATTTGCAAGCGACTTTACAAAAAAACAAGCCCGATGCCGCAGACTTGTCAAGGCTGATGTGTATGTGTGTGAGTCTTTAATATGTCTACTTCACGTCTTACGTCTTTCTCTCATTATGTCTGCCATATTGGCCAATATGAGTGTAAAGGGGACAATATGGGTGGTATTTCATGTCTAGAGGGCTCCATAAGTAAGGAATCCTACTTCATGGAACTTCACTTATCATCGTCAGGTCTGGAACTCCCACCATAAACGAGGGACGACCGTATATATTGTTTTCCGTTTCCACAGAAAACGCATCATTCAGCATAAGCCGGATATAATTATAAATATGTGATAATGCAGGTAAAATGTACAGCATACACGGACGACCGTTAGAAATCCCACAATATTGCATGTGTTTGTCTTTATGCTTCACTAATAGTTTTTTGTTTTTTTGACTAGTGAGCTCAATCTAACCTCATCTAATAATGGCAACAGTCTCTTTCATTGCAAATGTTGATGGAAAAGCGTCAATGTCAGTGTGTGTAGCTGTCGATGTGGGTGTGTGGGTGTGTGTGTGTGGGCGGCTGGGCGCGAGCGAGCTGTCAAAAATACATTGAAATACAAAAGACATTGATATGAGCGCAACAATTACTCCCATTTTTTTCACCACTTGCTGGTGGTCCCAGAAGGTAACCCCAGAAAAAAACGTGCATCTGCTGTACTCTTTCTTGGGTAACAGTCGATCCCTCCGGACACACCTGTTTGTAGTAATACCAATAGGGACTAAAACATATGAGCATTTTACAAATACATCCTGAGAATATGAAATATTCAATTTGCAGCAATGAATTCCCTTTAACCTACACTATTAGGAAGTGATCCTCATCGCCTGCTGCCGTGCCGTGTTTGTCAGAAGAAAACGGCTCATTTGCACACAGGCTTTTGGCTGAGGGAGGGAAAAACATCAGGATTAGGTTCTGGGCCTCTAATCACTTAACTCCTCACACCTGATGACACACTATTAACTTTGAATATCTCCAGTGACCCCGCGGGTCGTTGCCCATCACATCAAGTTTTTATTAGGGAATTTTCCTCATCATTAGCCGTGGCCTGGAAACGAGCCATTAATATTCATACTAGCAAAGCAAAATGAGGTCCCACTGATTTTCCATCATCCAGTCTATCTGCACAGCTGCCGCCGTTAACAATCACCCCGTTGCTGCACATTTGCCACGTATCATTATGACGCTCCATAAAGCCTTTTTCCCCCCCAGATACGCCCATGATGGGAATGGGGCGCAAGGTGGAGGAGGAGGAGGAAAAGGCTGTAAGGCTGGCAGCCAGCTGACGCCCATCAGAGAGTAACAGCCCAGCTTTGCCAACAATCTGCCTGCAAGTCTCATGCAGAAAGGCTGGCGCTGCCAGTGCTAACAACCCCTGCAGGCTCTGCCAGGGACACTGCTGAGGTATGGAGAGTGTCCTGGTGCCCTCCTATTAGAACACATGCTGTTTGTCATTCCATGCTGGCAGAAAGACACGAAAATGCATTTGCAAACATTTATAATCTTGAACAAGATGACGACTTAGCCGTTATTATTATTATTATTATGATTAATGCATCTGAAATAAAGCCATTTGGATTTAACGATTCCTATTAAGATTGGTGAGGCACCACACATTAATGACATGTAATGATCCATCCATCCATCCATCCATCCATCCATCCATCCATCCATCCATCCATCCATCCATCCACTGCTTTTCCTGTTCAGGATCAAAAGGGAGATGGAGTCTATCCCAGCTGATTTTGTGCAAAAGTTGGACCACACAGGTCAATCACAGGGCACATATTTGACACGTTCCCCGAACCCACTGACTAAAAACCTGGCAAGAGAAGCAAAATTTCAGGTAAAAGTGCACTCAAATGTAAAAAGGTGACGGTACAATGTTACGTTCATAAAACCTTGCAATCGCAAGCCAATTGTGTCGGTGGTTACAGTCGTGATGATTGGACAGGTTGGCAGACACTCCCAAGTAAAATGATTAAAACAGCACATTTCACCCTATCAAATATCCATAATCCTGTATCTTTCTGTAAGAAAATGGGCACATTTCAGACATCGTTGCAAATAGTGATTAATCATGATTAATTAATTTGAAAAAATGTGATTAATCAGATTACACATTACTGTAATCATTCGACAACTCGCCTTTTAAATGATCTCTTGATGTCGTTATCCAAGAATAGCTTATTCATTGTACTGAACTTGAAAATCGTATCGTCAACGACGTTGAGGCAAATTGAGGCAATAAGGTGAGACATCAACCAAAATTCAAATTAGCTGCTGGTGCAAAAGAACCCCCAGAAAAATCCCTTTGTTATTTTCCCTCCATTTGCTAGCTGTCATAGTGTACATGTGAGTCTCCTCATTATACAGACGCGATTCAAATAGACGCATAGTCGACACACCCCTGTCACTGTCTGGAACACAGGCAAGCCACAAATATGAATAAACATTAGCTGTTGTCACGGGCTGGTCTTTGAGCTGCGAGGCATACAAAGATCCGCTTTGTACAAAGTAAAAATATTTATTTTGAAAGCGTGATGCAGGAATTAAAAGGAGCCCTCGCTAAGTGCTAAAACAAATTACTTGCAGCACACTAAATTATATTTGCTACACCATCAGTGAGATCAAACGAGCAGAGTTTGACTCCCGTGCTAATGATTTCCTGCGCTCACCTCCTTTCGTGTCCCATGGGTGTTAATAAATACTCTGCTTTTTGTACTTGTTTGTTTGTTTGGGTTATTTATACATTTCACAGCTCCAGCTTCCTCTCCTCCTCCTTCACATAACCCACGTTGGTGCGAGGCAAGGGGAATATCAAGCAATCCAGGGACAGCAGGCTCCTGGAAACTGTTCTCGACTCAAGAAGGATGAGTGGGTGAGTGTGGGGTGACTGACATAGCCCTTCGGCTGGGTTTAATTAGCATACTAATACTGACTGAAATCCATGAGCCAGGCACCTGATACCACCATTCCCGCCATTCCTGGAGCAGCACAATTAAGTGTCCTAAACGGCCCGGCCCCTCAAAGCAGTTCTCTTACTACCAGGCGGAGGTAAACAAATGCTGATGGAAGTCTGGCAAAACCACATAAGATTCTCACAAATTCTATGTTATGCTTCTGAAATGCAAGCAAGCAGTGCTAACCTAAACGTAGCGCTTCTAATAGCTGCTTTTCATGCAGCCCGTGTTGCATAATGCCTCGTTCATAACGGTCCTGCGATCGACTGGCCCAGCCCCCGAGTGGCGTTCATTCGGCTCAGCTGGCATAGGTTCCAGCCATTGTCACAACCCTGAATATGATGAGCAAAATGCCCTTATTCTCACCGAAGAAGCAATAAATCAAAATTAGAACAATTACTCTAAGCTGCAGAAAACTTTCAGAATCAATGAAAAAAAACGACACATTTTTTTAAATAGATTTTGTAAATCACGTCATCTAATTTGATGTCAATGTAGATCCATTTTGAAAATAAGGGTGATTATTTCAAAGTAATATACTGTTAGAAGGCCAACAGCTTGCATGTTTATGTTGTTTTTATTTTTTTCCATTGTGTTTGCTGAGAGTTTTTTCCCCACTTTGTCTGACGGTCCTTGAACACACCATAGCTGTGCGCTATGAGACAAAGTGAAAGTTAGTATAACTTTCTCCGATGCTGCTGTAGTAGCTATTTCTTTTCTTTCGTCTTCCTTCCTGGTTCCTGATCACACAGTTTAACAGGTTTTTAAATTGTATTTTTTTAAAAAAAGAGCAACATATTTGGTTACAGTGCTGGACTCTTATCATCTATGAGGAAGATCGAAGAAAGGTCCTGAATGAAAGTACTGAATGAAGAGGCTGCATGCCTGCAAAGTGAAAGTTAAGTTTGTGTGGAAGTGAGCGTTACGCTGGTGTGAGTGAGAACAATGCATCTATTGTGTGTAATTTCCCATGAGTCATATCTATGTGTTGTGAAACTCTGACTGTGGAGGGTGAGTGTGCGTGTGTGTGTGTGAGTGTGCGTGTGTGTGTGTGTGTGCGTGTGTGTGTGTGTCCTGAAGGCCCCTATGAAGAGTTATTAGGCTGAATAATATCTAACGCTGCCCAAGGTAGATTTATATTTTTCGGTTCTCCTTCCCCCCCATCGTGTGTGCATGCAAGAAGGTGAGGTTTGATGACGTTTTCTGTGTCGAGTGCAATTGTGCATATTTGTTTGGTGAAGTTAATTCGTGCACCCACACATTACACGCCGATGTGACTATCATCTCCCTGGAAAACTGGTGACAAGCTGTGGTCAGATGTGGTGAACTGTGATCTTTGTGCTCTGCTGCTGTGCTTTGGTCTGCAACAACATGGAAATAATCCCTACAATGCTAACGTGACATGTAAATGTAGTAATTACAAATAATTAATGAAGCAACGGCGCATAACATGAAATCAATAAGGAAATGAGTTCAATTTGTGAAAGCATACATTTACTACACGTGCAAAATTGGGGTCCTTCTAACATAGTCAGTGCATCCAGTCAACAAACAAATGATCATGCAGCTCATGCATCTCCAAAAACACACTCATTAGTCCCAGCAGCACGTAAAGAAGACCAGCTCTCATGGAGCACACGATAGAAACGATCTTGAGGAATCTTTAAGATGAAACACTTTTAACGCACAACATCATCATCAAACTTGCTTGTCAGTTCATCTAACGCACACACAACAATGAACAACTTCATGCTGTCACCGTTCTTCCGCGCTGTACTACTTACCTGCTGTGGCTGTTCACATGAGGCATTCGAGTGCATGAAGTGAATCTCAGTGTTCGGCACTAATGTAGTCTCGCCGTTTCACATGCCCCCATGGCAGTGTGCGTACCCCGCTTTGGGAACCTCGGCACTACAGTATCTTTGAACTGAGTTGAGAAGATCTTGCCAGACTTCTGTTGGTCATCTGCTGAGGACCAACGAGTACTTCTCCCGGGGGATATCAGTGGCATCCCGGGCCAGCCATGGCATGTGCTCTCTCCAGGATCCCCCCACCCCCATCACACTCCCGCCAGGCCCTGATCATGCTGGCTTGTGCTGTGGACACCACCATCTGTGCATCCCATTGGTAAATTGGCAAATGAGGCTGCTAGAACCGTCCTCCCCAGAATTATGCTCTTTGCCTGAAGGTTAGAGAAGCAGGAGGGTGGCGATGGTGTGGTAAGGGACGCTCCCCAGTGTTTCAGAGAGTCACTCCATAACACATTCCCCATGAACACTTCTCTGGAGGGCTGCTGGAACGTCTCAGAGCCATCTGGGGAGAAGTGGAGCGTGGCAGGGAGCAGCTGGACGCTTACAGCTGTTATTTAAGCTTTGGCAGCACAGCTCCATATCAGTCAGTCAGCGGGACATGCGAGGGAGCAGAGTGGTGCAGAACGTGACAGCCAGCACAACATAAGCTTAACTTAAAATAGTGTGTGCAACACCGCAGTATGATCTGTTATATTATCTGTCTTATTTTATCTGTAAAAGTGTCATACAATCTGCTATTATGTGATTGTGTGCCTTTTTTCAGCAGCCTTTTAAACATCAGACCACACCAAATAACACCATTTTTTTACTGAATAAGACACCCGGAAAGTACATGAATGTGTGGGTGTGGGATATACACTATGAACTATGAACGATAAAACATTGACTTTTAGAGAGTATGTGAACGTCCCTCCTTTTTTTTTACTTCCCAGACAGGGAAAGTGTGTAGGTTAAGTTGTGTTTGTGAGGTCGTTGTCTGGATGGCTGCATGTGAAAAGCTGCTTAAACCATCAAAAGGTTGTCTCCGTTTGACCGACTGACTACTTGCACGGCCAGCTTGTATGTTAAAGGTTTACATGGAATGCATTGGAAGCAAATGGCGGGCCGCATTCAAACGCATGGCGGAGCGGATGTGGCCCCCAGGCCGTAGTTTGCCCGCGCCTGCCGTAGAGTGTGTTGTTCTGCGATTGAACAAATTCAATATGTGCTCGCTCATACTTCTTCTTGCTCCGTTTGTTCTGTAGTTTGCTCTAGTTGCTCTCTCATCTCCTGCTTCAAGGCGTGTAACAACATCACATTTTTGCTCTTGAAAGTATCATCAAATTGTGGAAGTGGTTTTTCATTCGAGGCATCCAACGTCCAGACTCGCCCTGTTTTTTTATTTTAAATCCAGATTTCAGGGCCGGTATATTTTCACTTTGTGTTTGGCGCTGTTGCCAACTGCCAACTTCAGCAGTTAGCCAGTTAGCTTGGCTTGCTAGATTTCAAGGGACATGTACGAGTTAAAGTTGAGGGTGTCAGCAAGCTGTTGTAATCTTGTGTAATCTTGTGAAGTGTAGTCAGAAAAGCACCAAAATAGTTTAAAATTCTGGTATGGACAGAAGAGCTCTTGCCATGTCCGTCCTTTCCAGTCAACAAGGGAAAAAGTAACATTTAACATGTAGCATGTAACCAAATGTATATTGTTGTGATTTTGCTTTGCAAAGATGGAAAAAAACATATCTGTGCTACCACCGTCAAAATAAGTGCACCATTTGTTTGGCGCGGAGCAAATCATGTTCGCTGCCTAGAAATTCAAGAGAAAAAAAGACAAAAATCGAATATGAACAGAAAAATCTGCACAATCAGTCAACAAAAAGAAACCTTCTCACATTCCCACAAAAGGTCAGTTGGCCACCAGAGACCACATTTGATGTTTTCTCACAAAGCGGAACAAGTCTTGATTCTTATGTGGCTCCCATGTGCTGAGATGAACAAAGACGGCTTGTCAGAAGAACATTAATTAAAGTGTTAAAGGTAGAAGAAGTATTGACTTCCTCTCTTCTGCAACTTGGAAAGCGTGAGCATATACCAAAGGCAACTGCTCCCCGAGGTTAAGTCTTCCTGCAGCTCAGGCCAGGGAGCTAACTGGAAAAAAAGCCCCACTAAGACCAATTAAGGCCTTCACAAGAGGACTGAAAGGAAGACAAATGGAGGGAGAAGGCCCGATTACAAGAAACCTTTGTACAGATGTAAAGCAATTAGAGCAGTCTCAGGGGCCAGACAGTGCGGTACCTGTGAGTCATAGATCCTACGGCCAGTCAAAAGTCAAAACAATCCCTCTTTTGGTTGAGGGCTCCAGTCAGCCAGTGTATTAGTGTCATATATCAGCAGATAGGCCTGGTATTGGTTTCTCAAGAGTAGGGAAGCAGTGGTAGTCTGCCAAACAGAACCCCTCCACCGTCCATTATCCCTGTTTGGAGAAAAGGGACTCTATTATGCATTCAAGCAGGGCCTTCTCGATAAAGCAAGGGCAGAGAGGAAGCATGAAGGCTCTCAGATGTCTCATTCCGCTGGTGAGGTTTGCCAAATAGGACGTTGTCATAAAAGCTGTGTAATTACACCGCACAGCACACGTATTACCGGTCAGTGCACAAACACGACTGCACCGTGACGTCCGCGTTACAGCGAAATGTCAAAGAAATTGGTGCATTTGATTGTCTCTCCTGTAGAGCCCGTCCACATCTGCTGTTGATGTTCACAGAACAAGAAGAACGAAGGCCAGAATCCGCTACAAGTTGAATACCAATGGAAATTTACGTTCAGCAGTCCGGTCTACAATTTAGCAAAGTAAAAAAAACCTCCTTGCGACCTGTGATTATGAAATAATTGTGACAAATAGGAGCCTGGTCTGAAATGACCTTCTTAGACAAGGCTCGCTGCAGTCCTCGATTTTGATGTGTGGCTTTAAAAAGCAGGTATAGGAGAATGAATGTGCGCCTGTCACTGTGTGTAATGGGGCTAATAATGGTGTCCTATGTGCCGCATAATGAACCCCACCCCCACAGAAACGCTATCTCTCCTGCTATGGTTGCTGAACAGCACATTTTTCTTTCTCTTTTAAAATCCTCGAACCGCAAAAGGTGGTGTCTTGCAACAAACCTTGTAAGGTCAGAATGCCCCCACCCTTTAATGTATGATGAAACATTTTACAATATAAGAATCAAACCATTATACAGTCATACCTCGACACATTGCGGTCCAAGCTCTGAGGCTTCACTCCGTCACCGTTTCTGAAAACATAATGAATAAATCCTGCTGTTTTGTGGTTGATACGGTCTATGACTAAAAAAACTAATTTTATGTATTTTTTGCCTAAATTAAACATTTTCAAGCAACTAAAATCCAAATCCAAATGCAAGGCATTAAGAAGACGCATTCAACTTGTGAATGTAGTATTCCACTCTGGTCACTAGGTGTCAGTAGCGCTGGGTGATATGACCTCAAATCAACACCACGATAAATTGGGCAGCTTTACCTCGATAACGATAAATGCACGACCACGATATGTCTTTGCCATCTGACAATAATTGCAGGAAATGCAAATTCACTGCTTTTCGTTGATTTAATGACCAACTGGCACACATTACTTTCAGTGTTTGAAGTATAATGCACGTAATGGGACGCACCTGCGTGCTTTCGGTGGTTACCACAGTTTTCATACTCACTTTGCATTTCGTGTTCTTTTGCGGACATCTGTAACATTTGTGGGCGTGTTTCTATGCCAACTTTAGGAGTTTACAGACTTTGAACCCCCGTGTGCGTGGCGGCATGACCACAGTTAAACGTCTTGGGTTTGTGGTCCGTTAAAACGGACTGCATTATGCTTGCTATGCTAGTACGGTGCAAGTGTGAACGCAGTCCAGGACCAAAAGGGGCCGAGACTGCTTTAGAGATGGATCTGGGTTCACCTCCAAGTGGACTCTTGTCCTGAGCACGGTTCCTAGATGGCAACACTAGCGCCCTCTCAAATCTGTTTTATTTTCTCCCAAATTCATTTTTTTCCATTCAAATTTTTTGGAATTCAGTTTTTTACCTTTTATGCTTATTTGACCAGCTTATTTTATGCTTATTTGACCAGTGTGTGCTTTTTGGGTTAGTGAACAAAATGTCAATTAATAAATGCAAAAATCCTTACATTTATTGATGCATTAATTGATGAAATACATCATTGGACAATATATTTGGAACGCTCCTGACATTAAAGCAACACAACACTGAAAAAATGTACTCATCAACACACATAGCCGCACTAGCATGTTCTGCTAAACTAAGCTAACCACGCTAGCTTCCATTCACGCTTAGTAAGAAGAGTTTCTTTCGCCGGTATTTTAGGTTGCCATTTCGACATGTTTAGTTTGGGATGGGGTGGTTTAATTTTTGTGATGAGATTCCGCCACGATTGAGCGGTCCGCCGGGGAAATACTTCCCCACACAAACGTTCCTTCTCCTCATGATGGCAGTATTTCATTCACATTATGTCAGTTTCCGCGAGATTCCACGCTTAACGTTAAATTCTGTTTTTATTGGCCAATCCCACGATTGCGTTAACGTGGAAATCATAGGGCCTTGCAACACTGCAGGCTCCATCGGTTCATGCTGACGAGTACACAGTATCGGACAGCTTATACGACAGACTAGACTAGTTCATGCAAGCATTCATTTGTATGCCGCTTGTCCTCACTTGGGTCCCAGGTATGCTGGAGCCAACCACTCACTCACATCCATACCTATGGACCACTTAGAGTCTTCAGTTAACCTAACATGCATATTTTGGGAATGTGAGATGTAGCTGGAGTACCTGGAGAAAACCCACACACGCATGGGAGAGCATGCAAACTCCACACAGAGATGCCCAAAAGGAGATACAAACTCAGATCTTCCAGATCTCCTGACTGTGTGGCTAACATGCTAACCACCGTGTGGCCCAGACTAGAGCTGTCCTATCTAAACGACAGGCGATACGTCTTGTAAAAGTAAAAAACACAAAAAAAAAACAGCTGCAAGCTTTCTCTTGTTTGCCAACTTGCCCACCTTTGAGAAACTGGTGTGCGTGTGTGTCTGGAAGAAAAGCTCTCACTTGTTGGGAAGTCGTTTGGCGCCACCTGCTGGTTGGCATGTATACATCTCTAGACCTCCAAATGAAGATGAGTCTTTTACATTGCTCTTCTAGGAAAACAATACATACAGTCCTGTTTAAGTGGGACGTTTGAACTGCCCAGCTTGATTTGGGAGCCGAAGAAAACTATTTGACTTCATAGTTCAAGTTTGACAAAGTCCCAGGGTGCAACTAGTTAAAGACTTAAGCAGATGGCCAAATACTTGGCGCAAGAAAAGAGCTGCTCTGAATATATTTTTTTGGCATTTCGACATTTCGGCATATGGCAATAGTTCGTGCCAAACAGTCCGTCTGACAAAAAAAAAAAAGACCTCGCCTGAGGGAGAGCAAAAGCATATTAGACAAGAAATAATAAGGAACAGAGACTGTCAGAAAGATGTTGAAATGCCAGAAATACTGTTTGCTCTAGACACATCTAATTTACTGTGGGTCTCTTGCAATCCTTGCTGTCTTCAATAATCACTGTCATAATAACAGTGAGTGGAGGGGATAAACAGAGTTCTGTTTTAGATCAGACAAGAATCTACTGCTCTGAGGGGGCGAATGAGGGAACGTATGCCTCCGGCGCTCGGAGAAAATCAAACTTTAAAGCGTCGGCCAAAGCTCGTGTCCTTTTGTCTTCAGCCAAAAGATTAGGCGTGAGGACATTTTGCAGTGAGTGAAAACCTTTTTAAAATCTAAGCAGATCATTCACAGGATTTGGTATCAATAAAGACACAGAAAAGTCAAATCTGCACGGCGGAAAATCAAATAAAAGGCTCATATCCTGCGTAACCCCACACCATGAAGGAGTTAGGCATCGCCTGTATCATCCACAATCCTATTGTGAAAGAGTTTTCATAAATAAAGTTGGATGACCTTCGAAAACAAAGCCCCATCTTGGAAAAGCTTGGAGTTGAGAGCTTGGAGCGCCGTTATCGCTAGAGTATGTTGGATGAAAGGCTGCAAACTTCTGGGAGGGATCGCAGTAATTTTCAGGTCAAACAATGCAAACCTAAATAAGAAACTATTCTTTCTGCTCATGTTTCTCTTTCTTTGTAGCACATATTCCATATTCATGTCTTATACTGTAGCTACCATCTTACTTCCACTGGCAAAAGCTCAAAGGCTATCAGGAGCACTTATTTCTAAGATACAAGGTGGAGCGGATCCCCTGCCAGCGAACGGCGAAAATCTGCGAGTACTGTCATTTCCAGTGTTTAAGCCCCACCCACTAAATTTTGAGAGAAAAAACGGATTTGTGCATATTTGTACAAAAATAACCCACACCAAAAGTCACACAAGTCCGTGCTTGCCAATCATGAGCTATGAGGAAAACTCCCGAGCTTATTTCCGAAAGCAGCCATTAGCAAGATGAACTGCTCTGCTGGGAACGATCCATTATGGGACGAAGGTAAAATGGTTTCTGTTTTTTTTTTTAATTTTAAACTCGTATTGGTAATGTCTTTTATATTTCTTAGCTACTTTTTGAGTGTTAAGTTGCTGTGTGATGATTTTAGCCCTCTATCTAAGATGACACCGTGAGTCAGACCGTTGCACTGAGAATGACCTCCTGAGATTTCGGATGGGTTGATGAGCTCGTCGTGAGTTCTTGTATAGCTTGTGATTGGCTCCTGCCAAAAATAGAGCTACCGTTCCTCAGTGACTCATGAGCGGCACAGTATGCCTCACACACTTCCTGAGTAAATGAAGCGCTCCTTTCGTGTGACGTGATACAAACGGCCTGTCGTAACTTCCCCTGAGCCCACTTGTGAACAAACATGGCGCCAATCGTGTGGGACTTCTCACTGTTTCAGAGGAACACATTTCGCCAAATGCTCTACAAACGTTCCGCTATGAGGGAAAAAACCCCATCAAGCTTCAATACATCAAACCTTATCAGCCACCTGAAATGCCAGCATTGCTACCACACCCGGGGCTTGTTCCTATCACTGTGGCATTTGAAAAGTGCAAAAGAGTTTGCCAGAGATGAACCGAGGGCTAAAGTGATCTGTGATATGATTAAGTCAAGAATGGCGCTGGATGAACAGCCCTTTAGCATCGTTGAAGATGCTGGCTTTCGTCGGCTAGCAAATTCCTCAGAGCCACGGTTTATACTTCTGAGTCGCTAGTTTTTTAAAATATGCTTTTTATAGTACTGATATCATGATATTTGGTAGGGACAAATCTACAGGTACAGTTTGTCAAATACAATTTTTTTGAGTCGTTCTTACTTACAAATGCGTTTAATTAAATCAAAATGTAAAAAAATACTAGCTATAAAAAGTTATCGGTTATCGGTATCGATCTTGAGAGGCAGGAAGTCATCGGTATCAGCCTGAGAAAAAACTATCAGTGTATAATGCAAGATGATTGATGAACAGACGTAATCGGAATCATGGTGTAGACGTTACATATAAGTTTACACGAGTATATATAAGTACACATCAAGGAACTGGACAACGTACATTTACCTGTATCGTCACATATGTAGCAGTTATTACTGAGGGTGAATACGATGCGTTTTCTGAGGAAAAAAATAGTCTACTTTCAAAGAAAAAGACACTGACCACAAATCTGCTAATGCTAAATGGGGCATGTGCGGAGATCCACTGAACTACCATGCGGATACGACGTGTGTGAGACGTTTCCTTTCTCAGACACATCATTCATGTTCTGTTATTCCGAGAATATGGAGCATATATAAGTAGACGCAGCACCTGAAGAAAAATGTCTATGAACCTGACATCAAAGTGAGGCCAAGGACGTCGTCTCCCAAGCGTTAGATTGCTTTCACATCAAATGATTAGCCTCATCCATGCTAATTACACTGAATGGAAACTAATTAAGAAAAAGTGTGTGTCAGCTAATGAGGATTTGGTGCTGTGTCCATCTTATAACATCATTTGCAGCGCGCTAGCCGCCAGCTACTTTAACTCTCCTTTAAACATCTTCTCTAACTAAGAGTCACAGAGGTCCTGCCTTATCGAGCAGAACAGATGCACACCTAAAATCGCCGAAATGGGAAGGACAATTCATTAACCTTTTGTGAAAACATACACGCAGGCAAAGTTTTGATTGCACTTGCTTGTGTGTACCTACAGTATGTGTGTAATTTTTTACCCCAGGTTGACATATTGTGTGTGTGTGTGTGTGAATGATCACCCAGGTGTTTACATTCGGTGTGTATATGAAACATACAGATTTATATCAGGTGGGGGTAAAGGGAGAGGAAAATGTTTCCATTATGTTCAAGCACTGCTGAATGAAAAAAACATTATAAACATAAACATGTAAAAATGGTGGTCTTTCTAACGGTGGTACATGTATGCTGTACATTTGACCTGCATTGGCGTGTATTTATAAAGGATTATTCATCTCTTGAAGCTCTTTTGGTACATGTTGTTAAACACGTAAGGAACAATGGAACCTGTGACCTTTAACCTTTGCCTACAGCGATACAGGGGGGAAATATTAGGAAAGATGGGACTGTTATGCAGTATGTCATCTGTGGACGGTGACGACGTTGATTAGACGTGAAATGGACCTCATGTTTTTTAGTTTTATTTGATGTTTTCCTCTCATTATGATGGTCCTGAAATATTACAAACATAAAGCAAAAAAAATACAAATATTATAAATTATTAGTGAAAAAACTGCCCATTTTCTGAGGAAAAAAGTACAAATAGTAAATTGGGCCGTGAATGCTGAATAACAGGAAGTGTGTATGCCAATGGCGGGACAGACTTACGTCACTTGTCAGTAGAAATGAATAACTGCATGAAGAAGCGACGTGACAGCTAACCAGAGCGTCAGGTTAGCTTGTAACAGATGCTAATATAAAGCTAAAACTTGACAAATTGCCTCCTTGGGAAATAATCCCTGACTAATTCCATTAATCTAGAAGCAAACATGCAGACAGAGCCGAGTGTTGTTCGTATTGCAGGAGCAACTGTTTTGACAGCTGCAGGTTTAATTTGCAGGTACGAAGCTGCCTCCAAAACAAATTTACAATTAAAAAAAACAACAAGAGATGATGTTTGATGTCACTCATGCTAGCGACAGTGAGGCTAGAAACTTGCTTGAACACGTGTATTACACCAAAGCGATCTAAAAAACGCACTCGTGTCCTTCTTTCTGGCTTCCCAGACAAGGTCAGGCTTATAATTATGCACACAAGCTGCAATCAGAGCGCAGTGGCAATACTTATTCCAGGGCTCGTTTCTGTAACCTCTGCAAGACCTCAGGCAGAGGTCCACTTAGGTTGTCAGGACCAGCTTACCGCTGAAATCAAAACACTGATCACTTCATCCTACTACAGCACCACTGATTAAATGTGCAGTGTGTACAGTGCAATTTGCTAAATTACAACTATTTTGCACATGTAAATATAGTGTAATTACAGCAATTAAAGATGATTATGGAAGACTGGCAGATGGGGAATGTAATGTTGTTTTAATTACAGTTTGAATGCACTGTAACGCAAACAGAATGTTAACCCTTCAGAACAGAATGGGCTGTTAGGCTCTGACAAATTGTGTCCCGATGTAGCTTTCTAATCGCTCATAATCACATGCAGCCACAACGCGTGCTCGGCAGAGACAACAAGAGGGCTCGGGGAAAAACAAAGACAGGCAATTGTGCCTGAAAGACGGAAAAAGTGAGTGGAAGAGTCGGGAGGCAGAGACGATGAAAAACAGATGACCGTGCTGTTCTTGGAGTAGTCGGATGAATTAGGATGCTGGCTCACATATTTTGACAAGACTTAAAATGGCATTAAAGGCAATTAAATCAGATTTAGAAGCCGACATCAATCACAGAAAATGAGGAACAGCTCTTGCGTTCAGATTTGCAGATCATTGCAAATGAAGGTCTTGGAGTAACATCAAAGATTAGCTGAGAAAATAATGAAGTCAGCTGACGTGCAGTGAAAAGGGCCACAAATGAAGGGACACACAGATTACAATGTTTTGTTGAAATGAGCGTACATTACAACCGTGGGTCCATTTAGGCCAGTAATAAGAACCACATGAGGGCGTGGAAAGAAAACAACGTAAGCCCCCCCCCACACACACACCAGTGCATACTTTGGTGAGCGTCAATAGTCCGTTCAAGAAGGTCCGACTCTGACTCAAACGCAGTCTCACCGAATCACTTTTTCCCAAAAGAAATCATGTAAATCCAATAAATCCGTGCCAGACACCCAAACATATTTGTATACTTTTACAGTTATACTTTTACACGCATCGAACAATTCAAAATGCATATCAGCGACCAACTTCAGGGATGAATGAACATTGAAAGTAACTTTTTCCTTCACTGAAGACGTGGTTTTTGACAAAGACGTGACGTGGCAGCGAGATCAACACGTGCACCTTCGTGTTTTGCCACAACTTATTTCTTGAATTCAATACAGTCGTCCCTCGTTATCTCGCGGTTTTAAAATCGCGCCGTCGCTCTTTTCAAAAATGCACTCATAAATGATTGTTGTTTTGTGTTTGAATAAGGTCTGTGAAGAGTAAAAAACCTCACCTCGCCCCACTATTTCAGGTGCACTGCTCTACGGCATTGTGGGTCAAATATCCTTAGTGAAAATGTACCCCCCCTCAGACGTACAAAGCTGTGGCGCAACATTAATGTATTCCAGTCAATAGCGCATTAGAAATTGTAATAGAAAGTTCAATGGCCTTACTTTAGGGCTGCAAACTATTTCAAGGCTTAATGGCTCCGTCGTGTAGTAAAAGCCCAACTTTGTTCTTGTTAGGCAGATCACTTGCATTCACTTACAGGACGTTGGACAAATGTCTTTTTTGGTTGAAGATGCGGCGATGCCCCTGAATATGCAGACTAATGTGTCATAGGAGACATGACCTACACGTTTTAATTACCACATGAAATGTTCTCAAGCTCTCCAAGGAATGGGAGCACATTTAAAGAGCAAGCAGGGGCTGCCTCTGTCAGGCTGGGTTTACACTGATGGTCCAAGTGCAATTGAGTCCAAGTCCGATTGAGTGCCTGCGTGTCTTTTTACGACACAGAAGTGAGCCTCCGTTGTGTAGCTCTTGTCCTGCATGCACACCAGGGACAGTCAGGAAGAAATAATCCAATCAAGCACAAACAGAGACATCAGAGATGTGTTAGGCCACGGTGTCAAGACGCTTTGATGCTCCTCAGTATCCACTGACTTCCACGCAGGGCGACTAAACTGTGCCTGCGCTGATATTACATTTGGTTTCTAATGCCTCAGTGGGTGAATCTGTTCTACTCCAACCTAGCAAACTGACAGAGTTTTGGTAAAAAAATATATGTTTTTACTTTTTGTTTTCTACAAAAGGCCGTTTTCCCCACAGAAAGCACAGCTCAGTCACCCTAAGTCGGTAATCATTTAGAAATACACAAACATAAGCACAAAATTGACAGCATAAATGTCAGCGCCAGGTGGCGGCGCTCTGTGTGTTACTACGGAAGCACTACCTTCGAGAGTCAACTATCTTACAATCCGGCCTCAAAAGTTGCAAGCTTGTACAGTGGGACCTCGGTTAGCATCCGCCCCGGTTAACGTTGAAAATTTACGCCACAATTTTGCCTCGGTTAGCATACAATCTGACACCCGTCTTGTGGTGTTAACACGCTGCGTAGGTCCAACTGTGTTCTTAATGTATTTTTAGCATCCTTCCTTGCTAGCATCTTATTAACTAGCTAAACAACATGGCAACCGGAACCGGACGTTACATCATCCGTCTATGATGTCATCAGCGCTTGACTCTCAAAAATGCATTTCAAATAGTTTTCTACTGTAAAACTACAATTGTAAACACATTAAAACTTCTTTTGTGTAAACATTTTTGGCTTCCTGGAACGGACTAATGGGAATTTCATTGCTTCTTATGAGAAAAATGTATTCCGTTAACGTCTGTTTCAGTTTTGAACCAAATTAACAAGGCTAACCAAGCTTCTTGTAAACTTGCAAGTCGTTACTGGAATTACAACAGGCAATCAGTGTGGATTATGTAAAGGCGGCTCGGAGAACCATCTTCTCTGACAGCTAGCTGGGATGACCCAGTGGCATCTGGAGCGGCGGAGCTGTGTCGAGGAGATGGCGGCGGCCCCACAACAGATGGAAACGCTGTGGTCGCGCCAGCCAGACGACCAGGCTAAAGGCTAGAAAGCGACAATTCCATCTGTTCTATCGATCATCTTACCTTATCATTCATTGGTGGCGAGTACCGATGCATTTCTAATTTACAATAAGTGTGTGAGGCATATCGTAGGGTCTAAACTTGGAATAAGCTTTGATGCATTTAGCTTGTTAGCTTCCTTTGTCGCAAGTGAACAATGGCAATAGAAGAGAGATGGGGAGGGTTCTGGTAATTACACTCTTTTATTGCAAACATCAAGCTAGCAGGAGGGTTTGGAGGGGGAGGAGCGAGCCAACGTTGTGTACGGTGGCGCCTCGATGCAGCAGCATAATCCAGGTCTTATTAGAGTTTCAAAAATACACATTTTCATGGCCATCGCAATTACTTGTGTTTATTTGCTACTCACGGGTGGTCTCGCATTGTAAGTGTAAGCGGAAGTGGCTCGTCAGGCTTGGATGAAAATGGCCCCTTGCAAGAGAAAGTTTAAGTAGCGGTATTATCCTCACGATGGCCACCTGCTGTTAGCTTCATTACAGCTTCTCATAGATTCTACTTCTTCAGCAAGAAATTCAACTTGGCCAAAGATTCAGTTTTTTTAAAAAATGTGTATCTCCCCCAACGATTGTCTCATTCCATGGGAAGAGTGGCCACTAACAAGCTGTTTTGCCACCAGTCAGGTGAACGACCTACTGCTTTGCAGGACAGTCGTTGACCAGCCTCGCCCCCCAGCAACTCTATCATGACCACCTCCAAAGATCACACACGCCAGTCGTCCTTTGCGGATCAATTTCAGTATCCATCCATTCATCCATTCATCCATCCATCCATCCATCCATCTTCTTCCACTTATCTGAGGTTGGGTCACATGGGCAGCAGCCTAAGCAGGGAAGCCCGCTGGACCGATGAAGCCAGCAGGACCAATTCTTCCTCAAAAAGCAAAGACCCAATCCTGCAGCCACCAAACTGGATCCCCTCAACAGCCTGGCTCCGCCTACAAATTCTGTCCATAAAAGTATGTTATAATGAACAGATGTAGGTGACAAAGGGCAGCCCCGGTGAAGTCCAACGCTCACTGGAAACGAGTCCGACTTATTGCCGGCAGTGCGGACCAAGCTCTGACACCGGTCGTACCGGCGGCAAACCGCCTGAATTAATTGGTTCGGTGCCCCGTCCTCCCAGAGTACGCCCCAAAGGATTCCTCAAGGAACACAGTCGAGTGCCTTCTTCAAATCCACTACATTTGATTATATTCTAAGCTAATATAAACTATTGGTTTCAAGGGGACAGCAGGCTCCAAACATCTGGCTCCAGTTTAGCCATGACGTCTGTGACGTCTCGTATTGTTTTATCCTTAAGTCAAGGTGTTTTTGTGGTCTTAACAAGGGCCCCTCCATGGCTTTTTAATGTGATTATGCTGCTGTATGCAAAGTGAAGACCTCTCTTCCTCCCCTCTGCCTCCCATCAGACACCAGCTAATTGAATCCCCGGCTAAATTAAAAAAAATTAGTCATGTGTGTAATGGAAAATATTTATTATGTCCACTTAACCAAAACACGTCGTGAAGGCACCAAGTGCCCGTTGTCTCTATCGTTTTTTTTGGTTGTAATGCTCCTCTCACAAAAAATAAAAAAAAATTTTAAAAAATGATCTGTGAAGGGTAAAATTATATTTGGAACAACTCTTAGACTGTCCAAACTACCTAGTATAACGTACGCCATGTATTGTGTAACTACCTAGTATAAGGTACACCATGTATTGTGTAACTACCTAGTATAACGTATGCCATGTATTGTGTAACTACCTAGTATAAGGTACACCGTGTATTGTGTAACTACCTAGTATAACGTATGCCATGTATTGTGTAACTACCTAGTATAACGTACACCATGTATTGTGTAACTACCTAGTATAACGTACGCCATGTATTGTGTAACTACCTAGTATAACGTACACCATGTATTGTGTAACTACCTAGTATAAGGTACACCATGTATTGTGTAACTACCTAGTATAACGTACATCATGTATTGTGTAACTACCTAGTATAACGTACACCATGTATTGTGTAACTACCTATTATAACGTACATCATGTATTGTGTAACTACCTAGTATAACGTATGCCATGTATTGTGTAACTACCTAGTATAACGTATGCCATGTATTGTGTAACTACCTAGTATAAGGTACACCGTGTATTGTGTAACTACCTAGTATAACGTACACCATGTATTGTGTAACTACCTAGTATAAGGTACACCATGTATTGTGTAACTACCTAGTATAACGTACGCCATGTGTTGTGTAACTACCTAGTATAACGTACGCCATGTATTGTGTAACTACCTAGTATAACGTATGCCATGTATTGTGTAACTACCTAGTATAAGGTACACCATGTATTGTGTAACTACCTAGTATAACGTATGCCATGTATTGTGTAACTACCTAGTATAACGTACGCCATGTGTTGTGTAACTACCTAGTATAACGTACGCCATGTATTGTGTAACTACCTAGTATAACGTACACCATGTATTGTGTAACTACCTAGTATAACGTACATCATGTATTGTGTAACTACCTAGTATAACGTACATCATGTATTGTGTAACTACCTAGTATAACGTATGCCATGTATTGTGTAACTACCTAGTATAACGTACACCATGTATTGTGTAACTACCTAGTATAACGTACGCCATGTATTGTGTAACTACCTAGTATAAGGTACACCGTGTATTGTGTAACTACCTAGTATAACGTACACCATGTATTGTGTAACTACCTAGTATAACGTACGCCATGTGTTGTGTAACTACCTAGTATAACGTATGCCATGTATTGTGTAACTACCTAGTATAACGTACGCCATGTATTGTGTAACTACCTAGTATAACGTACGCCATGTGTTGTGTAACTACCTAGTATAACGTACGCCATGTGTTGTGTAACTACCTAGTATAACGTACGCCATGTATTGTGTAACTACCTAGTATAAGGTACACCATGTATTGTGTAACTACCTAGTATAACGTACACCATGTATTGTGTAACTACCTAGTATAACGTACACCATGTATTGTGTAACTACCTAGTATAACGTACGCCATGTGTTGTGTAACTACCTAGTATAACGTACGCCATGTATTGTGTAACTACCTAGTATAACGTACACCATGTATTGTGTAACTACCTAGTATAAGGTACACCATGTATTGTGTAACTACCTAGTATAACGTACGCCATGTGTTGTGTAACTACCTAGTATAACGTACGCCATGTATTGTGTAACTACCTAGTATAACGTACGCCATGTATTGTGTAACTACCTAGTATAACGTATGCCATGTATTGTGTAACTACCTAGTATAACGTACGCCATGTATTGTGTAACTACCTAGTATAACGTACACCATGTATTGTGTAACTACCTAGTATAAGGTACACCATGTATTGTGTAACTACCTAGTATAACGTACACCATGTATTGTGTAACTACCTAGTATAAGGTACACCATGTATTGTGTAACTACCTAGTATAACGTACGCCATGTGTTGTGTAACTACCTAGTATAACGTACGCCATGTATTGTGTAACTACCTAGTATAACGTACGCCATGTATTGTGTAACTACCTAGTATAACGTATGCCATGTATTGTGTAACTACCTAGTATAACGTACGCCATGTATTGTGTAACTACCTAGTATAACGTATGCCATGTATTGTGTAACTACCTAGTATAACGTATGCCATGTATTGTGTAACTACCTAGTATAACGTACGCCATGTATTGTGTAACTACCTAGTATAACGTATGCCATGTATTGTGTAACTACCTAGTATAACGTACGCCATGTATTGTGTAACTACCTAGTATAACGTACGCCATGTATTGTGTAACTACCTAGTATAACGTACGCCATGTATTGTGTAACTACCTAGTATAACGTACACCATGTATTGTGTAACTACCTAGTATAACGTACGCCATGTGTTGTGTAACTACCTAGTATAACGTACGCCATGTATTGTGTAACTACCTAGTATAACGTACACCATGTATTGTGTAACTACCTAGTATAAGGTACACCATGTATTGTGTAACTACCTAGTATAACGTACGCCATGTGTTGTGTAACTACCTAGTATAACGTACGCCATGTATTGTGTAACTACCTAGTATAACGTACGCCATGTATTGTGTAACTACCTAGTATAACGTATGCCATGTATTGTGTAACTACCTAGTATAACGTACACCATGTATTGTGTAACTACCTAGTATAAGGTACACCATGTATTGTGTAACTACCTAGTATAACGTACACCATGTATTGTGTAACTACCTAGTATAAGGTACACCATGTATTGTGTAACTACCTAGTATAACGTACGCCATGTGTTGTGTAACTACCTAGTATAACGTACGCCATGTATTGTGTAACTACCTAGTATAACGTACGCCATGTATTGTGTAACTACCTAGTATAACGTATGCCATGTATTGTGTAACTACCTAGTATAACGTACGCCATGTATTGTGTAACTACCTAGTATAACGTATGCCATGTATTGTGTAACTACCTAGTATAACGTATGCCATGTATTGTGTAACTACCTAGTATAACGTACGCCATGTATTGTGTAACTACCTAGTATAACGTATGCCATGTATTGTGTAACTACCTAGTATAACGTACGCCATGTATTGTGTAACTACCTAGTATAACGTACGCCATGTATTGTGTAACTACCTAGTATAACGTACGCCATGTATTGTGTAACTACCTAGTATAACGTACGCCATGCACTGTGTACATGTGTGTCGGGATGCCTCCTGGATGCCTCCCTGGGGAAGACCGGTACGAGGCCTCGGGGAAGACCCAGGACACATTGGAGAGACTATGTCTCTCAACCGGCCTGACACTGCCTCGGGATGTGCAGGGAGGAGCTGGACGCCAAACTAAAACTGAACTCTGAACTCGCTCCCGTCCGCTCGCCACTCTGATCCCACAGGGAAAGCATTTATAGCAACACACACACAAGCATGAGTCTTATTTACGTCTTAAATGGCTTATTTGCTCTGTTTTTATGTCTATTATGTCTCCTATACTGGAGTGTAAAGGTGACTAGGGAGGTGTTAGTTCATGTCTAGAGGGTTCTAATAATGTTAAAACCTGTATTTTAAAGGTCGTAAAGTGCTCTTCTATGCTGTAACTACAAAACTATTCTATTTATAATAAAAAATACTATTTCGCAATAAATGAGGGATTACTGTGATTTGATTTGATAAGATTTGTGGTCTCGTGGGCACTAGGGGCTGGCACAATCATAAATAACCTATTAATCACACAAGAAATGAATATTAACTGGATAATTTGGCCAGCCTGGATATACTGCCACGTGCATGCGTGTCTTTCCTCGCCTCTCACCTCCAAACAGGCAGGCAGAGGGTTCACTTAGTGCACTGGTTTCAGCACCTTGGCGCATTTCTTCCATGGAACAACGGCATGAATGGAGTGAGTTCTTTTGTCGGTCACACAGTTTTTTTGTGTCGATGGGTGGAGGCGGGGTCGGCAGCATACACACAGAGTGCAGAAGAGTGTAACGTAGTCCAAATGAAATTAGTAGATTGCAATATGTTGTCATAGATTTTTTAAAATATTTTTTTCATTGTACTTTTCTTAAAAGTAATGTTAAAACCTGGTCTTGTCTCAGCCTCGAACACCCAACCTTGTGTATCGTCTCGTCTTGTGACCCCCCCAGCATATACGTTGGAACAATGCTTATTCATGCTCAAGTGAGTACCGATGGCAGACACGCGTACAATTAGTAAGAAGGACGGACAGACGCATCCGACTAAACATAACAAGTACGAAATGAGCATGGACGCTTGCATGAGTGACCCTGGTGTTATTACTGCACGTACGGCACGACTGAACTCATTCTAAATACGCTCACATTTTCATTACGGCAGTTACAGGAGGAAATACTCAGTCAGAAAGGTGAAAAGACGTATTTCATGATTTTGTGCTTCTGGCGGCGTGTTGGCTTGCCTGCATAAAAACATCATTTGGTCTGAAAAGCTGATACAACTTCAAGATGGGAATGACATCATACTTTGAACCTAAGCTATCGTTTGCTGGCTGCCCATGGCCAAGCAATTTTGGGTGTCATGGTGAATATTTAGTTCTCAGAATATCTGAGAAGTTCCACATTGACAGCTTGTTGGAAATCGGCAAGATGTCAAAATAAATTCCCAGCGTGGTCGTCTCCTGGCCCGCTCTGCCGAGAGGCACGCTGCTTATGCGAATCAGCCTCACCGTGACAAGCAGCTCCAAGATAAACAGCGGATGAAAGGGGCTCCTTATCTCACAGGAATCACTCTCTGGCCGCCAGGACAACAGGGCCAACTTTCAACTTCAAACTGGTGAGATCAAGGTCCAGCCATGGGCCTTACGCTGAGGATTTTTAGGGATGGGGAGGAAATGTGGTGCATTTCTGCGTGGTGGTTCCATTTTGTCAAGAGTGCATCCCTGGGCTTGTATTTCACTTGATAGAGCTTGGACGTTTACAAACACGGGCTTGTTTTAGTGCAAATTCAGCATCCAAATTGTGACTGAAGGAGTTGACTTCACATCCTGCTCACTTGCTCGGAATAAAGTATAGAAAAACAAGCTCGGCCATGCGTGATAAATCTCCTTCCTGGATGTGGCCAGCCAGTCACTGAAGCCACAAGCGGGGGCCGTGTTTACATATTCGATGTCACAACAGGGCAGGGGTCGGCAACCTTTACCATCAAAAGCGCCATTTGAGTCCGTTTCTACCAAATTGGAGCCTCCTGGTGGCGTGACGAGCCTCACCCGTTGCCATCTGGCAGTGAGACGTGTTTCTAAGATCGATGTTTCCACCCGTGTTGCCAGACATCTCCTCCTCCGCCACTGCTCTCTTGTACTAAGTATTTCCACAGTTCAGTATTTTTGCCCTTCTCCACCAATTTCGGATCAACATTTGCAATAAAACATAGATTAGTTCCAATTGCAGTATTACTCTCATTCGACCGCCTCCTAATTTGTCTTAGCAAAGACTGAACCCCCCAGGAGAAATTAAGTTTCAACATGTTACAGACGAGTGATTTGTGTTTATTGCATGCTCAATATCCGACTACAAATGCGTGGGCACATGCAGGGTGATATTTGGGCCGTGCTGCATTAGAGTAACAATCACATAGCCTGCCGTACTCTCATGGGAGTCTGCAATCAGGCTGTGCAGAACCGCCTCTGTCCTTCAACAGGCAATTAACAGCGAGTCCATTATAGCTCCCAGGGGAGCCCCTGGCCAGGGAGGCCGGGAAACGGCATCGTTCTGAAAGGTCAGCGCCTGGAGAGAAAACAGGAGGAGCAGAATGTGATGGGAGCTCGAGGACAGAAGTGAGGAAGACAAGGAGGAGGGTGTGAGCTGCTCGGACCAAATGGAGTGTAAAGCGGGGGCTATTTGTCACCCACAAGCCATTCACTGAGGGGTGCTGCAGTATTTTCCAGTGGACAGGAGAATGCGTCAGCAACAAGGGGTGTAAATGAGGAAAGCACTGAAGGCCCTCCAGAGCAGCCTTAGCAAGCATCCAGGGACACGGCAGACGTGGGACAAGTTCCACTTTGACATTAAGGATGTTTTCTTTCTGGACACAAATGATCAATGTTTCAAGGCCCCTCCCCCACCCACCCACACACACTTTTTCTTCATCCCAGTGCAGGATGAGACGTTTCACTTTCTTTCACTCGGACCAAAACCCTGCAACATGCATGTGCAGCTAGGCACACGCTAACTGCTTCTTCTCCCTACCAGCCGTTAAAATTCAAGTGCGTTGATCCCCGCTATTCACAGGACACCAAATACTTCCTGTACTTCCTGTACTTCCTGTAGTCAAGAGTCTTTGTGAAGCAGAAACTGTGTGCGTATTTTGCAAGCAGCGCATCACAAATGACTTCCACCGCAAATGATTTCACAGGATGCAGTTAGGCTTCCTATTAGTTCCACTCAATAAAACCATGACATTCCTGTCACGTGTTTGTGCCCCCCCCATACCCAGGACTAAATCACTTCTTGATCTGATTGGCCTTATTTGAACGTTTCATTTCACGTCAGTATGCATCACATACCACAATTCACAAGTCCTCACGGTGAAAAGGAGGAGGAAGAAGCGGAGCTTATTCAAGCCCACCCCCTGTTTGGCATCATTTCCCCTTCGACACGTTCCCTTTGCCAGCTCTGAATAACTTGAGGAACTGAGAAAGAAATATAACAACGTATTCAAATGAAGTTCACTGCAAACTGCATGAAGTGCAGGTGTCGTAAGGCTAGCATAGCATCTCTCTGTTCTTCAGGGTTCTTTTCCTCAACCAAGATCAAAAGACTCGATTTTGGAAAAAAAAACGACTTAAAATGAGGGAAATGATCCAACATGTCTAGAAATAGGACCTTAAAGCTTGGCAAGTGGCAAATCATTTGCAAACAATCATAAAAACACAAAAAAGGAATGATTTGTAAACATCAGCTGCCCGAACTGTTTCTCGAAATGGCTCATTTTAGTGCATTGTTGGAGCTCCTCACTCAGGACATCCCGTAAGTTGATTCCACAAACTGATATGCTAAAGGTCAAGAAAAGGCCAAACGTTATCCAAGCCTCCTTTTATGATCGCTATACCTCGGTCATGCAACGAACCTACGGCCAGCAATTTCAGGACATACCTGAAATAGAAGATCCTTGGAAAGTTCTCTGCAGGTTGGGAGGTGCCCCCATCACAGAATATTGCATGCTAATGTACCGGTATGTATGAAATACCTTTACTCAATTCAAGAAAAAAAAAAGCAAATTTCGGCCCAAGCTGAGATTATACTGTAGTATGACCGCGCATGCGCAGATGCATTTGTACAAGAAAAGCCAGTGTGCTGCTGGGTGTTGGGGGGGTTTGCTCTAAAACAACAAACCCCACATAAGACCACATTTGCCAGTGAAGGAGAGGCTACAAAGTCCTCGGTGCTCCACTGCAGTCTGCTTTACTGTTGTTGTTTATGACTACGCTGCAGTTTCCAGCTGCTTCCGGATGCGATGACGTTTTATTTGGCAAATAAATCCAATGCCACTCAAAGCGCTCTCATGCAAAGAGTTAGAGGAGGAAAGTCTGGATAGGTAAAAGGTGCATCACGTGCATCATCGCTGTGGCATTGCAACACATCTGCCGCGTTACTCGACCTTCATCAGGCCAACTTCACAATGAGCAGTGGTCGTGTTCAGCATTCAGTACTTCCCAGGCTGAATACAACGCCTGCCGATCCTAATAACCCTGCTGGGGGGCTTGGATGAGTTGGGTGACCTTAAAAGTGTGCAAGGAAATGTTCACAATCAGCATGAATTGCAAAGAGAAACTTTGAAGGGATAAAAGAAGACTCTGACTGATTATTTATTCAACCTTGTGTGGCAAATACTTTATGAACTGTACTCTTTGAACAAATAACATTCCTGGAAGTAGGAAAAGCATGAAGGTCCTGGGTGCTTTTGTTCCTCTGAACTTCCTTTTAGTGTTTTAGTCCAGCATCTCTTAGCAGCAATGGCATTTGCTTTAAAGCTTCAGGTCATTGTTTATTCTGGGACAACAGTCACCTTCATTGCAAATGTTGCTCCGGAATCGGAGGAGAACGTCCATGTCAAGCTAGCAGGACGGTTCGGAGGGGGAGGAGCGAGCCGTGTGTCAAAAATAGACATTTTTATGAGCGTCTCAGATACTCGCGGATTTTCGCCCCGCTAAAAAAGAGAGGATCTGCTGTACGTTATCTGGGCTCTGCTTGCTCCTGCATCCCAAAAGCATCCATCTTAGGCTGAATGAAGATGCGACCTGTGATCGATGGGCAACCGGGCCAGGGTGTACCCCGCCACTCGCAGAGAAAAGTGGGGGCAGCATGGCTCAGGTGGTGGAGTGGTCATCCCCATCGACCTACCACTGGGCAAGATACCGAACCCCCAGCTGCTGCTGTTCTGCGTAAGATTCATGAGTAAGTAAAGCGGTGTCAAACGGCGTTAAAGCGCTTTGAGTGCACATTTACATCCGTTTGTATTCCCAAAAGAGCATTTTTGGATAATGCATCTTTAAGCATTTAACGTGACACTGAAGTCTGCAAGAAAACACAAACTGGGGTGCATCAATTAAATGTGGCGGACATGGGAAAGGTCGTGCAGGATCAATCAAGTCAATGAATGAACAAATAAATGAGTGTGTAGGTGTGTAAATTAGTACATACCACACAAGAAAAATGAGAAACAACGGTGGGGTTGAGAGGACACATTTCCTGGGGGCGTAAGGGAGCACGTGGGTCGTTAAAGGAAAGACTTCATCAATGAACTCATGAAAATGCATGCAAGACTGAGTGGGGATTAATATAAGAGCATAATTATACAAGTGATGAGCGCAAAAGCAGGTAAGCCGGGGCATTGGCCCGTGCAGGCGTGTCATCTCAGCTAACTGCTAACTGGAGGATGCCAATGAGGAAAGAAAGGGAATTTATTAGAAGGAATTGCTTTCAAGAAGCAGCATCAATAATCAATCACCAGGCTTACTAATAATATTTCAAAACTACAAATGTGCAGTTTTGGGACAAATTGCATGTGAATGCTGTTGACGCTGATGTCGAGCTGCAATGCTGCACTCGCTGACGAATCCCGCGGCCAAACCCTGATGAACATGCTAAGTGTCTATGTAAGGTAATACCTGGGAAAATGGCTAAAATGCTAACATGATAACATTAGCATGTTAACAATGCTGGCATGCTGACTGTTAGTATGCTAACACCCAGCAACACTGTCTTTGTAAGTTTATATCTTTGAAAATAGCAAAACGGCTAACATGCAAATGTTAACATGCTTCAAATTCTAACATGCTGGCTGTTAGCATGCTAACACTTAGCATGATAGAGCCTAGTGTTTGTAGAAGTTTATACCTATAAAAATAGCTTAAATGCTAACATTGTAACATTAACATGATAACATGCTAACGTTAACATGCTAACACCCAACATGAAAACACTGTCTATGTGAGTTTATACCTTTGAAATAGCAAAAAAGCTAACATGCTAATGTCAGCGTGTTAGCAATGCTAACATGCTAGCTGTTAGCATGCTAACACCTATCTTGATAGTGCTTAAGCGGCGTTTACACTTGCAAACATTTTATCTCCGCATTATCCCACAATTTGCTGTGGCAGTATGTGTCATTTATGCATTTATGGCACGCCTGAAAAGAGCGGAGACTAATTTGCGCACTGCTTGTGTTCTGTTTACGCATAAATTACGTACTTGGCACACAATTCGTGACCAAAAATGCTCTGCATTGGCACAAAATGTCCACGCTCCCACACGACTTATTTACACCTTGTCAAGTACTGTTTACGTCTAGTGCACGACAATAGTACGCGCGATGCGTATTGTTCCTGCATTGTCACCATCCAGCATCACCCCCTACAGCTTCATTAATTCCTCTGTTTGCAAGATGTTGAACTCCAGAGGAGTAAGTCTATATTTTCTCACAGCTGCAGGTAGAAAATGTGCAAAGAGCAGGAAGTAAAAAGTACAAAAAAGAAAGTAACACGGACAGTGTGGGAGGGGCAATTGCTGACTTGAAGACATGGCTTTGGGCGTTATGATAAGTTTTTAACAGAAAATCACATGGAGGATCCAAGACGCTACAGAAATGACTTGACAATTCCCCACAAATTGCTCCAAGAGGTGGTGGAAAACGTCCGTACGCGTTCATGTGAATGAGACATGCGCAGGCACGCTTTGATGCGCACCGCCCGCATTGTTTGCACCTAGTTTGCGGTGCATTCGTGGTTCGTTCACGTTGCATTCACAGCCAGTTCACGAAAATGTATGCGCGCCACAAATTTTTAACATTTAAACATTTTTTTGGGCACTGGCACGCATCTCTGTTTACAACTGTTAACGAGAAATTTACTAATTGGCAGGTAAAATTGCTTATCAATGCGGGGACAAAGTGTTAACGAGTCTTTAGTGTTTATGTAAGTTTACCTAAAGAAATGGCTTAAATGTTAAAATGCTAACTTTAGCATATTAACAATGCTAACATGCTAATGGCTAGCATGCTAGCTTGTTTGACTGTGTTGAACAGGCAGCCTGCTGATTAGTTTGAGCACTGCTGTCACCCAGCAAGAAGCTTGTGTATCACTCAAGCATGCAGGCGACCAAAGCTAACATCAGACTACTGCATGCATAGAAGCAGAGGAGTCCACCCTGATGAAAAAAAAGTAAGTGCTGGTTTATGCTGGTGGACCATGCCGGTCCCATGCTGGTCCCATGCCGGTCCCATGCCGGTACGGTGGTCACCAGCACCAGCATACCAGCAGGAAAACACAACATGTGCTGGTCTCTGCTGGCTTTCCCAGCAGGGCAGACTGCTGATTTATCGTAGACACAAAGCTGAGAACTCCACTTGCTCCACTTGAGTCTAACGCCCCTGAGGTTATGCAGTACACACAATTTGATGATACCGGCAACAAATGTTAAGTCAAACAAAAATCCGGAGCTCCAACAACCTTGGCTCATGACGGGACGTGAGACCTCTGCACACCCGAGGCTTGTGAGGAGATTCAACCGTATCGCACACGGCTTCCCCTCAAATAGCAGAAACAGGCTATTTTATTTGCGTATACCTTCTAGGGGCGGACTTGCAAGACGCCTGATTTTATTGGAACTAATATACGAACTCAAACTGCAAACACCATGTGTGATGATAGAAAACGCTTCCCTTTCTTTGACAATAATATGGCCCGACCCTCACAAGGGAACCTTTTCTCAATTTATGAATTATGGAGGGACGGACAACCTGAACGTGCATCTTAGCGGTGAAATATGTCGTCTGTCCACATCTCACGCAAGGAGCGCAAACAAAGGGTGAAGCAAAACCATCCAAAGTGCCATCCAAGGCCGTCGCCATGCAGTACACCCCCCAACATTTCAACGTTCTATCACCTTTTGGGGTTTTTTTTCCATGCTACATTCACTGTTCCTTACTCTGCATCCCCCCACCCACCAAAACCCCCCCTCCCCACCCATCTCTGGTTCCCCCTCTCCAAGGAGGTGAGCACAATCTCATTAGCCACTGCCGGATGAGGCGTCCTCTCCTCTCAGGTTCAAGGTGATGGAAGATTAGGTGGTTTGGCCTCAACTCATTGTGTATTCATACCGCGGCGCTCGCTGCCCGTGAACACCAAATTACGTTGAACCTGGGGAGTCTAAGCCCATTCATTTGAAAAGGAAGATTAATTTGACAATATGCAGCAGATATTTGTTACAAACCCATCGTGTAAAAGTGATGTTTGCCTATAAATTTGCGGGACGTTCGATTCGGCTGCAGGGCCCACAGCACAAATAAATCACCGCCGTTTAAAGCTAATCTGGATTTTCTATGGATAGTCACACGCACGAAATACATGGATGTGTCCCGACTTAGACCCGGCCCACACGTTCGACGAAGTTACCTCGGAAGTCAGAGGCCGCCGTTCATTTGGACGGTCTAGCCTTTGGGACGCCTCTCGGTCGCGTCACGTGTTCACATCGTTCCCCTTACGTGGCAGCATCTGCTGGGCGGGGCCACGACAGGACAGCCAAAACAGGAAGTGAAGAAACGAAAAGTTATGCTTTTTTTTGACGATTACGCTTTGCTGTAGAGAGAAGAGGCCATTCGTGATCTCCAACTCATTCATTTTAGCAGCTACTTTATTTATTCATTGCTTTTTGGCTAATTGGCCTAATTTTACATCTTTCTGGTCTATTATTAGTAAAAAGCATACAAATGGTTAAACCAAAGTACAAATCGAAGGCACTCAGAAAATGCACTGAACGACATGTTGTGATATGTAGCATTCTACACTGACACCAGGTGTCACTAATGATGAGACAATAGCCGCCGCAGGACGTCCGAAACAGAAAGTAAAAAAGGAACAAGAAACTCTCCCACTGCTAATGTGTGCGCCTCTATTATTTATGTCTTATTTTGTCTTATTATGTCTACTCTATTGGGTAACACGAGTGTAAAGGTGACTATGGGGGGTCATTTCATGCCACGAGGCCTCTAACAGAGTTAAAAACAGCATTAAGAAGGCCGTAAACACGTTTTCTGTGCTGTAACTACAAAAATACTCAATTTGCTGATCACGGTCGGGTCTGGAACGGACTAAACGTGACAAACGAAGGACGACTGTGTCGTTTTTACCGCCGCCAAGCGCAAGCGCAGTGCGGGGGTCATGTTTTGGTGGCGTTTCTCTGTTTGACTGTGTTCAAAAGTTGGGAATGGATTTGGATGGTCAGGAATTGTCAGAATGGGATCAGGAAGAACGGATTCCATTATGGAGGTGATCCAGGTCACCGTGTGGATCCAGGAATTTTTTTAAAGGATTCTTCAACATTGCGAGATGGGAGCATTTTCGGCATGTGTGGCATGTGATGCCACAAAAAATGGTCAGAGCACTTGGAAAAAAATACAGGACAATTTCCAACAGGTTATACAAAATATCCACAAAATGTAGGATGATTATTCTGGTGTCCATCACGATATGGGGGAACTATGGTGCTTGGCGGGGGTCTACGCTCTCAGAGTGCTTCTCTACTTGTTACTCTACGTGCTGTGTGTGCTCTGGGTGCGGTGGGGGTGACTCAAGTGTTCATTTGAACTTACGGATATGCCATGGCTGACTTCATGCACTGTTAAGGTAATGTGACGTAAGGTAGTGTCTCAATGTTTTGCATCACTACTGCCACCTGGTGACCAGAATACGACATAGCACTTGTATTTCACTATGTTTGGCTAATAATAGCCCGCAGTCCACCATGAACCAGCCATCATTTGGGATTCATTTGTCAAAAACGCGACATAGCCGCCATCGAAGCGCGGCATTGCAAGGGCTGACACAAAAGGTTAAAAAATGAAAATGGAAAAAAACAGGGGGAAGAAAACAATGGGGGAAAAAATAAAACAGATCTGATAAGCCCTAAAATATCAACCCATCAAAAATAAAAAGAAATAAAGAAGCACAGATGGAAAGTTGCAAACAACCAAGTCAAGCCACCCAAACCAAAGCCCCCTTTTGCCGTGTATCTGATGTGATCTTACACTCACACAGAGACGTGACAAAAACAGAAAGCACACCCCTGTTTCTTCTAAAAGGGCAACATTGGTTGCTGGCGAGCGACTGGAGCATAAAACCCCCAAATGGTGTCGCTGCAGCTTCAGCGTGTCAGCCTGAGACGTGCACATTAGTTCTGTGTGACAGTAACTCTTGATCGCATTACACACCTCAGCAGTGCTCATGTCCCATTACCACCACAAACCCTGCCTGCTTGTGATTGGGACCCTCCCCCATTCACGCACATGCACATGCACATGCACATGCACATGCACTGACATGCACATGCACATGCACATGCACAAGTGAAACGGTCCCTTTCAAAAACAGCAAGTGGGGGATATTTGATTAAAATGGAAGTTAGTTGTGATTTAAAATAAATCCTTAACACTTTGATTATTTTTTTTTGCTCGCCCCCACGCCTTGCCCGACAGTAGCTTATGCTTCACACCCGTTTTTTGACTTTTTAATGTGACATTTCTTAGGGGAGCATGCAGCCTAATTAGATGAATTGATAACTTTGCCGCTTATTAACGAGGCCAAGACATTTCAAAGTCATTAAAGATAACCGTGGCAGGATGTCTGGCTGCAAGCGTCACTTGGTTTCACAGGCAGCATGGAGCAGACAAGGGGGTAGAAGATGGGTTGGGGGGGTGGAGCAGGGGAGCAATACTCACCCAGTCAGCTGTAAAAGCTTGGTTATTAGAATCTTTAAAACAGCCAGCGAGGAGTAAATGACACGGGCAAATCTCCTTTTCCTGCGAGTTAATGAAGAATTAGGGTTCCCCTTTGTCACATGAGATGGCTCACAGGAGGTTCGGCCATCGCACAAAGTGTGTTTGACAATGGTGTCAATATAGCCACAGTGCGGCTCATGGGCCTGTGGCGGGACATCATTCACAACTGTCACAAGCACTTATCTTTCTCATTGTCACCAACGAAATTCAGGTCAAGGGGTTTTTTTTTTGTACCCGCACTTTCCTACGCTGCAGCCAAACGGCAAAAGGCAGCCTATTGCTTAAAGAGCATAAATCTTGACAGATTTTCCGCTACTTTCAGCTAGACTGACGCTAAATGTATGAGTCCCAAAAGTGCTTCTCAACTTGCCATTTGCACAGGAATAGGACGTGCATTCACAGGGCTGCTGTGTGAAAGGCAAGAACTCCTTGCTCTGTCTTTTCTAACAGATGGCACGTCGCAGCCTGACTGAATGTGCTACCCGGAGAGTTAGGTGCTCGCATGCAGTCAGACCTGGGCGGTTGATCACCCTCGTTTTCGTATGATTCGCTTTTCGACAAGCATCAACAGTTTGTACACATCTCGGTTAGGCGTAACTAACTAGCCCGTTTGCCCTTGCGGCATCATTCCGCGGAGTCGAGTCGCCGAAAAAAAGCATCCCATGCTTTGCGGACTCACTGTGTTGTGTTTTTTCATCGAGTGTGACTGCGAGGTCTTACAGAAAGTCGGATATTTTTAGCTCTTTTCAAAAATGCACATTTTCCTCACTGGGGTGTTAAAAATATTCCAGCATTGCCAAGGGAGACACAATAAGAAGGCTGAAGAGCCCCGGGTTGCCGACCCCTGCCCGAAAACAACCGTTTTGACATCAGCACCAACCTGCAGAGGGCAGGAATGAAGGTATCGCTTCATGAACACAAGTACAGTAGGCGCACCGCAAGATAGAAACCACTCTTTTGCAAAAAGAACAGCAAGGGCAGGATGGAATCCAACAAGTACGGAGATAAACCTCGAACATTTGGAGATAAAAGTTTTATGGACTGATGATGAACAGACGTGTCGTAATGAACGATCGAGTCAGCTGTGGTAGCTTTTCAGGCTTCTGATCATGGACAGACATTTTTTAAAAACCACTTGTATTTCTGTTGAGTGTTCTACGTGCTTCTTTGGACGCCAAAGTGGGGAAACTGTACGTCTTTGAAAATACACTAAAAGTAAGTGCTTATCCTGACGGAGCCTTTCAATAAACGGAACGACAGCAGAATACGAGGAGGTTAAACTACTACAGCAGGCGACCACTCCCTCCAGTGACGTTCTTCCACTGCGAGTTGGTCCGTCAGATGAATCACCAAATAGTGACATCTGACTGTCTACTGTGGCTAATCCTGCAAGTCAAGTCTCTAGTCCATACGTGTTGTCTTACGTTACGTTCTTATTTCATCGTGCTGACGGTGCAGGTCACACTTTCCACAAACTTCCGTTTTCAGGTCATGTGATTGTTGTGAGCAGCTGAGGTGTTGTTAAGTGGTTGGTGGTCGCCCAGTGGCGAGTAAACGGTTTATACCACTTATCCGCGACTCCCGCCTCATTCTGAATCACATCTCCACATTTGATGACCCTCGGTGCGAGTAATATGTCGACCGACAACGCCAACAACAGCGTAGGCAGCTATCTATGGCCGACTTTTGGCAACACAGCACACACGTGCGGTTTCAAGGCATTGAAGCACAGCTGCGGCTGCAAGGAATAACACACGACGTGACAAAGTATTTCCACGTATCTGCCCGGGCTGGACCTCCACTTTCTCTCATACCGCAGGAATGTTATGACGGACACACCGTGATTTTTCATACTGTGCTACGTCTTGAAACGGGTAACCTGCCCATGCCTACCTGCACCTGACAACGTACGAATACGCTGACGTTGCTGCATCATTTGCGTTTAACCTAATCATCCGTCCATACACTTAATTGCTTACTGAAGTGAGTCATGCATTTCATTTGGGGAACTGCTGAATACCAAGGCAATTTTGTGGGGACAGAAAATTGTGTTTCCCCTTAAGTATTCCTCCACTGAGTTCCAATTATAGTCACAACTCAAAATGGCAACACTTTGCTTTCAAATGGAGGAATAATATGCTCTCCGCCAAAGGTTTGGCCCTAACTGGGTCTCTGGAGGCTCTGTGGTTATTTCTCTCCATCTATAACTGAACACCACCTTCTGGGACAGGCACTCCACATTTTTAACCTCCGAGCTCATTATCAGAAGTCTCTTGGGCACTCGGCCAACCAGAGAAAAGAATTAGGATTCGCTCTGAACACGTGCAACCAAAAAAAAGGATGATACCGGGCATAGAGATCAGTAGTGAGACGCCCATGAGAATACAGCAACTTGCAGAGTAAGGTGGTTTCACACCGTATATTTAGCACCGCGCTGCTGCATGTTAGTCGGGGGAAGTACACCCATTTTTCTAGGTGTCTTAGCAAATAAGTAAGCACCTCTGGAACACGATTGATTCCTCCATTCAAAATGGGTGCTGCAATGTTGCAAAGATAATCAAGGTATAAACTAGCAGCGCTAGCAGTCACTGTAAAAATGTGGTTGGGGACTGTGATGTACAGGTCGTCTTTAAAATGGAGACATGGTGGTGTGAAACAGGCCATTGAAGTTAGTTCCTAGTCATTCCTATATCTGATTTACACAGGAAATGAATGAGCTTAAAATGAGCAGAAAATGGTGGCAGCTGAAAGGCTGAGCTAAATACCATGTAACCACCTCAACAATGCCGTAAATTCCCGTGTATAAGCTGCTACTTTTTTCCTAAACTTTGAACCCTGAGGCTTATACAGCGGTGTGGCTAATCTTTGGCTAAATTCTTACACCTCCTTTACTTCAGAACTACGACTAATTGTTTGATTACTGTGCCGCTCGTGAGTCAGGGAAGAAACGGTAGCTCTTTCTTTGGCAGGAGCCAATCAGCAGCTATCATTGCGCTCACAACGAGATGTCACAGGAGGTCATTGCACACACCAGTATAACAACATACCCGTCTGACTCACGCTGTCATTTGACCAACAACACTAAACCCATCACACAGCAACTTAACACTCCAAAGATATACCTGAGAAATATACAAACATGTACCATTACGAGTTTAAAATGAAGAAAATTGCTCTTAAAGTTTTCCCATAATGCATTGCGCCTGAGCAATGCATTCATTGGGGCCCTGCAATGTGTTGATTTCACATGTTTTGAGTGTAGATGTAATTTCTGGGACTTCCGAGCACACTTAAATGCAGCAAACTGTGTCCTGATCTGTGGAGCTGTCGAGTGCTTGACCCCCAGTATGCAGACAGACAGCGGTGGAAAAATGAAAGGCTTTTAATTAAGCAGGGAAAAACGGAAAGCGACAGAGGTGAAAAAAGGCAGTATCGACGGGTCGGAGGAACGTTACGTAACAGCACGGGCGAAGATGAAAAGTACCTGAGACGACGCTCGGCTTTTAAACACCACTAACTGCAATTGCTGCCAGTTGCACAAACCACTGAAATGAAAAATGTTGGAGATGCATACAGTAAATGAAACATGTTGGAGATACATACAGTAAATGAGACATGTTGGAGATGCATACAGTAAATGAGACATGTTGGAGATGCATACAGTAAATGAGACATGTTGGAGATACATACAGTAAATGAGACATGTTGGAGATGCATACAGTAAATGAGACATGTTGGAGATACATACAGTAAATGAGACATGTTGGAGATGCATACAGTAAATGAGACATGTTGGAGATGCATACAGTAAATGAGACATGTTGGAGATGCATACAGTAAATGGTGTTGGAATTGAAGTTACAGTATAAGTTATGAGCTGGAATTGAGTTATGAAAGAGCGTCAGGCTGCGCGACTCCGTGGGGACGCCATTGTGGCTCCTTTGTCGTCATAACAGAGAGACGTGGCTTGACATAATGCGCATGCATGAAAGACAGTAAAACATTTTAACGTAATGAATGAAATAAATTAGTTACCGCCGTTAACGCGCTATTTTTGACAGCCATAATAAAAAAATAGTTGTGCCACACAGACGAGAGATGAAAACCTTTGAAGAGTTATTAACTAGCATCTCTCCAACAGCTACTTGCCATTTATTTTGTCTGCATATCTTATTTTACTGGATTTATTTCATTTGGAAAACAGTGTTACTAGTAAAAGTAATGCGCCTCCTGCAGGACTGCATTACGAACAGCACCCTTTGCTACCTGGACGTGCTGGACGCAATGGTGGTGCAGGTGACAACCAGACAGGATGAAGACAATAAATGGATGGTGAAGTATGAAAACATCTTTTGGCACTGCTTGTGGCGCTCTGAGAGGCAAATGAGAGCGCTGGAGAAGCGTCCTATCTATCCTATCTTTAAACGTTGTTGAATCCCCTTGTCAGAATGTTAATTATTCACAGCAGATGAGGGCTTATGCTCTGTTTAGAACAGTGGGAATTCTAATGGTTATTGTTTGTGTTTAAATAGGGTGAATGGTGCATTTTAAGTCCTCCTTGGGACTTGCTGCAACAATGGAGTGTTGTGAAATACTGTAGATAGCTATTAGTGCTTGCAGAGGGAGAAATGAAGTCACTAAGTGTGACAAGCTGCTCTTCGTCTCTCCGCTCGCTCGCACCCACCCTTGGAGAGACGGATCCCAGTATTTACTAGCAAATTAAGAATGTGTCATGGGAATAATATTTTCATCCGGCAGAGTGGAAGGGGAAAGGCGCTTGGCTGTGGATTTTCATTAAAGTGACACATCTGTTCAGCAATTTTGGCAAAGTAATTCTGATGAAAGTTTTATCAGCTAATTTTAATTATTCACTCCACTGACTTGAATACAGGATTAATCATGTTGAATTAATACATTCGACATAATTATTTTTCTCTCTCCTTTTCCGTCCTTAAAAGTCAAAGACAGAAAAGGGAAGGGTCGGCGGACGGGATGGGATGGTGGCGTCTTGCGGTTGTGGGTCTTTTGGGAGGGGCAATCGGCAAAATGAATTGTCATGCTCTGTGGACTAAATTATGATTTTGTAATTACAAAACCATACAAGGCTTCCATATTTTAAAGAATTAAGAAGCTTAGAGGATTCGGCAGGCACTATTAAACAGACTGTCAATCACCTTACTGTGTTGCAGTGACGTGCAGCCGTAATATTTCTCCATTGAACTGCATAATACATGTATTTTCAGCATGATTCCAATCATTTTTCATATTTTCTTAAGTAAAAATGGCAAAATTTGCATTGCAACATTAATTATTCACCATGACTTTCTACAGCCTGTGTAATGTATTTAAAGTAAACGTGACAACATTATTGTTGCACTGCCAGGCGCTGCAGTACTCTCATCATCCTGAAGGCGTGGGGGAACTGCAAGGTGAGCTGCAATGTGCTTGTCACTGCCGTCCTTCCATAGAGAGGAAAAGCCGGTGCATTGGAGTTTTTTTGTTGTTGTTTTGACAACAGCTGGACAGCAGCAAGTCAAATATAATAAAGTGTGAATTAATTCATTTATTTAGTTAATTACAGCATATGTCCAAGCTCACCAAAAGGTGATCAGACTTTTACAACAAAGTATCAGAGCTTTTTCTGGAGAAGGACAGAGCAAATGTACCTCATATACAAATAAAAAAATAATACCACAAATGTTTTTCACTTGATGAATAAAGGGACTATTTGAAAAAATATTTTTTTACACATTCGATAAACATTCGATTACTTTTCTTGCATGGAGTGAAGAGGATCTCCTGTATTTACTCGTTGGCTTGTAGGGTCTGGCCACAATAAGCAGACACGTTTTATGTAAGAGGAGGCTGAGGGCAGCAATAAAACGGAGCACTGGAACACAACCAGGTAAGCTAACATTAGTACGCATGTTTATCATGCCAGTTGTGGTTGTTAAAATGACGCCGACATGACGGCAGCAGTGGCTTCATGAAGTTGACCAAATGCTGCTATGGTACCAGTGGAATAGTAGCTGTAGCCGTCTCAAACGGAGCAGGTACTGTCCAAGTGAAAAGGGGCGTGAGATCGGATACATTCATGGGTCCCTGGCCTCATGGCTCTGTAGCAACAACGTAACTGAATCTTCAAGTTCTCGTGCAATCCGCATTGCATAAAAGAATGTGTCCCCTGCTCCTTTCAGAACATCTTATCTCCTCCGGTAACTTTCCTTTGCAACTTGTCCCTCAAGACTATCATCTTGCCCCGAAGCTCTGATGAACATCAGCCCCCAAAACAAATGATGTGCCAGAGCAGGGAGCTGATTGTAAAGCGATACCTCTCAGGTATGGCTTTGTGGCCACGCTCCCCCCCACCAACACACCTTTTAAAGTTGTGTGAGGTGTCCCTCAGGACCCCTCTGGGGGCCTGGAGGGCAGGGAGCTTTTCCTGGACAAAGAGAGGAAACTGAGAACAACACAGCTGTATTAAATAAAGCCTGAGGGGGCACAGAGTTGAGGCCCATTTGCTTTCCTGAGAACAAACTGAGCCTGTCAGCAAATCAATTAGCTTGCTTCCTTTTTACCAATGAGGGAAGCCTTTGGGAGGCTCAGTGGCCGCATGCATTCCCACTTGGAGATGAAGTATGACAACATTGCTCTTAGTCAACAACAATTCATTTCTATTAATAAATCCATTTGATAGGTTTAACACATTAGGAATGCAACACGATGTGAAATAGTTTCAGATTATACGATGTTACACTTTAACATGCCTTGATTGATCGATTAGGAGCTGAACATATTCCATAAAACACATGAAGGTCTGAGGCTTAGCGTATTTGAAGACAACAGCAGCCCTGCATAAAGCAGCTTATGGGGAGTAACGCCAGCAAACGGACTTAACGAGCCGACGACAGAAAGATGACTTTGAGGGATCTTCACCATCTTCTCCTCCTATTTCCAAATGACATGCAGCAGAATGTGTTTGCCTCTCCGGAGACCTGTACCGGTTATCAAATTTAATAAATAAAGCAGGTGAAATCTGTCTACTCTTCATCTTCCAAGCTCTCCCAGGATTTGCCTGTGCTGGCAAATTACCATTTCCGGGCACAAATACTCCCAAGACACAGTGGCGCTTTTCTCCTCTTCCTGATGGAATCAGTTGAGCACAGTGTGGGACTCGTTATCCACTCGCAAGTTTCCCGAAAGAAAAGTGACAGCAGGTACTGACAGCTCCCCGTACGAGAACCAGCTTTAGACAAGAGCTGGAGGGGAGAGATGCAATTTGGACATTTTTGCTTTGTTTTGCAAAGTACACCAAATATTTTGCACTGGCATTCCACTCTCTCCAAAGCCATACTTAATGGGCAAAAGTATTTTTTAATAGTTTTTTGTATACTAGGTCAGATGCCACCTTATTAAAGCACTGCTATGTCTATTTGACCTTAGCAAAATGAAAAAACAAAACCACTTTTCAAAGCAAATCTGAACAGAACGGCATCCAACCCTCGTGCTAAGATTCGTAAGGTTGCATATTTTGCTTCGAATAAATAGATGGTTTTCTCATGAATTCATCCAGTAACAAAATGATTGCATTTTTTTTTTTTAATGGTAAAAAAGGCGAACTGTCAGTAACTTAAACTTGAAAGTTATTGACCACCAAAGCAATGGACAGAAAGAAGGCTGCTGTCGCCTCGACTGTGTAGGAGGAGGACGTGGACGAGTGCCAGGCACAGCCGACTTCCTGAAGGGTGAGAATGATACCGAACGACATGAGAGATAAACAGCATGATGGCATGAAGCACTGAACAAAACATGTGAAGGAACTGAATAATGACACCGCATCGCTCTGTAAACAAATGGATGGGCTGGAAGAACAAGCGGATGCTTTAAAAAAGCAAAATGATGAAAAGGATCACGTTGTATCACAAATCATGTGCGAGATTGAGGGTTTGGAGAACACAGAACAAATGCATGAACAACGTGATTCGGGCCGCAACTAACAATTATTTTCTTCATCGATTCATCTGGAGCTTGTTGTGTTGATTAATCAAGTCATCGGTTCTGCCTTAGACAAGTGGTGTCAAACGTACGGCCCGAGGGCCAAAACCGACCCACTACAGGATTCAGTCCTGCCCACTGTAGAAGAAGAACGTCGGTGTGTAATCATCAAGTGTCTGGGATCATGGAATATAATATTCGGCCAACACCCATATTGGTACTTTTACACTTGTATTACCCAATACAGTCGACATAATAACAGAAAAGAAGACATTTTAGACATAAATAAGACAGCATAGACTCACATGCTAGCATTGACAGCGTACTTCCTGCGGTGACCAGTGGTCTCATCAATGTAACGTTACTGACACCTGGAGACCAGAACACTATTGTAATGGTGCTGCTTGTGGTTAAGGGGAGACTCACGATGCACGTCAATCGCTTTATTAACAAGCAGAGAACACGTGCAGTGAAGAGTCACACAGGAGCTGCTGTCAGCCACAACTTATGCCAGTCACTCGCACTCTCCACCAAAGACGCTTGCGCTCCACGATGCTACCCATGCTAACACCCAGCTAAACACAGTCAACTCTAGCTGGATGACGTCACGCACGGCACTTCCCAGACCCCGCCTCCTAAAGGCGCACACAACAAGTCATAAGATATCTCATCGTGTCTTCAAGTACCTTATATTTGTATTTTCGTTCTTTTCGCCAATTTTATGCTTGATAATGTTTAATTTAGGCCAAGAATGTGTACAATTTGCTTAAATACGTGAAACAGCGAGTTTGCAAAAGGTGAACCTCGATGGAACGAGAGAAGACAAAAATACAAAAACAAGACCAAAAAAAGAATTAATGAGAAACGCTGGGAGCAAAGACAAAAAGTTGAGTGGTGCCAAAATAATTTCTGGAAGCACATGCTGATAACTATTTCTCTGTGGGTTTGGTGGACAAACTACGACTTGGACAAATTGCAAAAAACTGGAAATTGGTACTGGAGGTCACTGGAGGTACTGTTGGAGGTCACTGGAGGTACTGTTGGAGGTCACTGGAGGTACTGTTGGAGGTCACTGGAAGTACTGTTGGAGGTCACTGGAAGTACTGTTGGAGGTCACTGAAGGTACTGTTGGAGGTCACTGGAGGTACTATTGGAGGTCACTGGAGGTACTATTGGAGGTCACTGGAGGTACTGTTGGAGGTCACTGGAGGTACTATTGGGGGTCACTGGAGGTACTATTGGAGGTCACTGGAGGTACTATTGGAGGTCACTGGAGGTACTATTGGAGGTCACTGGAGGTACTGTTGGAGGTCACTGGAGGTACTATTGGGGGTCACTGGAGGTACTGTTGGAGGTCACTGGAGGTACTGTTGGAGGTCACTGGAGGTACTATTGGAGGTCACTGGAGGTTCTGCACTTGCAATCCAATCCAAAAGGATAATTGGGCACTGCCCTAATCTAATGCAGCGCTATAAACTGCATGTAATCCACTCAGTGGGACTGTCACACCAACAATGAAGCCCCCCCACCCCCACATTCCCCACACTCCCGGCACGGCAAGGCAAGCGCATCTCAGGAACACCCTGATAGCTCGTACCTGGCCTGTTGCTAGACCCATTATCCACTAATCCACACCCGACCCGAATGTTTAAGTAGTTCTAAAAGGATTTGAGAAAGCAGAAAAGGCTTTCCTTGTGGCCACACAATGGAGGCTAAAACATGTATTAACACTGTTTGGGTCCTGTTCTCCAAAGTGGACATAGTTGGATGATCTGACCAACCATCAGCCAGGTGAGACGTTGCAAGTTGTAATGTTTTGGAAATGCGTTGGCAAAAGAACAAAAAGACGCAATTACTAAACTGACCGCACTGAAAGGCTGCACGAAAGGATCATTTACCAGAATAGATTATTTTGCTATTTGAGACAGTAAACACTGCTGTGGCAAGCAATTTAAATCAGCCAGTTAATCGGGGGGGGGGGTGTTGGGTTGCATGGATTACGGTGCCTAAGTCCTGCATATTTACTTAAACTCATTTCAGTCACTCTGACAAACAGTAAATCAATTGAGGAAAAGCCGCGGCAGGGAAATGTTCGAAATAGCATTTGTAATGGTTTTGAAAAGTGCAGGCTCAGCGGGTGCAGCGCCAGCCAATCACAGCAGAAGAGGAGAAAAAATGGAACCTCAGTATAATTCAGGAAGGAGATGAAGATGAAGGGAAGGTGAGGGTGGGTGAGTGAGGAGGACATATTGGCCAGAGAAGGATACTGAAGTTGTCTGCACCTTGAAAGAGTCTTGGGTGTACAGTAAAGCTGACTCCGTGCTATGGTTTGCTTGTCCCATCCCTTCTATAATGCTATACAGGCGTCCCTTGCCACTTCACTGCTCTGCTTCACTCTATCACGGGCTTCCAAAACTACATTCGTTATATTAATAAATCGTACTCTTTTGTGGTTGATTGCAGCCTATTTTTAGTCAAAAAGTATGCATATCAAAGCAAATTGTATGTATATTTTGCCTAAATGAAGCATTTACAAACATAAAAACAGGTTAAATGAACTAAAATACAAAATGAGGCATTCAGAAGACACATTGAAAGATGCTGTGAATGATACGTAGTTTTCTGCACTGGTCAGTAGGTGTCAGTAGTGTCATTGTAATGTTCAGATAAATTGCCTCAACAACAGGCTTTTATGGGCCCTGTGATTTCCTTGTTAACGGAATCACGAATGGAATTGCGGAACTGACCAATAAAAACGTGTTGTGTTCTACCACTTTGAGGTGGCGTTTTACAATGCCCGCTAATGGCGTGCAGGTTCTGAGTTAAAAAGACGAAAGGCACCTTTATTCTTGCACCCAGCTCGTCACAGCCGTCAAGACACATCCTCAGCACACACACAACACACTTCCGGCTTTCAAAATAAGAGGACTGTTTGCCGTATCTTGTCTGATTGTGTAAACAAGATAATGGTGTCATAACAATATCTTACATTAATAACGCAAATAATTACAGCTCCATCTTCCTTAACCACAAGCACGGGCATTACAGTTTGTTGAAGATTTTGTAGCGATGTGTGCAGAGGTTGACATCCCATGAGAAAAGTTTGCCAGGCTACATCTGTTTCTCAATTTCTAGGCAAAATTGGCCAATGATGTATTGGTATGCTTCTCCAACTCACACACGTCTGGAGTCCCTTCATCCTGGGTAGGACACTTCCTCATTGTCTTTACAAGAATGCGAGATGTATTCAGGGACACTCCGAACATCCCATTGTTGTCTCTCGCTTCGTAACTCTTTCTTCAGATGTACAATTGGCTTCATTCAAGTATGCTGGAAGACACGCTGGAAAAGAGTACATTTACCTTAATTGACGTGGTGAACACAACACCTCACTGCTCATAATAACATGGTTTAAAGTGTGATTCAAATCTTCTGCTACTATTAAAGAGATTAGTGTTGGACAAATAGATTTTTAGACTTGTGTGGTATCTTTTAGCTTGATTGACACATTCAGTTCATTTGGAGCTGTTAATGCATGCAAATATATATCACCCTGTTCCGTCATTTAGCTCTCTTCGTTAAATACAGTAAAAATGGGCATATTTCAGACATACTTGCTAATCTTGATTAATCATGATTAACTCACTTAAAAACTGTGATTAATCTGATTCAAATGTTTAATCATTTGACAGCGCTAGTTAGGTTACAATCAGAACTGTAAGAAAAACTGTGATTAATGCATTTCGCCCGCTTAAACATGTGTCAGTCCTCAAGTAAAGTTATTGCTTTTTTTTCTTATGGCCAAAAAATGACTTTAAGAGGCGGGCAAACAGGGAAAACTGACAGTTTCTTCGACTGTGGCCCCTGCGAGCTTTCATATCTTTTCTTGGCAGTTCACTTGACATTTACTTGCCCTGCTTCTCTGGTAGCATTCCCCTTCCTAACTGCCAGTGTTGCCTCTCTCCGGGGCTCGCCAACTGGGTGAACAGATAGCAAATCTGTCAAGGATGCCGTGGGGGGGGCGGGAGGTGTGATAAATTCACACTGGGACTGAGGTGGATGATGTGTTCCACAGGGTTATTCTGGGGTAGGAAATGACATGAGAAGCTCTGTGAGGCCTGTAGGCCCAAGTGGGGAAAAATAGGGCAAAGTCACTGCATGGTTACAGTAGCTCTTTGCATTTTTTACCCTCCATTCCAGACATCCTGGTCACCCCTTCTTCTGCCATCAAAGGGGCTGTCAGGGGCTCTTTCTTCAGACTGGCAGACTGGTCAGTGGTGAAAGGTGGAGGTGGGGTGTGCCCTTTGAGGCCAGGCTTTGTTACAACTACCACAGATGTACCGGGGCTGAGGGCCGTCTTTAAGGTGCTGATAACATTCATTGTGATATTCCCAAGAGAGGCAAAAATGTCAACACTTTCCATTCTATGAATAGAGAAGACAAAGAAGGTAATACATTCACTTTGCCATGTCAAGGGATCCCAACACTCTCCACTCAGATGTTCTTTAAGAGAACTAGAAGATACACAATCATTTGGACTTAAGTTGATTGTCTTCCCTTATGGTGTCCTAATCTAATCATACTCATCAACCCCTCACAAAACCAATGAGGCTAAAGGGATTGATCATTATTGATCATCTCTTGTCAGTCCCTTCAGCAACCCATAGCGAGTAAGCACTGGTTAAACGTCTGACTTTACAGGGATAATCTATATTTATGAACCAGTGATTCTGTGAGCTATAATGTGTTCACCTTAACAACAAACTGGGCTGGTCCGTCGACACCCACGCCCTCTACAAGAAGGGCCAGAGTCGCCTCCACCTGCTGAGGAGATTGAGGTCCTTTGGTGTGTGCAGGACCCTTTTACGGACCTTTTATGACTCTGTGGTGGCCTCAGCCATCTTCTATGCTGTGGGCTGCTGGAGAGGGGGCAGCATGGACAGGGACAGGAGCAGGATCAATAGACTGATCAGGAGAGCGAGCTCTGTCCTGGACGGTCCTCTGGACTCCGTGGAGGAAGTGGGGGAGAGAAGGATGTTGGCTAAGCTGACATCCATCATGGACAACACCTCTCACCCGCTACATGACACTGTGGGTTCCCTTAGCAGCTCCTTCAGCAGCAGACTGTTACACCCACGGTGTAAGAAGGAGAGGTTCCGCAGGTCCTTCATACCGACCGCTGTCAGGCTCTACAACACCTGCACCACCTGAACCATGTTGTAGTCACTATGTATTCTTTACTTGCGTATCTTGCTAGCTGCTGTAACAAGTGGATTTCCCTGCTGTGGGATAAATAAAGTACAATACAATAGAATACAATAGAATACAATACAATGTCCCTGTCGTGGTGAAGTGGCAATATGTGCGTGATGTAGACTGGAGAGATCCCGACTCCGAGTCCATCAAGCCTTTTCAGCAACTTAAGCGAGGCATGTTATGAAGACAAGATGGAGGCCTTCCATGATGATGCTAATAAAACACATTGATCACCTGGTGCACGGAGGCCTTTCTACTTGAAAGAATCTCCAGCTGGTCCTCATGTTATACATTCGCATTCCCATAAATCAATTGAACATAATTTTGGTCTGTAAACACGGGAACTAGTTAGACTGGAACAATACACTATGTGCAGCCAGGGGCGCATTTAGTGATTTGAAAATGGATAGATGGATGAATGGATGGATGGATGGATGGATTATTATTACCTAACAAGTGAATCATCTCCACACTTTGACTGTAATTGCTAAGAACTTTCAAGCAACATTCAATATAGTTTACCACTTTAATACTCACATCTTTGTGATCAAAAGCGGCACTTTTAGGGCTTCATCTCTACAACTACTGCATTCTCCTTGGCTGACACTGACAGCAGCAGTGCTGTCGTCGTGTGTCTACGTTTGTTGCGACTGTGAAAAAGGTTGACACCTTCGGTAGTTTTGGTTTCTTTTCCTCTCACCTTCCCTTCTTCTCCGCTCCACTGGGGTAACTCCGCTTCATTTTTCTCCCAACCGTGGCAACAGGTTTTTGTTTTTTATTCCACCGTCTTCCCGAGTAAATCTGCACACGTGCAGTAACATGGAATAGACCATTGCATGAGAAGGGAGGGGGGAGCGGTCAAAGCGATCATGATATGTTGATGTAGTTTTAAGCATGTGATTTAAGACTAAAACAGTAATATGTACTTTAAATCAAACAAACAAAAAATCTGTTTTTATGAGACGTTTGGGGGCCCCTGAAAATGTCAGGGCCCGAGCCAATGGCCTGCGTTTGCCTAATGGTAAGTCCGCCCCTGTGTGCGGCTCACTCGTAGCCACACCTTCTGCAACTGACTGCCACGCCTATCACACAAGGATAGAGATCGTATTGTAACGTCGACCCAGACGTTGTAAGGATAACGATATCTTCTTATTGCAAAAACTAAACGGGCACGGTCGCAACAGTATCCTTCAGCATCTGTTGCTGTGACAGTAATGACTGGGCAGTGTAGTGGTCTTAATATTGAGATGGAAAGGTTGATTTAGCAGTTAATTTAGCTAAGATCGGGACTGACACCGGAACAGAACAGAACTCGTATGTAACCCGAAGATCACCTGTTCAACGTTCAACTAAGTGTTGTGCTCTTAAGCAAAAAAAATGTCCGGAAGACACACAAAATAGTTAGGCCAAGGCAGGAATTTGACCAAATCCCTTTGAATGTTAATTGTTTAGCTTACTCAGGGCCTGTCCACAGCGGAACGTTGTCAAGTCGAACGGTAACGTATTTTGTCGTTTCAGACGACGTTCTGGGTGCCCTGAAACGGCTTTCAGAGTGGGGAACAGCGTCTTGGACAAGCAAAGCGCTACGTTCTGCTTGACGTGACCAGACTTGAGCGGTCGTGTACTGCTGTGGAAAAGCCAACATCATATCTGAATATTTAGACTAGCATGACTGCCAGTCAACATTCTCCCGTTATTTACTTTCTCTTTATCCACCAACGTGACTCTCAAAGTAATTCCACTTCATGGAAAATTGCGACCAGCCAGACAACCGGAAGACGACGCGATGCTCCTCATGTGCTTGCGTTGTTTCTTCTTCTATTGTTTTGGTGTGTCATGTGGTTTGTCTGTTTAGTAGGTGTGCCTTCTGTATTACATCTGTCTTACCCAGCAATCTGTTCCTGTGTGGATGTGACTAGTTAGCGATCCGATACTGCGTGGATGCCAAAACTGGAGGCAATTTATACAATGGTATGCTTCAAACCTTGTGGGAACATCTTGGGTCGGACCCTTTCCTGTTCCAGGCCCTGAAAGGCACGCTTGAATGAGTTTGCTGTGGGAGAACTCGAGAGCCCTGACCTCAACTCCATCAGACACATTTGAGGTGCTGAAATGAGCGTTGTTGAGCTCGGATATCGGCAAAGCTACGAGCAGGAAGAGGTTCAGCTACTGTACAAGATGAAAGAAGGGGAGAGAGTGGACATACCTTGAAAAAGCTTAGTAATGATTTTCACTTCTATGTTTTTTTTTTTTTTTTTATCTGCAAAGCTAAATGGCAGAGGGAGACAACACTAAAGCCTGCGTTCCCATTTTCTGTCCGAGAGGCCCACCAGGACCACTGAAACTTGCTTGATTTCCCCAGTCCAATTATATCTCTGTGCTCAATCCTTCCAGAATAGCAACATCACACCAAGGGACGCTGTCTATCTAAGCGCAGCGTGCTTAATGGAGTCCCAGAAGTTGACTTCATTTCATTGCTCCTAACTAATGGGCTGTGATATTTTCCAAACCGACTGCAGTTCAGCCCCCTTGGAAGCTAATCTAGTCAGCGTTGTGTCGGGCCCAGCCACGGCTCCCTTCCTAATAACACCGCCACAATCTCAGGCACCATTGCATTGACTGAATGCAGCCTGCCAACACCCTGTCTTCCCCTTCCTGTGCTCATTAGTGCCTTCTAGCTGGCCGCTGATTGTCAGAGCGCCCTGGTGATGCCAACTTTCCCTATGCACCCGGCCTGCTGCAGTGGATTTAAGAGGACTTTAATCTAACTGAGCTGTGGAGATGAGCATCCACTTGGGACAGGTAGGGGGAAGAAGAGTACAGTTTTACAGTGCATGTACAATTACACACCGAGAGGGGATGGCAGTCTTTCAGATGCTACATCTTGCTCGCCAACGGATCTCTGTGCATCCAGAACATGGGAAGAAACAAACATTCGTTCCCAAGAATGCGTCCCTGTCTGCCCATACTGTGGGCACACTATAGCCAAGTTCAAATAAGATGTAATATCTTCAAACAAGGTACACTGGCTTTGTTTGGTGGTTAGGCTAAGATCATTTATCTTGGCAGTTCTTAAGATTGTTTAAAGTATGTTTTTGCTTAATTTCCTTGTTACCAATAATTTTTTTTTTAATCATAATCTTTTATTTCTCTCATTCATAAATAATCTCTTATTTATGATATCAATAATGCCCATAAACCAACCACAAACGCTGCAATTCTAACTTCAACCTGTGAGGGCAGTAATGTGCCAAACAGCTGCAGTTTGAAGACTATTATTATTAAATATTATTATACAGTATATTATTTCAATTAAATAAGAAGCCACGTTTTGGAAACCTTAACCATTCCTTAGTCACTCTCGCATCTTGACTTTACTCGTATCTTTTTTGCCACAAATGCAGGCTAGCGCTAAGCAGCTCAACCTATTGTCTGGATGGAGAGTCGGCCTTATTAAGTCCTAAAATAAGCATATTTTGCTTATTTTAAGTTGACTAAAACCAATTTTAAAAATATTATATTTTCTGGACTATAAGTCGCATTTTTACACCAAAACTTCATTTTTGACTGAAATGGTCTTTCACTTTTCCACCTCCAAGGGACTCAAAGTACTTTGACACTGTTAGCAACAGGGGGTTCAGTATCTTGCCCAAGGATACTTCGACATGATCAGGGGAGGACGGAGGATCAAACCCGCAACCTTCAGGTTGGGAGACGACCAATCTACCACCTGAGCCATGTCGCCCCTACAAGTGTGTATTTAGTTAGTCAGCGGCTGACACAGCAGCTGCAATCTCCCAGTTAGACTCAACTAGTATCCGACTTCAACCACATCATGTCATTCTAGTTGCACATTACTTACAGACACAGTCTCCAAGGTAGAAGCGCACTAGAAAGCATTTAATAACACAAGTGTCCGGTAAGTTCTGCACCATTCAGTTTGGGTGCCCAACTGCGTCACAAGATCAACTCAATGAAGTAATTTGAACTTACTGTAAAGGCAGCATATGGTAAATGATATGTACATTTTGATATAGAAGTCACACCTGATGATAAGTCGCAGGACCAGCCAAACTATAAAAAAGTGTGACTAAAATATGGTACATAATTCAGCCCTTCACATTTGTCTTTGCAATATGTGTGTTTTACACTTAGTGATTGTCAATCGCTGCACTTTTTTAGCTTCCAAGGAAAATGCAACGTACGTGATGCTCATGTCAGGTTACATAGTATTCCATACAATTAAATCCATGTTCTAACATGCAATATTGTTAAAGTGGGAAGAAAAAAGACACATTTAAATGTTTAACAATGAAGTAACATAATCCAATCAAAGAAAAGAGCAAAATGTCTGTTTAATTGCACAGAAGTTAATTATTTTCCCTCCAATAATTGACGAGAGGATTATGGACTATATTAGGAGCCCCTGGTTGTTTTAACCACAATGCAATGCTTCAAAGTGCCTTTCATATGCAGTGCATAGAGTAGCAATTATGTTGAGTTTTTTTGCTGTGAAGTACCTTTTAGCCTGCGTAATACGCAGGGTAGATTCGCCAAGGATAAGAGGTAAAACTGTAATTGCACACATTATTCATTTTCCTAAATGCTGTACTTGAGCAGAAAAAGCTAAGATGCCAACATGCACTACATCTCGTTATCATCACGCAGAGTGCCGGTCAGGATCCAGGAGAGTTCTTTCAAAGATACACGCAAGTTAAGTGCCGTGTTCCCTGCTGCTGATTATGGCACCTTTGTCAACCTGCCGGGTTTCAATGCCCGGCATGCGTTGATCTCACTTGGCCAGGAGATAAGGCTGTAATGGGATGAGGTCTTGGAATCAGATGAACCTGCCTGGCTTTGCTAATTCCACTCTTCCTGGCCCCGTCTCCGCCTGGGGCCAAAGGGGCAGGGCTAAGGTTAATCCCATTCAATCCGCTGCACTACGTGGCCCCGCGCTGCTCTGTGACCTCGTACTGAAACCCAAACACAGCTGACGTGATTCCCTTTAAGCAGTCCGGATCTAATTGTCTAATTTGTTAACTAAAGATTGGATACCAACGGACTATTATCATCCATCCATCCCTGTTGACGAAGGGCAACACCTTGGACTGATCCACAAGGCAAACATAGAATTGACAACCTTTCACACCCAACATTTAAAGACGAGCCCACTAGATAGGACAGCTGTAGTGTCTGAGGGGTCGGTGTGGGATCCAAGTGTTTATCCTCTACGGTAGAAGCAACACACCCAGCCATGAATGGCTTCACTCTTTTGGGATGCAAAGTAGTATCATCATCTTTTTTTCCTCCTAAAAAAACAAATCAGAAACTAAAGACGATAATGTTGGTTATTACAAATGCTGTCAGTTTAGAGCAGCTATAATAAATCTTACATTGGGTGGTGGTTGAATTCATGTTTAGGCAATGTATACTGTACAGTGTATATTTTGATATAGTATATAGCATATATAGTATATATAGTATATTTTGTTCTGAATGGAGTATCATCTTGTTCAAACATGCCTGGTTTCTCTCTTTGGCCATTTATTCAAACAACAACATCAAAAGGTGTAATTTCAGATGAACAGGGCCATGGACCGTAGAATCTTGAGTGAGAACCTCTTGGCCTCAACCAGAACATTGGAGATGGGTTGCGGATGGGTCTTTCAGCATGAAAATAACCAGAAAATATAGGGTCCACGCAGCAAACGGCCATTCTATGGATTTTAAGACGCTGTCCACACGGGAACGTTCCTGAGATTTCTTTTTTGGCAGCTTGGCGTCCGGCGTACGGTGCCGGGTTAGTAAATGGTTGCATCCAGACGAGAAGGAATCACTGAGTGAAAACAAAGTAATAAACAAGGCACACCCACGTGTGGAGCAGTGAACAAACATGCGGATGCAACCACGGAACCATAGAAGAAGAAAGAGATAAGTCCGTTGTCTTCTGCTTTTCGAGCCTCTTGGAGACTTACGAGAAATGGAATCACTTCTGTGAGTCATTATGGAGTAGAAGACAACAAAATATGAGGAGAATGTGGACTTGGGTGACTTACGTCCATCCAAATATTCAGATAATATGTTGGCTTATTGTCACAGCTCACTTTTGGTCACGTGACGGCAACGAGGCGGCAGTGGGTTGCTGACGTCATCGTTCTCGTATTGCCTGTCTACAAGGCAACAACAAGCCGGCGTTTTCCGATTCTCCCACTCTGGAAGTCCGTTTTCCAAAAACGCCGTTTCAGGTCACCCAGAACGCCGTTCCCGTGTGGATGTGAGGCTGAAATGATCAGATACTGACCTGAAAAGTGTTTGAGTTGCCAAGCGAGCGCTTTGAAACGTTCAGGATTTGAGAGTATCTGAAAAGAGGAATGGACTAAAATCCCTCTGAAGATGTGCGCAACCCTGGTGATCACGTCGGTGCTGCCGACGAGGGTTTCTTCACCATACAAATTAATTTATGAACTTGGTTTGGTTTTTTGGATGATATTCTGTCTCTCTGTTAAAATGAAGATACCAGAAATGATCTTTTCATGACTCTTTGCCGTAAGTTTACCTCATTACAAAACCAGCAGGGCATCAAGTAGTTAGGATGCAAGATGGCAAGATAAACAAAATGAACTGCTGACAGATCTGGATGAATGTGATGTTGGAGCATATCAATCATGGATTGTACTGACCCGTATAGCCACTTCAGGAGTGCGGCATTGATGAGACAGGCAGGAGATGACACTTGCAGTTTATGGGCGTGGAAGTGATCCACTTACAATTCCTAAAAATCTCTTTGAACCAGATGAGAGTCAGCGAAGAAGATCGTAATGAAAACAACGACTCAAAAAAGTAGAAAAGTTAGCTTTGAGCAAAACGCAATTGCTCAAGCACATGCACGGTTGCCCAACTTAGTATAATGCGTAGTATAATGCATAATAATGAATGCATAATATAACGCGTAGTATAATGAATGTGATCGTTTAGACTGTAGAAATGATTGTGGACTTCAGGAATCACCTTTTGTCACAGCTGCCCGTCACAATGCTCGGGTTGGGTGTTGTTTAGGGATGTCCAATATTGGCATAAAAATGTGATACCGACTGACATCGGTATCGGGTTTTCCCCTATAATGAAAAGCGAATAAAAAACTGTTGTTCATACAGGCCTATGGGCTCCCGTACTTGCCATCATCGTGGCATTCAGTGGCGCCAATACGTGGAAATACTTGATCACATCCTGTGTTATTCCTGGCAGTCGGACCTGGGCTTCAGTGTGTTGAAATCCCGGGTGTGGGTGTGTCGCAGGTAGCACCGACGTTAGCTACCTCGTTTTGGCGCATGCACACGCACACACGCTCGAGCACATAGTTCAGTTCCAAATGTGAAAGTTGTAAATAGTTCCTGGTGTTATGTTTGTAAATAAACTATTATTTTGATGTAAAACAACCCCTTTTTGTGTTGTTTATGTTGGTTTAGTTGTTTAGATATTTGAGCTGACACAAAAGCAACAAGTATGTTTCAAAATAAAAGTTCTAGGCGGGAACTGATGTTTTCTGGAAACATACCTACAATATGTTCTACTACTGACTACTAAGGAACAGAAATAGCTATTTTTCTGATGAAAGACGGGAGTCTTATCTTTCGTTTTTTCTACATAGAACATAATATTCTGTGTGTCTTGAAAGGTCACTCTAAATCATCTAATTTGGGCCCGTACTAAAGGGGTCGTCTTTCGACAAATTTAGCACCAAAAGGCGGCACCTTTAGCTACTTCGTTTTTCGTTCCGGTTAGTACCATGTACGTCGGCACTGGTGCTGTTTCGATATTCAGTTACAGTACGCAACCGTACACACTGTCCAACTGCCTCATGTCAATTGTCGAGACGTTCAAGTTCCAGGGATCCATAATCTCTCAGAACCTGAGCATCAAATCCATCCTAAAAAGGTGCAGCAGAGGATGTTTGAGAAGGCACGGCTTGTCACGGGAGCTGATGAGGCACTTTTACACAGCAGTCATTGAATCACTTTTGTGTTCACCTGTCACAGCCTGGATTTGGTCCTACAAAAAAAGACACAATCAGACTGCAAAAGAATAGTAAGAACTGCCAAAATGATCATCGGTTCCTTCCTACCCAGTCTTGAGGACTTCCACGCTGCAAGAACCAAAAATGGTCAGGCAAAAGTCTCCTGGATTCAACCCACCTCGGCCATTCAAGCTTCTGGTATGAAAATGTACCTTTCACATCTGGCAACACTGGGGGTGGGTAACTATAACGAAGCATGCTACAATAGACCCTAACCCAAACCATACTGAATTACTACTGCGATCAAACACAAGTAGCGTGCTTTGGGATTCCTGTAGTGCAAGAGGCCACGCTGACATTCGTGTTCATGACCGCTATTGAAGAAAGAAAAGTCAAGAAATGTAAGGACTAGCTAGCATCAGCTGGCTACTCCCTCAAAGGAGGCTTCAAAACAAGACCACATATAGGACAGCATCTCCTTGGAAATGGGACACTAACAGAGACAATTGGAGTCAAGATGAGACAAACACTTGTATGTTATAAAGAAAACAGTAGAAAGGCCTTCCAGTGGTTTCCTGGGGCCCGACATCTAGATTGCAGATGGATAAGTGCACGTTAAAACAATATCCTGCTGACCAAAAAAAAATCATTTCTCATAGCGGCCTCTATTTACCGAAAGGCTGCTCATCTCCCACTGGGGTCGAGACAAATGAAAATGTTATTTCTCTGCTCATGGACTCCTACCTAGTCTGAGTTTTTACTGCTGACAATTTAATTTATCTTCCAAATTTGACTTAAGCCCACGACTTCAGGGAAATAATGTCTATCGAATAATCTTCAGCAGCTGTAATTCCAGCGTGTGTGTCTCTGTGAGTCCAGCTCTACACAGTATCTATTTCATTGCTTATTTATCGATTGACTGTAATTAAAAGCAGTATGTCCACAATGAAATTAGAACCTTGAAGACATACAGGATATTCCAATCTAATTGTATTTACTGTATATGATTCACTTTAAAATATCGATATTAAAATCGTTTTTAAAAAGAGCACATACCAATTACCCTTTCACATTTGCGGAGGCTAAAACCAACATCCCAAGTGTTTGCACTTGGATAAATGTAATGTATTAGAGGATCCATGTGCAAGATGATATTAAGTCCAAATGATAAATCTCGACAAAGGGCTGTGAGTCGTGGTATCACGAGACACCCAACTCACAAGACGAGACAATGCAGGAGATTACGTCCACGAGAACGAGACAAGACAAGATTTTAACATTAATCTGAAAGGGTCCCTGACATGATTGATCAACTTTGTTTGAAACTGTTATATATTGTTTGTAATTGATTTGCACGATTTGTTGAAAGTGAACGGTAGATTAGCAAAAATGACATTTATAGTTCGTGGCACCTGCCGTGACGAACTAGCTCGCAGCTCAGCCTCGTTTCCGGAAGTGACATAGTGGGGCTAGCATGCTCAGCTACACAAACATATGAGACAGAGGATGTTTACTGTGATTATAGCAAAGGTTTGAGCCATGTGTCAATAGTTTTTGAGGAGGAAGAAACCTTTACAGATGAAGTAGAGAACTTGCAGAACATGGACTTAAGCCTTAAAGGAAAACTGCACTTTTTTTTGGAATTTTGCCCATCCTCCACAATCCTGGTGTGAGACATGAACACACGTCTCTTTTCTGTGCGTTGTAATGATTTAAAAACAGACAAAACAACACAAGCTTGAGCTGCGCATCCATTGTATCCTGATGATGGTCATTTGACACCAAGAAAGATCCAACCATTCCTGTCTGAACCTGCCTCCTCCTTTAGAGGATAAATAGATTGGCTCTCAGACTGTCCTATCTGGTCTGACCAGTGTGTGTCCCACCTGTCCCACCTAGTCTTTAAGCATGAACTGATGAAGCCTGCTCGGATGAGAGGCGAAACGTCTTCTAAGACAACCTGAACAGTCCAGCTGTGATCGATTGAATGCCCTGAGAAAGAATGAGAATATTCACAGGCATTACAAATACTGCATATGCACAGTACAGGTACAGTATATACACAAATGTACAAATATGTGGAAGCGCTTTCTCTCCCTCTGTGTGTAGGATGCATGGCCAAATCATGTTAAATCTACACTTGCTACATTGTACCATCCACAGACATCCTCTCAGTGGACTGGTAGTAAAGACAGGAAGCCATGTTTGAAGAGCGCCTAATCTTATAAGTGAATGCAGATTTATTCAAGCCCGTGTGTTTGGACTGGATTTAACACACTTTGCTGGGAACAAGAAGACGACGGGGGGAGGGGTAATCGTCTGTCTTTGTGGGTCAGATCGTACACAGGATGTAAAGTATTCAGTATTTAACTGCTGATTCCGTTGGGCCTGCGTGATAGCTTGTAGTGTGTTGATGAACCAGCAGGCCTTCTTGTGTAATTCCCACGCAGCCTCCTCTGCCCTTTGTTCCTCACACAAACCCAGCAAGACGGTATCTCCTACAAGCTCAGGGCCGAGGAACTTGACATTTCTGTGCAGGTTCTTAGCTCTTCCCAGTATTGCGTTCTTCTAGACGGAGATGTTAGATGTTTTTCCTGGTATCTGCTGGAGCCATCCACCCAGCTTGGGGTTGACTGTGCCCAGTGCCCAGTGCCCCGATCGCTACTGGCTACTGTTTCTATCTCCATTTCCACCACTGTCTCCTGATGTTTATCCACCACCCCTGTATTAGTCTGCCATCTTGACTCTGGGACCTCCACTCTATATTTGGTACAGATGTTCAGGTTCACTATGCCTGACACCTGGTGATGCCGCTCCATGTACAGTATGCCTTTCCTGCCAGCATCTTACACTCTGCTGTGATTGTTTTGCACCGTCGCCGTGGCTTCTTTGCACAACTTACACCTGAGGTCTTGTCTCATGTGGGCGACCACAGCCTCTATTGATCTTGTGTTTAGGGGCTGCTAGGTGCTGTCAGGATTAGTGCCTCCGTGCTGTCTTTCAGTTCAGTCTTTTCCAGCCACCGGTATGGTTTCCTGGTCGTCTGCGGTACATGCCATGCAGGGGTTTGTCTTTCCATGGCAGCCCATGTGGCTCCTCCTCCTTGCTGGGCTTCTATTGCCTGAGGCATTGGCTTAGCAAGTCACCCCCAGGGGCCATCTTCTTAATATGCTGCATTCTCGGAGAGCTGTTTCCTCTTGGACAGTGCCTGTGAAACTTAGTAGTTCTCTGCCCCGCTCTTTTTGTTTTGTGCAGAGCCTTAGGATGCCTGACTTGGGGTGGGACGTCCAGGCATTGTAAGAAGCGTTCTTGTAAAATATAGTGTCTGTGTCTGGATTGACCACGGTGTATATGGATATACACAGTAGCTAGTGTACAGATACAGTGGATGCCCGCACATTTGCCATTCAGCATTCATTTTGGGCTTTTTTTTTTTTCTCAGAAAATATTTTTTCCACAGAAAAAAAATCTCATTCACCATAAGTCAGTAATACTTACTGATACTATAAATACTACTATAAATACACGGAAATACAGGTAAAAGGTACAGCATTTGGCCCTTGGCATATTCTAAAAATGACATTAATTTATTATTAGTTATTATCATAATAATTAGAAATAGTTATTATTTACTATTAAGGAGATAGATTATTAGATAGACTAATTAGCTTTGTCACGTGCAACACGAAGCTAAAATGTTTTCATGTTAAAATGTTTATTTTAGATAGCAGCATTAGCCAGCATTAGCCAGCATTAGCCAGCATTAGCCATTGGATCGGATGGTTTTATTTAACAATTTTATTCATTGGAGAATTACCTGCCAGCAGTTTGCTTTTTTTAACGTTTCATTTTAAAAAATCATTAAAGCTGTTTACACAGGGGCTAAGCAGTTCTGTGCTTTGCATTTTGTTCTCTCACTTTACCAACCATGACCTTAAAACGGAGGTCTGTGCCAAACTGTGATTATGGTGTACCGTTACACCCCTGATAAATATTCATCTAGTTATAGGCTACTGTTTATTTGCTTGTGCGTATTTTTGTATACAGCACAGGCTTGCTGGCCAGTGTGCATTCAAAGAGGAGAAATGTCTGCCAGAGGGGACCTCCATCACAAAAGAAAGCACCACTTCCCATTTTTCTCCTTCATGCAGCTATAGTTCCCACATTCCTCTCATTGCTATGGCAACTGGCACTCTCTCCTTGGGCTCTGAATGCATCAAATCAGAGTGAGACCTCTGTGGAGACTCCTCTGGGCTCCACTTATTCAACTTACCCCACTGGAACAGCAACACAGCTGGAACAAAGAGAGGCGAGACTCCCTCAGGAGCGTCTGTATGACATCAAAATTTTGGGTTAAAGGCTTGGGTTACGGGAAATGCGGAAATAATAGGTAGCCAAAAGCTCTAAGATACACAGCTGAGCCAAAAACAGGGAGGTATAGTCAGTGGCCGTGGCAAATTTCAGTGGAAATTAGAGTATGTGGAAACGGATTTGTTCTTGGAAGCCTCAGAGCCTGAATGCTTGGCAAGTACTGCGTGGCTCTGGCACTGGTTTAAACTTGATAAGTCAACGTGGATTCTGGCTGAGCCTATTTATGTCGTTCCTGAAAACATATGGATAGGATTCAGGCGCTCAATCCTTCAACCTTCAACAATGACATTCAACACCACTTCTCTAGTCCATTAATCTTCCATGAGAATAGATTTATCATCCCTCGCAGAGAAGGGACAGCATTCAGCTGGCATCAGCCACGGCAGTCTTTACCACTTCACTTCACTCTCTATCAACTTCAACAATTAGAGAATATGGGTTTTAATACATAAGCAATAATATATAAGTAATATAATAGCTACTGTTTAAAGGTGATAATGTTCTGCAAATTTCACATTCAGTTTTAGCTTTGCGGCCTGTGGCTGCGGGAACGACAGCAATGAGCAGAGATAAACGAGTAACATTTAGTGTCAACCCGAGGGCCCTTCAGAAGTCACTGTACACAATTGTGATGTGCTCATTGGAATTGCTTCGTTTCTCATTAGGTTGATAGCTTGACAGGTCGCAGACGTACCCCTCCCAACCTGTCTCGGTGGCACCACCTGGACGCTTATGAAAATGTAACCTCTAAGACAGTTTGACACAGCGACATGTTCCGTTGTCATGTCCAGCGAGAGTCGACCTACAAAAAAGTCTCAAGAAGCCAGGCCTGAAAACGCGTCAGAGGTCGGCCATTTTGCTTTGAAGCAGACAAGTTGGCTGATTTTGGTCATTTCCACAAACTCTTCCTGGATAACTTGACAAACTGCAGCCACTAGTGGGCACTTCCCTAGTGGGCAAGAAGAAGATCCGATTCAAACCAAAACAGACATCACACGTGCGCCCTCTATGCCCTTTTTGCTTGTTTTTGCACGTAGACCGGCCGTAGGAGCCCGTCCAACCGGCTGTGACGTAGACTTAACAGTGATAGAGTGAACAGTGGACAGTTCCTCTTGTTGGACCCATCCAACATGTTCCATCATTTGACACGGCGGCAGCTAGTGGCTATGGGAATTTCCCATGAAAGACATCATTTCCACTCCACGAGCTCGGATCTTCACCAAAATCACTCTGTATGAAGAAGAGCCATACATCAGGTCCCATAATTTGCTTTCCAAGCAAGTCTGTGTAAAACATTTGTGAATGTAGGCAGGCCTGCCCCCAGCACTTTTAGACAAGCCATCCAAGGGGACCTCTCACAGTCCCCTGACAGACATTTGGCGGTTGCAATGGTGGCAGGGCAATGGAGATCAAGCATAATTTTGCTCGACTGCCATGACACAAAGTGTCACAATCTGTTCATAACAACCACACCGCGGGCAATGAAAGTGGGAAAGGGACACATAAATAAAAGAGAGGGGGATAGAGAGAGAAAAGCAGACTTTTTTTTATGCCAGAGGTGGTGATAAGCATGTCTGCCTACTTCCTAGGACAGTCTATTCTCCAGGTTGATATAGAAACCATTTACGGTACCATTTTTCAGTAAAAACATGACAAATGACTGCTTTGGGGTTGTAATGAAAACTGAAAACTAATGTAGAAATTGATTTTTTTAAATATTATTTTTAGCAGTTTTGTTCCCTTCTAAACAGTAAAAATAAAAGATGTGTGCTGGCTTGTGCAGCATTCAGTCAGCGTTCATGGCAGTCACAGCCATACTGTAAGTAATGGTGGAACACAGCGCATTGGAGGGTTTGTCCTTAACACTACATCAGCAATGTGTACATTTACTGCAAGTCCACTGCAATTATCACATAGCCTCAAAAGGTGACCCCAGTTTGCCTCTTCTCATGCACCACAACCACCATCACCGTTTCTCGAGTTGTGTGCAGTCGTTACACAAACGTTGTATCAAGTGAATGCAGTATAAGCAGTCATGTTCATTGAACGTGACAAACAAGTTATTACTTCATCTTTATCCAGAAATTACGTGTAAATTGTGCAATTCAGTCACAATGTACTTTAGTATTTGGACTGGTTCGAACATCGCTCCCTCACTTTATCACAGTTTTTCCAAAATTAAGTAATGAATTAATGAATGACCACTGTTTTGTGGTTGACTCTGGCTACGGTCAAACGATATTGAAAGACAAGTCACATGCAGTATTGCAGTCTTGCATTACATTACCTTAACACTGCATGGAGTCAGTAATGGCATGTCCAACATGACATAGTGAAAAAGACTCTTGTGTCCCTGAAGTGAGTTGCGCAATGTGGTGTAAACAAAGAACAATAGGGGTGTAAAGGTGACTGTAGCAGTGTTATTTCATGCCTGCAAGGCTCTGATAATGGTAAAAATGATATATAAAGAAACCTATGAAAATATTCCATTGATTAATATTGAATCCTACTTTGCGGAAATTCACTTATCACGGTCAGGTCAAGAACCAATTACCCGCAATAAACAAGGGACGACTGGATATTTGTTTGTGTTTGCTTTACCTGTTTTTATTTAGTGTCCACTTATAAACAATGGTACCGTTTTTGGTGGTTGTTGCAGTTAGGATTTGCTTATGCACAACCGGTCATGTTAGTGGAAAATAGTCATATTCAAATATAATGCTGCATTGTGCCAAATAAGTGGTGCAATTTCATACATTTTTATGAGAACATGCTGCAATGGTGACACCGGGAGAGTGCCATAGCCGGTCGCATGTACCTAGCGCCAACCTGTGGGCTATGACCCAGCACTCCAAAGCTTCTCTCTACTGCACCTGCCTCGTATCAACCTTACCGTGGAAAAAAAAAAAAAAAAAAAGAGAAGCACGCTGTTTACTTGCGATCCCAGGCCGATAATTGCCAATTTATTTGATAGGCAGCTGGGTAATGATGGCATTTCACCCCTTGCCACAGAGACTAAACGGGAGTGATTCATCCCAAGCTCCTCTTCCCTCCCTGATCCAGCTGACTCCCTCTGCTTGGGACCGCTGCCTGCCTCGATGCTTGCCACCCAGACTGAAAGGCACGGGGTTTGGTGGGGGAAGGCTGCCATGTCGACTTCAAAGTACCCAAAAGGGAACCCAGCACTTCAGAGGAAATGCAGCTAAGCCTGCCAATTTAGCTGTGGTTTTGGGGGTTGAGGCAAACACAGCCGACCTGATATGCCATTTGTACGCCTTAATGAGCTGGCAGGATGGAGTGAAAATGGATGGAGAGAGCGAGAGAGGAGGCTGCCAGACCTGACCTCCTCTGGCCCCGATCGGCCTGCCAGCCAGCGCCAGGTCGGAAGACTCAGTTCATCTGCTTCATTGAAGCGTCAAGGGGAAGGGAGGGTTACAGCAAACACCATTAGCAAACTGTTGGTCTAATGAATGGCTAAGGTCAAGGCTAGCTCCAGTCTCACACTGCTCCCTGGTAATAATGAGTGACTTTGGATGGACTCATGTTGCTTTTGCATTGTCTGGGTGTAGCGATCAGTACATTACACCACGGACAGCACAGCCAAACGAGCGGCCTTGACAATGACCTGACAGTAAGCCTTACGTCAACTGTTAATGGAAACATTCAAAAACCAACAATGTCATGGATGGAACTGCAGCAACAGATTGTTTCCATTCGTGTTTTTCCCCACTTTCCCTCACACTTTACGGTCTGAGTGCACAGCTCATTGCAACACAATCAGCAACTTGCACCGCTTGTGATGTGTTAAGTTGATTTGTACAACATAGCTGGAGGGGACTTGTTCATGAACCTGCGGACCTGAAATGAAGCCTTGAACAGTGCGACTGTCTTAAGTGACCTGGGGGTGGGGGCCTGGGGGGTCTGAAGTCCGTTTTCATCCTGCCAAGCATTCAGCAACTCTTCCGAGAACATGCTCAGTGTCCTGCAAGGTGTCTTGAGGCGAGGGGGGACAAGGGCTGCGCCTCCTCCTATTCGCCAATTCTTGTAAAGTGAATAGGTGAATAGTGGAGCTGGAGGTGGCAGTGAACGTGAACTGCTAGCAAAACATGGATTGTTGTCACTCATCTTTCTAACCTATTTTGCAGTCAATCTGTCAGTTTCAGTAAATAAATCCCTGGTTTTTACTAGATCTATTCTAGGAATCTTAAAATAACAGTCTAGGCTTTCATACCAGGACTAAATAAGCAGCAAGCGCTGATCTCCAGCTTTTATTTGCAATTTTTATGACAAAAATGTTTTATAAAGTGATGACTTTGTTATTGCTTTTTCACATGTTTTTGGTGTCATGAGTACTTTAAAAGCTTCATAGATGACAAATGGATGGTCTCATGGCTGTACACGACCTCACAGTTAGCTGTGATAGACCTCTAGAAGTTCTATGTGTGCGGCAGAGGCACCGCAGTGCACACTGATAGAAATCAGCAAATATCATTTCAATTTCTGTTGCCAACATCAAATTACTTATTTAATTTCATGCCCAGTCAAGCGTCGCAAGGCTACATGCACAATCGGTTCTGCGCCAATTGTTAGTCCATGTCTTTTTCAAAGAGTAGCTTGTCTCTCAGCTGACAGCTTTAATTACGGGCAGATATCTGATTGCCACGCAGCAAATTCTTCACACAAATCAAAGGGTATGTGAGTGTGCGTGGTGATTCTGCCACGTAAGTCTTCAAGTTCTCCCCAAGGACGTGGGTCCTAGGTAAGTTGCATGTGTATGTGTTTGTGTGTGGGATGGGGGGTACTTCTGAGGTGTGCTATAAGTACACTTGGATTGGAAAGAGAATGATTCCAGAGCTAAAGCGGTCATAGTTGGTTAAGAACTTACCTTTTGTCTGGCTGACGTCCAAAGTAACAAACAATGACTGTGTGGTATTTATGAAGCAGCACAGGTATTTCTACCATTTGTGGTGAACTGCATAACAAAGAAATACAATACTATTGTAATAATGTATTGAATATTGCAGTATAAGCACATTTCCAACAGAAGCAGTGCAACTACCAGGCGGGACTGGCCATCAGGAGTACCGGGCGTTTTCCCGGCGGGCCGGTCAATAATTGTCTGAATGACGCCCGTTTATTTATGTATTGTTGCGCCTTGCCTTGGTATACGGTAACTACATGCCGCTGCAGATATAACACAACAGAGGGGGCGTGTTGGCACAATCAGAGCCGCCCCTCCCTACACGCAGAACAAGCGCTATGCGTAGGGCCCCACAATCAATGGGGCGGGAGGGCCTATTTTGTGGGAGGGAGCCATATGCCCAAACGATGTGCGTCACTGCTGTGTGTCAGTTCAAGGCTCTGTCACGAATCAGAGAATAAAAATGACAAATGTAGCCGCTTTGTCGTCTGTACCTGCTGGTGTAATGGCGCGTGTTGCTCCCTGTCAAGGCTGAAGGTGCGGGTTCCAGCCTAACCCGAGACGTTTTTTGGAACAAACAAGAGGGGCCAGTCTGAACCAAAAAGTCAAATTTTGTCCCAATTTTGTGATAGTATTACTTTACTTCATGTGTTAGTATACAACGCTGCAGTGCAGAAGTCCCAGCCCAGCACTGGATTTCTTCCTTTAGCTCCAATGCTGCAGTGACCACCAGGTTTACAACTAGAAACTGGACTGTTACTTGGGATACGTTCACACTGCAGGCCAGTTCTCATGGTTTTGCTCATATGTGACCTGTACCTGACTTTCTTTCATGTCAGTGTGAACAATACAATTCCCATTATTTTAAATGCCACCCACCCAGGCTTCTTTGGTATCCCGATACAAGTCCGATACCACTGCAGTCTCAATGCTTGGGTCACATATATCTGACGTACACGTCATCGAAAGGCGTGTTTTGCCATGCGCAAGTGAGGGCAAGGTACTCACAGATGTAGGCAAAAGTTCTTCTTGTCATCCAAATATTATTTGAAAATATCTGTCAGTGAAGCGGCTCAAAAGTCAACGTCTCACCACTCCTGGGTCCGACTCCTCCCACACGCGTTCCTCGGAGGCGCCCCACAAACTGCCATAAGCAAAAGTCTTCATGTCTTCCTTATTTATCTCCTACACTAAAGAATTTGGTTGAGAAAATGTTAACCCCGGTTGCACAAAGTCCTCGAAATTGCCACAAATGCACCAGGACTGAAACCACAAATTGTTGACAATGTTTCCCTGCAGTGTGAACGGGGTGTTAGAGCACAGACCCCCTCCAAGAGACTGTATGCAGCAGATTCCTCCAGCTGCCAAGAGGGTGCTAACATACTGCTAACAGTATATTCCAGTTCCTTGTATTTTTTTACTCTAAATACAAAACCAGAGCTGAATAGCCTACATTAAAAACATAAATGCAAAATGTTCCTTGCTTTTAATCGGCACAGAAGGGACGTTATTAGTGATGGTTGGACTTCCCCTATACGAACTGGTGACCCTTTGGTCACATCACACATCCTTCACTGCATGGCTGTGGCTGCTCGCCTACATCCAAAGAGCATAGCGATATTTGACTAGTGGCGTTTGAACCGTTTTCCGGTACTTACATCTGTCAATCGGTCTCTGGAGCTGCTTCTCATAGAAGGCTTGGCCTCGCCACTCACACTCTCACTGTCGCTGTCCTTGCACTTGTTCTGTCCTGGCTTCTGCTGCACAAACACACAGAAAGACCACAGGTTAACAACATGAAGATAAACTGATCCACTGTAGCTGTACACGGATAATGCTGGCCACGGGAGGCATCCCGCAGAATTCGGGTCATGAACATGTGAGAACTGGCAGGAGCTGTGGCGCCGTCTCTGTGAGTTGGTCTTGTTTCTCCACCTATTCAACGGCCGCCAGGACGCTTGCCAATGAAAGACGCCATCTGATCTCTCAGTATGAGGCTACTCGCAGCTCATGAAAAAGAGAACAGGGACAAAGCCCCCTCCAGAAGTCCAAATGGAGCCGCTATCCTTTCCAAGCAGACACCACATGCTGAGGCAGCTCAGCAAGTGTCATTCTCTAGACACTCAGATGGGAATGCAGCAAAATGACGGGAATAAAGAGGACGGCGCGCCAATCCACAAGCATCTGAGGCTTTTCAAATTTTAGAGAACAATAAAAGACTCTTGGGAGGTGGGGCGTCTACTCCCCGTCCAAGTGTGTGACTGATGTCCATCAAAGCATCCGTTCTGTCCCTCGTAGACAAAAGCACATAAAAAAGCAGGCTTTATGGGACGGTGCAGTAAAGTGCGGCTCAGCCACTTAATGGGAAAAGTAGAGCGATGTTCTGCATGCACAAAGACCTTGGACAAGAAGATGATGACACCTTTTTCCCCTCCCACTTGAAGTGGGGGCTACAAAGCCACAGAGACACTATGCTTTCCATCCACTCCTTTCAGGTATTGGACATGGCTTGCTGCGATTAAAGGCCACAAGGCAAGGGAATAGCAACAGAACTCGACAAAAGAGCAGATAATTAAAATGAAAATGTTCCCTTTTCTGTAGCCATTAGCAGTGTGAAAGGAATCCTATTCCTTGAGAGAATTGCATGATGGGTAAAGGCAAGCTGATTCGCCAGAGTGCTGAAAGTGATAAGAGAGTCTGAGCATTGGGAATGCCTGATGGGTCCATGTAGGTGTTCCGGTGTGTGCGTAAATGTGTATTTGTATGCGTGTGTGCTCAGACAGAAATGAGAAAAAGCTGGAGAGAACCAAAAGCGGCGAGAACGCAGACCCAAGGCCACCAATGCCCTGTGCTGTGATAGCATTAATAACATTTAATTCCCACCAAAACCAGAGCACATTTTTTGTAAATGCCAGATAGTCTGAGGGGAGGTTACAGACAGTTGCAGAGAATAAAACAAGAATAACAAACAGTAGGCACACATACTGTGTGTGGATATACGCCAAATGATTCGATTTTTAATCATTTTAATCACTGTGCAAATTAATTAATCATGATTAATCATCATGTATGAAATATGCCCATTTTCACAGTATTTTATCAACAGAAAGATAAATTACAAACACAATCACATATATCACTCCTGAGCTAAATTTTGAGACCAGTTGAAAAATTGCAAGAAATGGGAGTGAGGCAAAAAATGTATTGCAAACCAGCATTACAGTGAAATAGGCTGTTCATCAGCTGACTTGCCGTTTGACGCCCCTGCACAACCTGAAGTTCCATTGTTCCACTTAAGGAACAAACACCCTAGATCATGATGGTGACCCCTCCACTGTGCCGTGTGGAAAACATCTCAGGTGGGATCTTCTTGTCATGCCAGTAAAGATGGAAGCCATCAAATTTATCTTAGCCATTGCTCTTTTTTGTGTGGAAAATAAAAGATTGCTTGAATAGTAACTTTAGTCGTCTCCAACGACCTACTTTTGCTGTATTGGGAGTGCATGTGAATGCACCTTGCGGTGCATCAGACTCGGTTACCAAAGATGGTCTGAATGCACACTTGGATCCGGAGGAAGAGGAGGACATGTTTGTCGATTGCACACAGTGAAGGATGGTGACGCTGAATTGGGACGCAGCCATCTTTAATATACGGTACATACTGTATATCAACACTAACACTGGAGTAGCGAGAGTGTACAATTGTGTGTAATTACCACATAAAATACGCATTTTTGCTCAAATATTTAGTAATGCCTTAAGAACTGGCCTAATAAAGGAATTCCAACGAAGAGAGGCTCATCTTTCAAGACTATTAAATACCTCAGGACCTGATTACACAGCTATTTGAACACATATCCCTCAGCTTGTTCACTTTAATTTCCCCCTGAGCTCCTTAAATGACTTGAGAGAATACAGTTTATTCTATTTTTTCCTCTCACTTTCAAGTTCAGATGATGAATTCATTTCTTTTTATGGCTGATGAAGGAACAGCAAAAGCAAATGGAGGGAATGCTGGTGGTAAGTGCAATTAAAATCAACTGAAATGTAATGACCTTCTGTCTAATAATAAATCTGAATGGGGGGGCCATACAGGAACCCCTCTTATTAGCAGTTCTGACCTGATCACTCCCACAAGGTAGGCACATCTTTTAAATATAGCTCCAGTTTTACCACCACTAATGGACACTAACATTCACTTCCACTAGTTCCCACTAATTTATACTAGCATTGCAATATGTTGCAGGGAAGGAACAGGAAATGGCTCTGTGTGCGTATTGTTGACGTATGTATTAGCGCTGAAAGAAAGTACAGTAAACCTAACTGCTGACTGATACTGTAGCTTACACTGCTATCGACATTGGGCGACTACTTCTATTTGCTAATTAACATGCGTTAGAGGATTATGTATTAAAAGTAATCACATACATACAGAGCACAATTCAGAAGATAACGCATTCTGTTTGAACCCACCCATTTTTCATGCGAGCAAAAGAATGACCCTGTGTTTTGTCCACGTGTGTCCTGTATTGGTATCTGTAAATAGCACTCAATGTCTGTGCTCAGTTTTAGATTGGGTAAAATAGGTTTTGCCTGTGGCGATTGCCTTTAGAGGTGAAAACGGCATGAAAATGCAGGTTTCTGGTCTCATGTTCATTTTCAGCCTACAGGACAAACCAAGGAACTATACAATGGTCACCGCTCTCCTCACTGTTGACACATCTCCATTGGCAAGGGAAGGCACTGTGGCAGGGGTGCACAAAAGTTTTGCCTTGCGGGCCACATTGGGTTAAAAAATTTGCTGGAGTGGCCATCCACATATAGATGGTCATCAAGCAGAACGACATACGTGCTCGCAGTGCAACGAAACTAAAACGCATTGACAGCAAGTTACAGCATCGCATAAATCAGCTACTACTACTACGTGGGTGACCAACAACAACTAAGCACTAAACGTAACACGCAACTTAAAACTGTTATTTCCAAATGCCCGCAAGGCATTCTGGGTAGTCCAGCAGCAACAACAATTTGATGTAAAAAACATTGGATACCAAGAGTATGTTAACTCCCCCTTGTTTACATCTCTGATGACCTCCTCAACATATTTTGCAATCAAGCAAAAATGTTGGGCAAAAGAGTACCACAAGCTACCCAGCATGCCTTGCGGCAGCAATGTATGGGTGCTTTTTAGATATTTTAGATATATATTCTTAGATATTTCTTTGTATGCCCTCGTGGTGCAGTAGGTATGTTACGTCATGCGTCGTGTGCGTTGACGTCTTGTGTTGTGGATCGCTTTTCTGTACAAGCGACAGATTGCAGCGGACTACTTTGGCGACTCCAGCCCGCCACAACAGCACTACAAGTCATGTTGCCGGCTACAGTTTCGATATTAAATGTTTGAAAAAAGGAATTTGGAAATGCCCGGCTGGCCGGATTAAGACGCTTGACGGGCCTGATGTAGATCGCGGGCCGCAGTTTGCCCACCCCTGTACTATGAGATACTAGTTCTAGTACAGGGATGTGATGACAGGGACCAATCAAATTCCACGGTCCTTGACCAACCTGGGCGACCCGTTATATGCAACAAAAATGGCAGCTTAATAAGACTGAATTCCTTTCAGCCTGTTCTCATTTGAGAACAGCGTAAAACAAGACAATGAATGCATTGCTGCTGACGTGAAACTGATGAGGGGTAGGATTAAATAAGCTTTGCTTCTTCCTTCTCCTTTTTGGACATGCACAACTGTGAATTGTGCTATGCGATGTGCTCCAGTGTAACTTGCCTGCATGTTCAAGATGGATGCAACCGTTACCATGACAACATTTCAAACATAAAAACCAACTATTACTACCACAGACCAGAGCCCCACCGATTTATCGGCTAGTTTGCACCCTGTTTGCATTCTGTTTACGCCTAAGTTATGCATAAGGCACGCAGTTTGTGACAGAAAATGGTGTGCATGGTGTATTTACACGTCTGTCAACGACTGCTTACGTCTAGCGTGCGACGTGTTCCTGCACGAGCAGGCATTGTCGCCACCACTTCCTGCCTCCGTGAAGCAGCCGTGGCATTACTTGGTCCCGCTTTGTCCCACGTGGCGCCACGCTACAACAGGCACCACCTCTTGCTTCAGTAATTCCTCTATTTGCCAAGGAACCTACAAATGTTGAACACGTACTGCAGAAAAGAAAAGTTATGTGTGTATTATCTCACAGCTGCAAAAAGAGAACGCAGAAAGAGCAGGAAGACGGCATAAACCAAACTGGAGAAAGGAACACACGGACAGCGTGGGTGAGTGAACGGCTGACGAGAAGACATCACTTTGGGCTTTAGGAGGAGTTATTAAAAGAAATTCACAAGAGGCTTCAGACATTACTTGAAAATTCACCACGACTTGTTCTGAGAGGTGCTGGAAAAGTTCTGAGAATGTGACTTGACACACATTTGCGAATGGTTTGCGTTGCTTTCGCCACGAGTTCACGCGAGTGGCATGATTTTGGAACATCAAATTTTGGACCATTTCAGACATTTTGAACACTGCGCACTGGCACGCATCCCTGCAGTTTCCATCTGCTTGATACCTGTTCACAAATAATGTACTCATTGGCACGCCACATTGGTACCACCGCGGGGACAGCATCCGTGCAGGTGTCAAGGTGGCTTCAGTGCTCTACTTTGCATTTGTGAGCAGACCTTTTTTTTTTTTTTTTTACTTCTTTGCATCCTGTGGTAACACAACAAAACATCACGGTGAATCATGACAGGAACATTTCAGCTATGTTGCAGACCGTCTTTATGCTACAATTTCAAAACAAGAGGCTAACTCCATGTGGAATGCTTTCATGTTGCTAATGTTGGAGGCAGATGTGGAACATGCAAACACGAGTCTGCGCACGACTCTCCAGATTGGAGTGCAGGAAAAATGTTAAAAATACTGAACCTGTCAGTGTTGCGCTGCAATTTACACTCCAACAGATAACACAACATGCTCTCAAACATGTTTTTCACTCAACAAACTATACCGTGGTGGAATTTCACAAGCATATTGTCTTACCCTCAAGGGACACATTATAGGTTCAAAGCAATCAAACATTAAAGTAGCTCTGCTCACATTTGGAACCACAAAAGCCGCCCCAGCAACCTACAGCTTTCCCCGTCAGCCCCACCAGCCTCATCATCTCTCGTCAGACAAAAGAAGAAAAAAAGAAGGCATGAGAGTACGGGTCTGAGTTCTCTACATGTTCAAGCCTCGGTGGGATTCTGTTGCGTTCGACTCCTGGTTTCCCTTCGTTGCGCACAGCAGCAGCTGCAGAGCTCGGCAGTAATAAAAGCCAGAGCAGTTTAACAGCTTTTATTGTTCTTGTGCGCCTCTCAGAACAGCTAACCTGTCCTCACAGGATCCGGCGGTGAGAATTCCACTCGGGCGGCAATGAAAGAGGATCTCATTTACCTAAAAGCACTTATGAATTTTTAATTTGCTTTAACAAGTAAATTAACAAGTCCCTCATTTGGGAAGTTTTATGGCTGCTTGCCACTGAGGGAGAACCATGAAACTTTTATAGATAATCCGCTCGCTGGGAAGCATTGCTGATAATAAATTGTCTATTTCCTGGGGCGTTGTCGTACCCCGTTGGTTTCCAGTGACTACGCTTTGAATATATCCTTTTATACCGCCTTCAAAGCTCTGCAGTACGTACAATGGCTACTGAAGTGCTCTGGAACTTCCCCGCGCTGCAGTTAAAATGAACAACTTGAGGAATTCTAGTGGACTTCACGCGAGCTCTGACATGGAGCCTTAGGGGACCCATTTGCCATTCATTAAAAAACATTCAAGTTAGCTAATTATGGACCTTCCAGCCTCTATATAAATCTTCCTATGTCGTAAAATCACCTTGAGCTGCTTGACAACAGCAGTTGGAAAGTGCTGCTCCCGTTTAGTGCTCAGCAAGCTTTATCTGATGAGACTGCGAAGTGAAAAGGGGGCCTGAGGGTTGGTCAGGGCCTGTCAGAGGACTGACAATAGGGCCTACAAGATCTTTCTGACAGTGGCTGCGTAGGGAGCCCACCAGCATGGCCTGGCGCTGACCTGGTGCTCCACGCTGAGGCACAGCTGCTCTAACTGCCACAGACAGCAGTCCAGCCTGGCCCTCGTGTCACCCTCCCGCCTCGCCTGTCACAGAGCATCAGCCCTTACGGTTAGCACGTGCGGGGCTAGCATCAAGTATGAAATAACCCTTAATAGCGCCATCGATGTCATGTATGTTCTTTCAAGGTGGCGACTACACCACATATCAGACATTCTAAGCATGTTTCCTCTAAAGCCAGTTGTGGCTGATGTCAGTCGGGTCACAGTCGGGTCACGGTGTTCCGTAACCATAGAGAAGCTCAATTTCCTCTGCTTTTCAATCTTCTGACATCATTGTGTGGCAGCAATTTCTGGCGACCTTGTCAGACAACATTTTACAAGCAGGAGCGAAATTAGTGAAAAAAATAATACAATTCAGACCGAAGAGAAGGTTTTTTCAGCTTCTGTGCAGGAATGTGAAGCTCGAATACAAGCCACTGAGCGCTCGGCACAGTAGCCGCAGGGTAAAAGTACCCTGAGTAGAGTGGCAAATGGGGGCTGGGGGGGTGGGAGAGAACAAGAAGAAGAGGGTAAGAATGGCTGAGAGCACTGTCTTGATCTCATCAGTCATACTAAAGACTCCATTTCCTCCACCGCAAGCCGGAGGCTACCGGAGCTGGTGGCTGCATTTATCTATCGCCATAAATCTCTGCTCTATGACGACATTACAGGCAAATCAATATGCTTTTAACATCCATCCTCTGGCCTGCGTCGCAAGCGCCCCACTCTCCTCTCACAAATGCTCATATAATGCTGTAGTCTGGAGAATGACTTATGGGGACAATTCCCAGATTTAATAATGAAAGGGGGTAGTAGGGGAAAGTCAGTGTGGGAGGGGGTGGGGATGGAAGAGCAGCAGGGGACCTGCACTCTCAGATGATATCCGAACATCTTGTTATAGAGGGCATGCACGGCAGTAAAATAGCCTTCCTAACCACTTCACACACCTCTCTCTTAAAGAGGGGGGGCTTCTAGCGGCCCGGATGAACGCTCATCACCACATAACTACTCATTAAAAAATGTGTGTGCAATTAATTGCATGGCTCCCCAGCTCTTCAATCTGTGCTACAAAGTTATTACTTCAATATTGGCTTTCAGAGACCAATCCAACTAAAGCCACAGACAGTGTGCCAAAAAAAAAAAAAAAAAAAAAACAGCTCCCCAAGCATGGGCAGCCTCAATAAAGCGAGGTATGGAAAAAAGACAGCAGAGAAAAAGACCTCTCCTATCGCCTTGCAGGAGCAATCATTTCTCTTTTTTATTGCCATTTATTTTCCTCCAGGAATTCACTGCCAGTATATTGGCAGGCCTTCCAGTAGATGGAGGCAATGAAATTTAGCGCAGACACTTAACACTGGGTCAAGCCTTGTGTGCTGCTCATGTGTGCTGGTAATATGATAGACAAACACTTCTAGTTGAGTTTTTTTTCCTGTGTTACAGGAATAGTAGCAGAATGCAAGCCCTGTCATTGGTGCAATGCTGGAAATGCACAAGCGGAGTCTTCACAGAAAGTCAGACAATCATCTTTAAAATGGGGCAGCAGTCACTGACGTGCAGTCCTGAAAAATAATGAAAAAACAAATAAACGTAAAATATTATTTCTTCATCAAAATGTATCGTAAATGGATTTTCTGACTTTAAAAATGTTAATAAGTAAAAATACAGGGCAGAAACGTAAGATGAGGCTGCCGCGAGCGTCTCTTCCCGGCTTACTGCACAGCCCTGACTCTATCTGGGTGCACCCAGTGAGTTATTCTGGCTAATCAGACAGGATAATGCACATCAGTGCCATACAGAAGGCACTGCAGGACTCGCCTGACCCTGACGGGAGGCGTGGGGGTTCGTGCGTGCGCTGGAAGTGCTTGTCAGTGTGGTCCTTCCATAGAGAGGAGTTTGTGTTTGTGTTTTTGTTTTTTTTTCGGACAGCAGCAGCAACAGCTGGAGAGCAGCAAGTCAAATACATTACAGTCGCCCCTCGCTACATCGCGGTTCAAACATGACGCCCTCACTCGATCGTGGCTTTTCAAAAATTCATTAATAAATGATCGCTGTATTCTACACTGGTCTCTCTGTGTCAGTAACATTACACTGATTACACAATAGCCACCGGGACGCTAACCTATCAGTCTATCTTACCTTATTCATGTCTAAGGTGGCATATTGTCTATTAGCACGTTTACTATATTGGCTAATGCAAATGTAAAAGGTATTCTCATGTCTAGAGGGCTGTAAGAAGAGAAGAACAACATTGACAGGAAAATATTGTATTAATATTGAATCCTACTTCTCAGAAATTCACTTATCGCCAATTAACAGCGATAAATGAAGGACGACTGTTTATGCATGCTATGCTCTTCCCCGCTGCTGTATTTGACTGCCAAGATGGAGGATTACATATCCAAGCTCACCAGAAGGTGAACACACTTTTACAACAAAGTATCAGAGCTTTTCCTGGGCTTCATATACAAATAAAAAGTACAACCACAAATGTTTTTCAGTTAATAACAAAATAAATGAATGAGACCAAGAAGTATTCGAAAACACAATTTTAACAAAAGTGATTTATTCTCTTCTTTTTCTTGCTATCCTCTAAAAAAAACCTCCAAAGGAGTCTGTACCTCGGCCGCCATGAACGTCACCACTCGTCACCGGCTCACACCCAGCGGCAGATTCAGTTGAAACAGTAAACCACATTCAAAAAAGCAGCAATGTAATTGTCATCATGTGACACACATAACGTACTGACTCATGTACAGAAATTAGCACTGCAACGTTACAGGAGTATTGATTACATGAAATGAATACATGCCTGGTGATGAAATCTTTGTATTCATGCAGCGACTTTGCCATGACTCCGCATCACGGTTGTTAAAGTGAGGGTCATAAGATGATGACATGATTTCCTGTTCCTCGGTGCATACTGCTATTAAGTGGACAGACGGTCATTGATGCGCTGTGCTATGGCTTGTGCGATGGTATTAACCAAAATTAATGATAGTATCTCACCTAAGCTGCATTTGGCTCCATCTGCACTACTATTCAGGGCATTAGAGCGGCTGTAAAAATAATGGCAGGATATCCATTTCCTATTCAGCTGACCTGAGTGCAAGCCCAAGGCCAGCTCTATTATCAGTAATCTCTGCAGTAAATGTCCCCATTTAGCCACCTTTCCAACATTCCCATCTGTCGTTATCAAGTCATAAAACTATAATAAAACAAGCTGAGTTTGCTGAGTGTTGTTAGGATTATGCTAGCAAACATCTGCTCTGGCACTTTTTAACAGATCGGCAATGTGTGACGACGAAACAGCAAATGCACCAAAAACGACATGATCCATCCATCCACTTGGGTCCTAAGTGAGAGGCAGGGTACGGCCATGAATTGGTCACATGTACAGCTATTTAGAGTCTGCAGTTAACCTAACATGCATGTTGTTGTGCTGTGGGAGGAAGCCGGAGTACCCGGAGAAAAAACATGCAAGAACGGGGAGAACATGCAAACACACGGAGATGTTCCGGTGGACATTCAAGCCCAGATCCACAGTCTGTCAGGCAGACGTGTTCAGCACTTTGTCACCATGCCGCCGAGATGATTGCGCATGATTGCAACTGAAATGATCACAACTTCAGAGACAATACGTAACTGGCATGAAATACACCAGCACACTTTAGTGATGCAAGATGTTAGCTAGAGCCAATAATACATAAATCATAGATCCATATCTGCTAGGTATTCATAATAATCCACAGTTCAACATTTCACACCTTCTCTGAACCCCGCCGACTAAAAACCTGACAAGGGAGTGAAAATGTAACGTTGAAACTGAGGTCCACACTTTGGATGACTTTTTAGTAGCCATTATGAGCCAATAAGTCTGTCGATGCTGAAGATCATCCTAGAACCCACCTCAGCTCCTTGGGGTTGTGCGGATGCAGCGGGTGATTTTACTAATGCAGAGTAAGTATAGGTCTTCACACAAGTCATTTGGAATTCTTTCTTAACACAAATTGGGCTGATTCTGTATCCAAATTCTATTCCACATTCTATGTAAAAAATTAAAAACCAAAAAAACATGCTCAGCAGGAGCCATGGGCACCCCCATGTGGTCAGAATGGTACAATCTTGATTACATTTTCACATTTTCATACCATTCGACGACCAGGTTGACTGTCAGATCAGACTCTTCCGAATAGAATCGTGGAATAGTCAACTAGAAACAGGTATTTGATCCTCTACCAATCAGCAAGAATTCGGATTCCCACAAACTCATGTGCCCATGAGTAGGGTTGGGCATCGAGTCTCGAGCACCGATGGGAACCGGGACTAACATTGTGATTGTCCCGGGATCGTGGAAATGTTTCTACAGGTATGTCGATTCCTAGTTTCGATGCACAGTTCGCCGACTGGCTGAAGAAATGTTTTGCTTGACTTCATAAACAAGAGCGGTCGGCTCAGCGCAACACAATGATAACAAGCAAGGGGTGGCATGAGGGTGCACGACCAACATGGTTAAACACCTGCGGTTTCATGGTGTAGCAGTAAGAGTGGCCCGTCTTTAATGCGCTACGTCAGACTTCCTCTAAGCTGTCAGAATCAGGGAAGCCACACAATAAATGACGTCTGTGTCATGTGACGTGTAACAGAGGCTTTCAGGTTACTCGTGGATGTCATGGAAGTCATGGAAGTGTAAATAAGGGATGGGAACTGCGGCTACGGCTAGGCACGTTTATTCAAGCGCACAGTCCGTCTCTATTAGCAAAATTCAAGAGAGCTTCTGAACACACACAACACACTTACAGCCATTCAAATAAGAGCGCTATGGGCTACATCCTGTTTACTTGTGGGAACAAAATAAGGGTGTCATAAAAAAAACAGTTTCCACCAACATTCAGGCAGCAAACAAACTACACTACTTTTTACAAGTAAACTTCTTTGGTGAAAGAAGCGTCATAACATTGACAGCATGTTCAAGTTGAATGCTTTGATGTTTACATCCTGGTTAAACAAAGCCCTGGGAGAACTTGAACAATTCATGGAGAAGTTCAGACATTTCTTCCAAAAAGAACTCTGGTTAGCGCCCTCATTTAAATCATGCACATTTTTATGACCCTGCCTCTTAGAAGCATCGGAATTGAGAATCGTTAGGAACCGGAATTGAAGCCACAAATCGGAATCAGAACCGCTAAAATTCAAAAAATGCCCAACCATGAAAAACACAAATTAGTCCTGTCCGCTTCAGCAAGCAGCCTGGTGAGAAAGAGACCACTGACCACAGTCGGCGCAATCATTTGAAAATTGAACAAATGCAAGAAAACAAGCAACTCTCCTCCCTGGAGTTCCGTGCAAATTCTGAAAAAGGGTGCTAGATCAGGCCAGAATTCCACAGGAGGAGGTTGTTAAAGGTCCCGAGTGAGGCAAGGGAGGTGGGACCACAGTCACCATGAAAACCATTGGTATCCCAGACTGAGATCCTGCATTGCCTGCAAGGTGCAAGTACAGGCCTGTTGAAGATGATGAAGAAGCTAATGAACACCTCAATGACTCAATGAAGGCCTGTGATGTGATGTCATGTCACGTGGCCACACGAGGCCAAACTTGAGCTCTTTGGAATCAAGTCCACTCGCCGTGTTTGGAGTCAGAGCAATGGTGACTATGATCCCAAGAACACCATCCTCACTGTCCAACATGGACGTGGAAACCTTCTGCTTTGGGGCTGTCTCTCCTCTAAGGGTACAGGAAGACTTCACCGCATTGAGAGGCAGATGAACGGAGCAATGTGTCGCCAAATCTTGGATGGGAACCTCCTGGACTCAGCCGGAGCACTTGAAAAGGGGTCATGGATGGGTCACCACCAACACCAAAAACATACGGCCAAGGCAACAAAGGAGTCTTCCGGACCTTGATCCCGTTGAAAATCTATTGAGGGAGCTGAAACTTGGGGTTGCCAAGCGGCCAAGAAACATGACCTCAACCATCAACAGGAACCGTGTCACCGTCACCCACCGTGTTTGAAATGAGATGTGACTTGTTTTCTCAAACAGTGTGAAACACCTTGCTTCATCCAACGCCACGAGTGTTGCAGTGAAATTTCACACTGACACCCCTGCAAAAGAGAGAGCATGTAGGTGGCCTTGTCCTCCTTATTGATGGGTTTCTAAACAGTTCTCCCCTCATAGTCGTGCTTTCAAACATCTTGGCAGAGCAAAGAATTACACTTTGTACGCCATGCCCTTACTGTGGTTGCGGTTTTGTCTGGGCTTCCTCTGGTAAGTGATGGTGTTCTTTCAACCAATTAATCCCGCTTACACTCTGATTTTGAATGTCATTTTTCACATCTTTTTTTCCAATGTCAAGCTACTCTATCACAAACCCTGGCAACCCCAGTTCTTGGAAAGGCATCGAGGGCTAGAACTGTCCACCGCAGGAAGGCAATTATGCGAGTAAAATGACTTGACCGTTATCAATCCAGCCCCCGGACCTGGAGAATGGTTAAAAGACACCATGAAATAGGGTACAGTTAGATTTTTCTCCTGGGTCCGAGACAAGGCTGCTAACTTTGCTATTAGAGGCCCCAACAAGCTTTGTCAACGCAATCTGCTGAATGCCTTGAGTGACACACGATCAATACTGTGCACTCTCCGGGGTCATCACCGGCGACAGGGGCCTAAGTGATAACACAGCTCGTGCTGCCTCCTCAACCTAAACGCTTCCACTGCCACAATATTTCTACTTTTATGTCCTGCAACAGATTTTTCCATTTGGATCGAAAAAAAGGATGATACAGAACGTGGCAGGGATCAGACACATAAAGGGTGGACTTGTGCTAGAGGTGGGCCTGATGAAGAATGGTTATTTCTTTGCACTGATGCTGCTTTGGGGGCTGGAGGGGAGGGAGGGGGCTCTGATAAATCGAAAATGACTGGCTGCCGAGTTGTAATCTGCCAGCGTCGAGCCCCTATAGCAACAAGCCAAATGAAAAAGCACGCTGACAGGCCAGAGAGATGGAGGGCCTGCGGTGGATTACAGAGAGGAGATGGCGCAAGGTGGAGAGAGAGAGTGAGCAGACGTAGAGAGAGACAGAAAGGAGGGACGAACAACGACGTAACACGGAAGAACTGCTGGACAGTTTGTTGATGTACACAAACGTGTAAGTAGAAAGGAAACTAATTTATGTGGGGCAATTTTAAAAATGCATATTTATGCTTTTTCCACTAAACACTAGAGTTCAGTACGGTGAGCCACGCAGCGAAATTTGTCTTCTGCATTTAACCCATCCTTTGAGGAGCAGTTGGTAGCAAATCCTGCGGTGGCTCTTGGTTAGCGACAGCGATCCGTCCGTTGTTCTATGGCTGAAAGCACAGAGTGAACTTTCTTCCTGCCTGTTTGGAGGTGGGAGACGACACGAGGAAAAACATTGTCACGTGTGTTAAATCAGCATCTTGGTCAGTGAAGCTGAACATACACGCGTTGGCGACCCTGGAGGCAAGGTGGGTGAAGCGTCTTGTGAAGGACGCCACACCAGTGACTGGGATGGATGAAGCGGGGTCCGAAACGCCAACCCTCTGGACACTGGACAACCCGCGCTTCCTCCAAAGAATACGCTGCCCTTCTTCAGGCCATGACCGAGTGGAGCCTGAATCAACAGCGCCTCTGCGGGCTGCAGCCATGCAGTGCACTCCATTTTTCCCCTCAGGTGCTTCAAGTCACATCGAATTATCAATCAATTGTTGAATTCGCTGGCGGCTTGCAGGGTCATGCTGCTAAAATGTCACACAATTTACGTAATGGACAGCTGTTTCCATCCCGCCGACACTTCCCTCTGTGGAAACAAGCTAGATCAGGGTTTGCAATTTAAACTAGTCTAGAACGCCATGAAGCATGCAGACACAAGAAGCGTAGGCTTGCAAAGCGCTTGTCATGTGTGATCTTTGCATGAGCTGACTAAATGTCAGCCGAGCACCCGCAGGAAGAATTGCAGCGTCCTTCACAAGCAGGTGAATCTCGCTGCAACATCAACATCCAAAACACGAGCTGCTGCCCTTCTGTTGTTGCAGACATTCATGCTGACTCAAGGGAAACAGCACAAATGTGCAGCTCGTCTCTAGCGATACGTTTATGTTTCAGAATACTAGGAATTAGTGTGAGGACCTTCAATCCCCAAAAGGTTGATAAAGGCAGCAGAATGAAGGACTCCTTGTCCTACAATACTTATCTGGTAAATAACGTAAGAGGGTCCAGGCAAATCCAACTCAGGAAAACCTAGAGGCCCCAAAGCAAACAGCATGTCGCACATCTACGTCAGATGAGCGGCATATATTTAGAAATCACTCATGGCTCAGCATGAGGTCTCATGAATTCACAAACAGCAGGAAACAGCGCCAGTGTATTTTCAGTGGAATTATCTGCAGCTCTTTGTTGTTTATCCATCTCCGCTTTTTTTTTGTTTTTTTTTTTACCCCTCTCTGCAGCAGGCATGCCCAGGAAGGCAACGGGGGCTTTAAAGCTGTAATGGCTGAATCCCTCCTCCCCTTGATTCATTTGCAGACTCGCGGATCACAGTCGGACTGTCACAGAGAAAAGCCATCTCCCTCACAGCATGGCCGCTGTTTCAGTGCAACTCCGATCTGCTGCATGCACCGTCACTTCCCGCACTCCCACTGGGCTATTCAGAAAATCATAACTGAAAGTCAACCATTTCTATCCCTATTGTAGTCATTCCTGGTCGTTGCACTGGGAAGTAAAACAGTACAAAAAAGTGCACTATTACAATGCAAAATGATGTGTGTGATATGGTCAAGAATATCACCACAGTCCTCAAATACCATGTAAATATGCCCACAAGGGCCTGTGGACGTATTGCAATCGAGGATGCACTCACGTAGCTCAGCACTGATGTGCTGTTTGCCCAATATGCACACAATTTCTACTAAAACAATATTTACCTTGGAAATCCAATAAGAATAGTTTCCTTTCATGTCCGTCGCCATTACGCGCGTTCATTTGCGTGGGAAGCACCTTGAACGCCTTCCGTTTTGCTTCTAACACATACAGGCTGCCAGGCCAGGAGCGAGGGTGTACTGGAGTTCATGGGGCCAAATTACACGGAACTGATGTGTAAAAATCTCAGGAATGTAACATGGTAGTTATTATTTTACTAGGGCTGTCAAATGATTCATATGTTTACTCAGATTAATCACAGCTTTTAAATGAATTCATCATGATTGATCACCATTAGCAACTATGTCTGAAAGGTGCCCATTTTGACTGTATTTAACGAAGAGAAAGATAAACGACAGGGCAGGATGATTTATATTTGTATGCAAATGAACTGAATGTCAATCAAGCTTCTAAAAGATACCACACAAGTCTAAAACTCCATTTGTCTAACACTTTAATAGTAGCAGAACGTTTGAATCACACTTTAAACCGTGTTATCATGAGCAATGAGGGGTTGCGTTCAAAGACATCACGTCATTTAAGGTAAAGTTACTTGTTTTCTGTGTATTTTCCAGCATACTTAAATGTAGCAAATTGTACATCCGAGCAACGAAGTGAGTGATAAGAATATCCACTTCATGTTTTTCTGCATCTTCCTGGTTATTTACACACACACACACACACACACACACACACACACACACACACACACACACGCACGCATTATAAAGCCATCTTTGTGATGGTCAGAGTGTCCCTGAATGCACCTCGTGTTCTTGTAATGACACTGAGGAAGTGTGGCTGCCAGGATGAAGGGAGTGGAGGCGTGTGTGTGTTGGAGATACGTACGGTGTTGATGTGTTCAGGTCACAAGGACGTTACAAAAGAGCGTCAGGCTGTGTGACTGTGTGGGGACGCTCCACTGTGCTTCCAAGCACGGTGGATAACTCTGTCTGCCGTCATTACAGAGACGTGCGCTTGCTCTGGTGCGCATGCGTTAACTACACTAAAAAAATGTAACGCAATGAATGAAATAAATGAGTTACTGCCATTAAAGCGTTATTTTGACAGCCTTACTTTTTACGGGTTTTTTACGATGCGTTTTTTTAATGATATTATGCACATTTTGAGTGCACCTCTGCTTCAAATTTTGACTTTGTTCAGCCAGCAGGTTGGGAGGACGAGTCGTATACGACAAGTCAAGTCAATTTGATCTACGCCAATTCACAACAGAAGTTATCTCAAGGCACTTTACACAAGGAGCGGGTGTACAACCACACCCCTCATTCGTTAAAGAAAGCCGGCTGACCTCCACATGGGCATGCTCTTGGTGACGGAGGCAAGGAAAAACTCCATCTCGGGAAGAAACCTCAAACAGAAGCCAAGCTCAGTGGGGCAGCCGTCTGTCTTGGTCGGTTGGGTTGAGATAGAGGAACAGGGTAGAGGGACAGATGGCAGATGGAGACAGGAAACAGGATAGAGAGAGCAATGGGCACAACAAGAGCCGTATCGACACGCACGTCTTGGTTAGGAGGCGTGTGCACATGCATAAAAAAGCAAACACTGGGCTTTGACTTTATGATTTATGCCAAACTGTTTGGTTATTTCTATGATGCAAGGTGTCTGTTATCATTAATAACTGGTGGTGATTTTGCAACACATGTCATGAAAATTAGCAGCTGTACCGTGCCCGAGGTTTTCTGGGACTGACTGCAGGAATTCCGCTACATGTAATTGATCGTGGCCGCCCGCCACTACAAAATAAAAGCTGCCACACCTTAAAAATGAACTTGAAAACAATATCAAGTAATATATTGTATGGATGTATGTACTGCATATGCCCTATAGATACATATGCACATATAGACCACAATTATTTGAAAACTATTTCAAATGTCATAAAAATGTTTTACTAAAACATGAACCGAAATCGCCTCTCTGTCGTGTCGCCACTTGCTCATGTTGTGGAACTACCGTCTCGTGTTGACCTTCACTGTGTTCGCTGTGCAGCAGCGGCAAGACACAGCGGCGGCAGTCCCATGCAGCCCACCGCCACAGCTTCAGAAAATCCTAGGGGAAACCCTGGACCGCATGCAGAAAGGGACACAAGATGGTGTGTTTTTGTGTCTTGCTGACAAACAGCGTGGGCTTTTGTTGCTAGCTAATGTCGTGGCCTTACGCCGCTTCATTGCAAGCCTTGTCTCACAGAAGCCGCATGGACGAACGAGGCAGACAAAACACCAAATGATGAACCCCAACAAACCTTGTCAGCACCTGATAGTCACAAACTATGTTGAGTCCAAAACGGAGCTATGCCAAGGCTGTGACATTTTGTGCTCCAACGCTAAAGCACATTTTTGCTTGCCTTTGCTCAACAAAGTGCAGATGTACCTGGCAGTGATAAAACCACAGTTTTACAGTCTGTTTAAAAGCGAACCATCAGTAAGCTCACTCCCTGCAAAAGAAACGCATCTAAGGTTTACTTTCAATGTAATGAGAGCACATCAAATATGCAAAGCTGGGTACCATTTCTAAAATAATGGGAAGCAGTGGGCTCTGGGCGAGCAGCGCTGCGGTCTCACAGGAGGGGGGAAGATACGACGACAACAAGCATCCGATGCATTTAAAAGGACCCCTCAACAAATCCTATCAGCTTGTTCATTTATTTAAATAAAAATGCTTCACGTTATGAAACATTCCTTTATGAGCCGCAAAGACTTGGGAAGAGGCACCAAAGAGCTCATGCCGAAATCCCCATTAGACATCATTTAAACACACGGGTAAATAATTCAGCGTCGCCTGAACAAAGGCTGAATCTGAACGAGAGCTGGGTTCTCTCGTGTCCCCTGCACTTCCTTTCCCTCTCCCAAAAGAAGTAGCAATGAGCCGAGCACTTTTCCCTCTGTTGATGACTGACAATTGCTGTGTTTTATTTCAAGCTTCAAGAGCTGAAGGCCACAGTCTGAGCTGCTGCTGCTTTCGTCTTTCTTCCCTGACAGGGAGCCTCAACACACCAGCCTGTCAGCCCGCTGATGACCTGTGGGTGGTGCTACATGACAACATATCAGGATGAGGAGAAGGACAAACAGGCCTGCCAAGCACACAGTGTAACTACAGTATAGTGGGACCGTATTGTATCATTTACTTATCAATTAGACGTGTGGATGAGTTCACGATGCTACTCGACAAGATTCTGGGATGGGATGTTGACAAAATAAAAATAAAACAAGTCTCAGGAAAGACGTCTTAATTAGTTCATTGTTGAATGAGTAGTTGGGTTAGCTTGTATGTATTTATAAAGGGATACAGCAGGGGTGTCCAAACCTTTTCCAGCAAGGGTCACACAATAAAAAATGAAAGGATGCAGGGGCCACTGTGGTATTTTGGAACGCAACACGACATGTTAACACAGGGTTTCCGCTACATGTTGTTGATCGTGGCAGTGCGGCGCCACAAAATAGCCGCCACACCTTAAAATGTTTGGGTTTTTTTTACGTGGAAACAATTTGAAGTAATGTATTGTATGAATGTCTATATATGCTATATAGATACTTATATAGCTTATTATTTACACGCATTACGACCACAATCAGTTTGAAAACAATTTAAAATATATTTCAAAAAAATATATATTTCACAGCGCTTTATTTTGTTAAACACGCACCAGAATTGCCTGTCTGCATTGCTGGCACTTGACCAGCGGCCAGATACGCAACACCTCTTCGGTTGACTTTCACTTTGCTTCTTCGTATCGGAGGAATGAACATTAGCCCCTAAAATGTGCAGTCAGTTGACGACAGCTTGTCACATGCTAAGCCTATCTACGCCAGCGTGTGCGATCGCTCACGTTTCAATCTCATTCCACTTTCTCTCGGTCATCGATTATCATCCCAACTTACTTCTTTAAAGTGTCACTTACCAATCGTGCTCTCTTGTTATCATAATACTCACGGCTTGTCTCCAAAGCACGAGTTGTGTGTCAAAGTTGTGCAACAGAAACACATAGCGTGCACTTGTAGCAACAGTTCTGCATTGTTCTTGGTTCATGTTCGGCTAGTTAAATACATGTAAATAAATACATTAAATACAATATAGATTTTTTTCTTTTTTAAATGCTGATGCAGCAGCAGCACGACACAGCGGTGGCAGTCCGCCCTTCCATGCAGCCCTCCACCACAGCTTCAAAAAGTCCTAGGGGAAACCCTGTAACAAGTTATAGAAATGTCGAGAAAAAAGTGCATCTCATCGTGTGATGGGGGTGATTCCTCAACAAGCTTAGTAAATGTTCTTTTGCTACATTATGAGCCATATTTTGACTTCATTCCCATATTGTGACTTTTTCCTTAACCTAATTTTTAAAAAATTACCACTTTGTTCTGCTCTTTTCTCATAATATTTTGACATTTTTAAAAAATATAGTGTGAAAAAAGTTCTATTTCAACTAGCTGTTTTTTTTTTATTTCTGCGTTTTTATTTTTTTAAATGTATTATTATTTTTTTATTAGCAGATTCTATGTCTGGTGGTGCCATCAAATAGAAGAAAAGCAGCCCTTAAATAAAAAAAAGAAAAATCACATTCCAAAAAGCCTATTTATATCTCATTCACTAAACATATCATTCAAGAAATGTGCATTCATGTTGGAGCCTCTGCAAACATGCTTGATGGGACACGAGTTCCACAGCCTGGCTGTTCTTGGGAGGTAGGAGGAAAGACGACACCGTGTGTTGGACTTGGCTACGTAGTAGGGGTGCCACAAGACACTCAGTTCACGAGGCGGGACGATACATGAGATTGGGTCTCCAAGAACGAGATAAGCTGAGATTTTAACATTTTACTTTTAATAAAACTACAATAACAAATATTACAAATCTATGAGAAGACACTGCAATCTTCTCATTTAATTTCTACTATGTTATACTCTATGTGTATGTGAGAGGCCCCGCCTCCACCCACTGAGACAGAGATTGTGTGACTGACAAAAGGGCTCACTCCGTTCATGCTGTTCTTCTATGGAACAATCGTGCCAAGATGCTCAAATCAATGCACAGAGTGAACCCTCTTCCTGCCTGTTTGGAGCAGAGACGAGAAAAACAGACACGGGTGCAGATGGCCATGTATTGAGGCCATTTTCATTGATGTGTGATGGCAGGATTCGAGCCATTTCAGTGGATGGTTTTATGAAGAATCGTCAGTAAAAATGCAAAGGGATGCAACTTCCACCTATGCTCCTAACGGTCCCAACTTCCACCTATGCTCCTAACTGTCCCAACTTCCACCTATGCTCCTAACGGTCCCAACTTCCACCTATGCTCCTAACTGTCCCAACTTCCACCTATGCTCCTAACTGTCCCAACTTCCACCTATGCTCCTAACGGTCCCAACTTCCACCTATGCTCCTAACTGTCCCAACTTCCACCTATGCTCCTAACGGTCCCAACTTCCACCTATGCTCCTAACTGTCCCAACTTCCACCTATGCTCCTAACTGTCCCAACTTCCACCTATGCTCCTAACGGTCCCAACTTCCACCTATGCTCCTAACTGTCCCAACTTCCACCTATGCTCCTAACTGTCCCAACTTCCACCTATGCTCCTAACGGTCCCAACTTCCACCTATGCTCCTAACTGTCCCAACTTCCACCTATGCTCCTAACGGTCCCAACTTCCACCTATGCTCCTAACTGTCCCAACTTCCACCTATGCTCCTAACGGTCCCAACTTCCACCTATGCTCCTAACTGTCCCAACTTCCACCTATGCTCCTAACTGTCCCAACTTCCACCTATGCTCCTAACGGTCCCAACTTCCACCTATGCTCCTAACTGTCCCAACTTCCACCTATGCTCCTAACTGTCCCAACTTCCACCTATGCTCCTAACGGTCCCAACTTCCACCTATGCTCCTAACGGTCCCAACTTCCACCTATGCTCCTAACTGTCCCAACTTCCACCTATGCTCCTAACGGTCCCAACTTCCACCTATGCTCCTAACTGTCCCAACTTCCACCTATGCTCCTAACTGTCCCAACTTCCACCTATGCTCCTAACGGTCCCAACTTCCACCTATGCTCCTAACTGTCCCAACTTCCACCTATGCTCCTAACTGTCCCAACTTCCACCTATGCTCCTAACTGTCCCAACTTCCACCTATGCTCCTAACGGTCCCAACTTCCACCTATGCTCCTAACTGTCCCAACTTCCACCTATGCTCCTAACTGTCCCAACTTCCACCTATGCTCCTAACTGTCCCAACTTCCACCTATGCTCCTAACGGTCCCAACTTCCACCTATGCTCCTAACTGTCCCAACTTCCACCTATGCTCCTAACTGTCCCAACTTCCACCTATGCTCCTAACTGTCCCAACTTCCACCTATGCTCCTAACGGTCCCAACTTCCACCTATGCTCCTAACGGTCCCAACTTCCACCTATGCTCCTAACTGTCCCAACTTCCACCTATGCTCCTAACTGTCCCAACTTCCACCTATGCTCCTAACTGTCCCAACTTCCACCTATGCTCCTAACGGTCCCAACTTCCACCTATGCTCCTAACTGTCCCAACTTCCAGCTATGCTAAGTGGGAGAATTCCTGCTCTGAGTGGCTCCTCAATTTTCACTTGTGGGACGGCTTTCCTCTGTCGTCTAACAGTGTGAGCGCTGGGGTGCCTGCTCCACTCCAAATAGAACTATTTAAACTTTCTTCTTGTAAATTTTCATGGTGACTTAATTCCCACACTTTACTTCATTCATTCGAAGAATTTCCACAACCTAATTTCAACTTTACTCTTGTAAAATGACTGATTTTTCCATGTTTCCTTGGAAAGCATCTTATGGCGTTTTTGAGAAGCGCTCTATAAATACAAGGTATTATCATCATTTATCATTTTGTGCCATCAACTCTTTAAAAAACTTGCTTGAAGAAAGTGGTCTTTAATTTGCAAGCGATATTTTGATTTTATTCACGGTACGAAAAGGGGACCACAAGGTTGGTTAGCACATAACATAAACCACTAGCATTCAATGCGGGCAACAATCAAACCATGAAGCGCTAACAATAAACATTTCTACTTACAGTATGTACAGTGGTGCCCACAAGGCATGCTGGGCAGTCAAGCGACAAATCCCTGCTATGCTACAAAAGACGCATGTGCTGACAATGCAGTGGGGAAGCCGATGAAGTAAACTCTATTTTGCAGGATTCTAACCTGCGGTGGCACACAAACAAAAGATCACAACTTAGGCACGGCCCTTGGGGCCGCTCTGGATTTGTTTTACATTTGGGCCCATGGAGGACTCAGGTAAAGTGAGTCTGGTAACACTGTCAAAGCTAAAAAATACTCCTCTTTTTGGAAGAAATAACAGTTTTTAGAGAGAAAATAGTTTCCTTGGTGTGGCGGGAAGAGATAACCAATCCTTGTAGCTATCGGTCAGTTCAAGGATTCCACTTGTGACTTTGATTAAAAATACACAAAAGATCATTTAAACGTTCACGGCTCATAATTAATGAACACAATGACCCTGTTGAGTTTTTCATGTAAAAGAGGAGCTGACATTCAAAGCATTCACCGCATCTAAAGCGTGTGCCCACCTTCCTCCCTCCTCACCCTCCGCATCTTCCCGCTCTTCATCTCCGTGTAGCTGCGGGCTAATTGCAGCAATTTTACATGGTTGTTATTAAAAACAAGCAAGCGGTGTTGCTTTGCGAGCCAAATCCCCTCAAGTGTGGCCTCGTCACACCGGGAGCGCCTGTGCATCTTAATGACTGCAATCAGGGCCTACAAGAGCGAGGACGCCTTTGTTTTCGCCGACGCTGTGAAGGCGGCAAAGCGATACGCGCACACAACACACTTCAACACTCTTCAGGATGAATGCACCTAAAGAGAACAAGCGTGGCTGCGATTGTCCCCGTCCTGATGTTTTTCATTGCCGCATGCAAAGCTAAGCACCTGTCCAAAGAAATCATTAACATTGCGCTTTGTTTCACTTGTAGAGAGTGTAAATAGACTTTGTGGTTCTAAATACCAAATATTTGTGCTGCACTCCTGATCAAAATTTTAAGACCAGTTGAAAAATTGCAAGAATTTCCATGTTTTCACTGTTGGATCTGAAATTTTAACAGTCTGCCTGGAATTGTTTGTCTTATTAGACCTGAATATAGCTGTAAAAGCTGTAAAAGCTGTAAAAGCTGTAAAAGCTGTAAAAGTGGCATGCATGCGGATGTGGTTGGATCCTTTTCCTCGCTCGGGTTACTTCCCCAAAAATGCCCATAAAATGTATTTTTATTGACACATGGCTCGCTCCTCCCCCTCCAAACCATCCCGCTAGCTTGACGTTTTCATAAGGCGGTGTGCATAAATGACTGCATGTGCTGCGATTGTTGTATATGTTACATGACTAGCGTATTCTGTGCTGCACAGCACACATTTCAAGTCCGGCGAATGTGATGAAATTCACGTGGATACATTTGTATGCATGGCTCTGCACCTCTGGAAATGATTTCCTTTTTTTTCGCCACTAATAAGCCGGCAGACACACAGTGCGCACACAGACTGGCGTTTAGAGCGCTAACAGTGTGACTCATCAGTAAGTATCAGGGATTCAACAGTGTGATTAATTAAGTTAGAACTAAATCGATTCTAATTATGTGGGTGTTGGTTCTGGGGCAAGGGAGCAGACGGCGTAATGACCAACCACACAAGCAGTTAATTCCATACAAATACAACACGCAGCAATCAACACAAAAATAATGAGACGCAATGTTCATTTGCAGCATGCAAGTGAAGACGTGGCGGGTCGCTAGCCGGTCAATATGAGGGAGATCTGCTGAGTTGGCATTTATTGTAGGAGAAGTAGGAGTAAGAGAAAAAAAGTATTTCATGGCTTCACAGGTATGACAGGAGCATTTTTAGGAACATGACAGCGTTTTCTTGTTGTTTTTTGATAGCAGCAGCACCAGCTGGAAAGTAGCAGGTCAAATGCATTAAACATATTTTTATGTTCTGCTGAACGAACGAAGGTGACTGTCAAGATGGAGGGATTATACAAGTATATCCAAGCTCAACAGAAGGTGATCAGACTTTTACAACAAAGTATCAGAGCTTTTTCTGGAGAATGACAGGGCACACGTACTTCATATACAAATAAAAGGTAAGACCACAGACGCTTTTCACTTTATAAGCAAAAATAAACATGTTTTTTTTTTTTTTTTATCCAAAGTGAATTATTCTCTTCATCTTTTTGTTAAAAAAACTCTAAAGGAGTCAGTGCCTGACTTTTGAACAGGGAAAATCCTGTACTGCTTGATGAGCTTGAGCAACTACAAAGTACTCGGAAACTGGGTAACAGTACAATAATAATGAAAACTAGCTCAGCAATTGCATCCAATGACCTGCCAATGTCTGCCAGACAGCCTAAGACGATCCTTAGTCTATGCAAGGAATCCCATTTGTTGTCCGATCCGACACGGCTTTTCTGAACGGGCAAGGCAGTGAGTGAGAAGTGCACTGTGTTGAAATTCAAATCAGCTCACACACAGCACAGGACCTGTGAGCAGGGGGTCATTCACCACAACACTGTAGCCCTCCCCCTGCAGATACATAATTCATGAGAACATGTAAATACGTTATTCCTCACATGCATTAATGATCACGGAGAACCTCACAGTCTAAGCACCAGGGCAATTAATAAAAGATGGGGCACAGATAAAGGCCTCCCCCCGTCTTCAAAACCAAAGCCCACCACCCTCCCCCACAACTTGATCCGCTGAGACAAATTCCATGCCAATTCTTAACCTTGTTTTACTTCTGTGTTGCTTGGGGGGTTGCGGTGCAGCACAAGCACAGCTGAATAATGAATGGAGGTTATCAGAGCACCCGACTACGGTGTCGAACGTCGGCGGCTCAGAAGGGAAGCAAGGGTTGACGCGCACAAGCGCATACATCACACGCACATGCACACAAACAACTGCAGTCGAGCCTCTGGGGAGGAAATGTGGGGTTAACTGGTCTCCGGGGAGCCGTGCAATGAGGACTTCATAGCCCGGAGACGGTACATAAAACACCAACGCCGAACAAGCACACACAAACACATTCATCTCCAAGGCACAAACTCTGCAAATAGAGACTTGAAATGAAAGTTTCTCTGGCCCAGTCTTCGTTTGGCTAGGCCATGAAGACAAAAACCAGGGGGCACCAGAAAGAAAATCAGGGAAATTCTCTTGGAAGATAATGAAGGTCTACGGCTGAGAGACAACCTGGTCTGCAGTGTGATGAATTTCTAAATACATTTTTATTTACTTCATTAGAACCCTACAGAAATGCAATCACATGCAACGTCGTGTCTAACCGCTCTTGCACGTCCTTGCGAGTACATTGTCTGTACTCACTCATCATCCAACTATGTTGCTGTCAACTATTAACCTTTTCATCAATTATTATCTATTATATCATTTATTTACACTTTATAATTATAATTATAATCCTTAACTCCTACTGTACCACATTGTTATACTGCCTTATCATTTTCCTTTGGATTTAAAATTAGCAAAGAGTGCATTTGGAATACAGGAAGTGAACAAATGTATCGTAATTGATGTGAAACGGAGGGGGTAGGATTAAATAAGCTTTGCCTTCTTCCTACTCCGTTTTGGACATGTGGAACTGTGAATTGTACGAAGTGATGTATTCCAATGTAACTTTTATGCATGTTCAAAATAAATGAAACCATTTCCATATTATTCATTGTTTACACCACATTGCAACTCTTATGCTGCAGCAAGCTAGCGAGCTAACCACATAGCCTCCATTTATTTCTTTGAAACTTAAGAAGCCAAAACTTTACCACTTCCACCTGGAATGGGAGAACTTTTTTCACTGACATGCCACGGCTGACTTCATGACTTCATGCAGTGTTAAGGTAATGTGATGTAAGGCAATGCCTCAATGTTTTGTGTCATTACTGCCGCCTAGTGACCACAATACCACATATCACTTGTGTTTGGATATGTTTTGACTAATAGTAGACCGACCATAGACTACCACGAAACAGCCATCACTCAAGCGAGGGAGCGACAATCGGACCGCGATATTGCGTGGGACGGCTGTACACCTAATTATGTCTTTTTTGAGAATTTTCATGGAAGATGAGAGGAAGAAGGTGGCAGATGGTGAGGAAAAGTGAAAGCTCTACCTTGTCTACTCTTTGTTCCACACGGTTTGAGCCAGCAGCGCTGACAGCCTGTCAATCTAAAACAACTGAATGGACAAGATGTGGAGATGACAGCTCTTTCTCTGTGCTTCACTTTCTTTGATAGCTATCTCCCTGTCATAGCATCACTTGTGTGTAAGCACCAGCTGCCCTTTCGCCACCGCCATGCTTCCCTCGTCTGTCATGCATAAAATACCCCAGAGGAGGGATGAAAGGGAGGAAACAGTCTACCCCGACAGCTAAGATTTCCAGCACCTCTGTGTTTTGACTTCTCGTGACAGTAATCACTGTTTATTAGCTCACGTTGCCCTTGTCATGTCCAGGAGCAGCAGCCACATATCAGTGTGATTAGACAATTAGGGCCATTACAGTATTACACCGGCCAATGTCACACATCATGCAGTGGATAACGAGCGGGAACAAAAGCTCTCATGCTTTCTCTCCATTACAGGCATTTCAACAACTCTAAGCTGGCAGAAAATGTCCCTAATGACTGCAGCTAGTGTGCACCACTAGCCTATTTAGAAACAGATGGAATTTTCTGTTCAAATTAACAACACAGGGGCAAAAAGGCACAAAGGGGAATAGACTGCGTTGAGTAGAGAAAGCAGACCTAATGTAAGGAGGCTTTCACTTCATCACTAATTAACACAAGGCCGTGCATGCTAATTTCCTAAAGCTGTACTTAACGCCACTCACATAGCTTCATTTATCCGGGCAAATAAGCAGAGAGATGTGTATCTACTTGCGGAAGGTCAATTACCCAAGCTGAATAATTCACTGAATGTAATATCCAGGCCACATAAAAAGCCTCGTCTGCGAGGGGTAAACGTTATCAAAATTAGTTTAATTGGGCGACGCAGGCTTTTCATCACTCTGGTACAAATTGATCTGAATGCAGGAGTAGTGAAATGATCTCTTTTGGCTAAAACAAAAAAAAAATGCAAAGGAACACGTTAAGCAAAATATGCAAAAACACGCTAATTCATCGAAAGCCAAGGCTAGATTTACAGTACAGGAGTCACATGACACGATTTCGATTTGTTGCTCCTATGTGACCCAGTTCGATGTGTCACTGGAAGCATAAAGAGAAAAAGAAAAGTGACAGACTAAATCTGCTCATCAATGCGAGCGTGACGCCATCGCAACACAGTACAGTCATCCTTCGTCACTTCGCGCTTTGAATTTCGCTGCATGTGAATAGTCAAAAATTATACAGATTTAAGCTGATTTTGTGTATTTTTTTCCTAAATTAAGCATTTTCAAGCATAAAAATGGCTAAATGAACTCAATACAAATATAAGGCATTCAGAAGACGCATCCAAAGACGTGATGTGTAGTATTCTACACTGGTCGCTAGGTGTCAGTAATGTTACTCTAATGTTTGGTGAGACACACAAGCACCAGACTTTATTTTAATGCAGGTTTGAATCATCTCAAAACACAACACATTGTGACCCCGAGGTCACTTCCTGTCCGCCCTCTCACTCAGCTGACATGAGCACAATAACATCAACGCAATAATAAAGCCCTTAGGGGTCATTTCAATTACATCGATGAGACAATAGCCACTGCAGGAAGTTCTATACAGAACAGGAAGTAAACAAAGAACAACAACAAGGACAACAACGGAACATGTGTGAGTCTATATTTTATATATTTTATGTCTACTATTTGGGGCAATACAGGTGTACAGGTGACTACAGGGGTGTTATTTCACGTCCAAAGGGCTCTAATAATGTTAAAAACTGTATTTAGATGGCCCTAAACAGGTCTTCTATGCTCTATCTCCGAAAATATTCCATTTATAAATAAATTTGCTTACCACTTTCGAGTCTGTAGCCGAACAACCGTGATAAAGGAGGGATTACTTTATACCTGTCAATGATGGATACACACGCATTGCCCAAAGCACACACGCTGTAAATCAAAAACACAAGCGTGAATCCAGTCCTTCTCCTACTCGTCTCTACTGAGTTATGTTAGCACACACGATCGTTGTGATGATGTGGGCTCTGCATGCTGGATCCATGGGTGCTGCTGGATAGAAGTCTGCGAGGGACTGCTTATATCGGAGTTCTTATACGCAGATTCCAGAATCCAATTTTTGCTGACATCGGACCAATGCTGCATATCGATATCGGATCGGAACAGCCCTAATTTAAAGGAAGGAGGAGAAAAAGAGAATGCAAGAGAAGTAAAACAAAAAAGTTGTAAAGGACAGCAGGGCATAATGATGAGAGGGGAGGAGATGAGAGGAGAGATGAGCTGAGCTGAACCAGCATCTGGAGACTTGGAGACATCACAGCAACCTGATGGTCACCTTCTCCGGTATGCGGGGTGGGAGGGAAATATGTTTCCTGTCATCTTCCATCTCGTCAGTCTTTGTTCAGACTCCTAGCATCTCCTCTACCAGCTGTTTGCTGGCTGCGCTGGCAGATGGCTGCTTCTCTTTGATATGCTACGTGCTCCTCTGGTCTGCTCTTCCCCAAATAACCGCCACATAACCCCCCACGGCTGATAAAAGTTTTAGGTAGCCTGGCCTATGTATGACAGTGCCTTTTGCCGAATGCAGAGAAAACTCTCAAATGTCACCTGTTGCTTACTCACAGACCATTAACATACAAACACATGTCCTGATGAAAAGTAACGATGTCAGCGTTAAACGTGCTAGCATGGGGGCCTTCCATACATGGCTCAACAATGCTGCCAAACTGACACAGATTTTGAGCCAACACCCCTAACAGGAAGAATGCTTCAAAAGGCATAGTAGGTGCTTGGTTCCTGCCAGCAAAGACGGTTACTGCCAAACAGTTACAGAAGTTTACATTTAGATCCAGCGCAATTGTTGGGCTTTTTGCTTCGGCAGTCTGTGAGCATGCGATCAAGCTGTCCACAAATCTGTGACATTCCCATAGCTCATGTTGCGTCACCGCCGCTCTGTGGAGGCCCGGTGTGAAGTCACGCCACCCGGCATGTGGGCATTCGCACAATGTAACAGAGGGCTCTTTGAGCCAAGGTATCAGGGTCTGCACAAGCAAATGGGCTATGGCGACCGTCACTGCGCCCAGTCATCCAGCAGGCTGCAACAAGAGCTCCTGAAAAGTGGGGAGCAGACGGCATACAGTGCCGAGCATTCCAGGGGGATTTTAACAGAAGGTGATTATCTCTGGGGGAACTCTCCCCAACAGGCCCTGAAGCCCATGCAGTCTGTGTAGCTTCAACCAACGTGTTGTGTTTGCTGAGTCGACAGACAGTTACAGCCAGCCTCTGAGTGATCAATAAATCATTGAACAAGTGACATTCATTCACTCATTTTCGAATGCTTATCCCGTTCAGTAAGTAGGGAACTGTGTTTGTTTTTTTTAACTGAATTTCATGTTTGATAGTTTTCTTGTAAGATACGTCGAAACAGTCAATACAAAACTCTCGTCTCTTCAGACGAAACCGTCTCTTCCGTTCAAAGCTCTTCACCACCATGGCTAAGACTAAGACTAAGGAGCTGTCAGTGGTCATCGGGGACAAGATTGTAGCCTTGCACAAGACTGAAATGGGCCACAAGACCCTCAACAAGAAGCTTGAAGCAACATCAAACATCCTGTTTGAGTGACAGTTGTCTTCCCAGTCCGCTAAGCATGTTATTTGCTGCATCCATCTGTCAGGCCTGCGTCGAACGGCTACACTGAGGGCTTGCCCTCTCTCTCTTGCTCTTGCTTGCTTTCTCTCTGGCCTGCAATTATTCAGTGACCCAGACACTGGTCAGCACATCCGCTCTTCACTTCTACGAAGGAAGTTGAAGGCCACAGGGCTGTGGGGGGCATTGCTGAGTGATACACCACTGTTCAAAGCCTGTTTTACAGAGCCTTATCGGCCTGGGAGCGTTCCAGTGCTGCTGTACCTCAATGCTCTGCGTGAACAGAGAGATAGAAAGGTGGAACAAAACATGACACCAATTCGTCAGCTACACAAGTAAATTACATTGACACACTTATTTATGTTAAACTATACAAATTGGCCTCAATTTGTCATTTTTTCTCCCCGGTGTCATGTTACAAGGTCTTAGGTGTGAATGGGGAGCAGTTGTGTTAACTTTGGTGTTGTCGCTCTCACACGTTGTTATACTGCTCATTGGAAGTTCAATGTGGCGCTTCTTGGCAAAGAACTCTCTGAGGATGTGATTGTTGTAGTCTACAAGAAGATGGCCAACATCCTGAGACTGAGCTGCAACACGGTGGCCAAGACCATACGACACTTTAACAGGACAGGTCCGCCAAAGGAGTGCACATGCTCAGCGTCACATCCACAGATTGTGTTTGGGAAAATAGATGTGTGAATGCTGCCAACATTGCTGCTGAGGTTGAAGGGTTGGGGGGGTCAGCCGATCAGTATTTACACCGTACACCTCACTCTGCATCAAGCTGGTCTGCATGACTGTCTTCTAGAGATTCGTTGGCTGACGACAGACGAAGGACATGAATTACTGGAACCATGCCCTGTGGTCTGAGGAGACCAAGATCAACCTTTTTGCTTCAAATAATGTCAAGCGTGACCAGTCCAGGGTCAACCCCGCCTCTCACCCAAAGCCAGCTGGGATAGGCTCAAGCATACCCACGAGAACAAGCGATATAGAAAATGGATGATGGATGGACAGTGAGGAGTACAAAGACAGGTGTGTCTTGTCAACAGTCAAGCATGGTGGTTAGAGCGTTACGGTATCCGGCTGCATGAGTGCTGATGGCACTGGGAAGCACAGGTCATTAAGGGATGAATGCCAACATGTACTGTGGCATACTGAAGCAGAGCATGATGCCCTCCCTTGGGAAAATGAGTCGTACGGCAGTCTTCCAGCATGGCTACAACCCCAAAAACACCTCCAAGATGACCATTGCCTTGTTAAAGAAGGTAAAGAGGGTAAAGGTGACGAACTTAAACCCTATTGCGCATTTGTGGGGTATCCTCAAATGAAAGGTGGAGGAGCGCAAGGAGTCTAACATCTGCCAGGTTTGTGATGTCGTCATGGAGGCCTAAAAGGGGATTCCAGAGTCAACCTGTGATGTTCTAGCAAGCTCCATGCCCACGAGAGGTAAGGCAGTGCTAGAAAATATTGGTATCCACGCTAACTATTGATACATTTTCCTGAGGGGTGTAGTAGTCACTTTTGCTGCCAGCAGTTTAGACATCGATGGCTGCGTTATTTTCAGTTATTTTCTTATTTTGACGGGATAGGAAATGTAAACGTTTGTCCAAGCTGTACAATGACTACATTGTATCAAAGTGTTGTTTCTTTAGCGTTGTTCCATGAAAAGATCTCATAAATATTTGCAGAAATGTGAGGCCTACTCACATTTGTGACATAGTGCAAGTCAGACTCACTCTAGGTGGTCTGTGAAGCCAACAATTGTAATAGCAGATGCCCAAACTCCAAACTGTTTAACCACGAAATAACTTAAATATACACTACACTCATTCCCTTTAAAGCCAAGCATAAGCAGACACGCAAGATGCTTTGAAGAGTCAGTTATTGCCTCACGAACAAATCTAACAGTGAAAATCTGACTCGTAATGTGACTTTTCTCTCTCTAAGCCTCTGTGTCTCATCTTTATGTCAAGGGTTTTGTCACACAGATGTTTACAGGGGATGTGCTAGGTTTCCTTGCTGTGCACAGCCTGAGAAAACATCTGGAATTTGCACAGAATTATCTGTAATCCCTTTGGATGTGTCTGGAAAGTAAGCGTTTCTGGAGAGGGAAATAAAAACTGACGGATCCCACATTGTGACAAGCATCCCAAAGGTCAAGAGTCCTCTAAGCCTCTTAGTGCTCCAGCTTTTAAGCATAAATCATTTAAACTGGCTTGACTAAAATGGCTCCAATAAACTTAAGTCCTCCAAGAATGGATGGATTGGCAAAGGGATAAAACCTTCAGGCCGCTCAACACATGCACTATTTGTCAAGTAGGCCCAGGACAACACGAGCTAAAGGAATGATTATGTGAGACAAACCTCTGAAGCAGCAAATACATTTGCATTTGAGCTTTAAATCTTGATGCTAACTCGTCTCCAACAGCATCCCAGTAGACTCATAATGGAAATGTACATCCTTGCAGTACTTTGTTGACAGAATGGGAATGGATACGTATGTTGTATGGTTTGGGTTTATGTCTCAAACAGACCAAACCACCAAAGAAAAGTTTCAACACCATGTCCATCACAAACTATGACATCATCAAATCCTGTAATCAGTCTCCCTAAATGATAACTTACACCCCACAAACTGTGGCTCACGGTCGTTATAGTGGTTGCAGTCGTCATAGTACACGGTCGTTGGTGCTCCTTTTCAACAAAGTCAGACCTCTGCATATCTTGCGGGCAACTTCATCTCAGTGAAGATTAACAGGATTAACTCTCCAAGTGTGTTTTTACCTTTCTTTGATTTCTTTGTAATTACAAAGATGAGGTTGATGTTGACCACAGAAGTGCATTGTAGTGGGGGGGGAGTGACAAAGGCAGTTTCTGCTAAAGCAACAATAAGGCGGCATCAAAAATAACGTTGGTGAATGTCATGGCCTCATGTAACAATGTGACAAACCAATCGGCCAACTACTTAGAAGGTTACACAACCAATCTGCAATCTTCATTTAAACAAAATACTGATAAATGAACACTCACAGAGGCATCAGTCACAAGGTGCATGTACTAGTCTTTCTCCGAGTGCAGCTATCTGTAGAAACCAGCACCCAGTGTGTGTTTAATTGAATTAGTCCAGTGTGAGTCAAGTCTGTTGGCCCTCTGTGGGTTGCGGCCCCAGAGTTGGCCTACTGGGGGGCCTTGGCAACGGCTTAGAGGATAAAGAGCTGAAAGAAAGACTGTGGTGTTATGTTCTCTTTCCACTCGGAGAAATCTAGCCAACCTTCTAGCCTCCCTCCCTCTTATGCCCTCTCACTTTAGGACATGAGCCCACACACAGGGGTAGCAATTATTCCTTCCCCAGACACGATGACCCTGAGTTCTTGACCCAGAAGCCACGGAGTTTTGAGCCCCTTTTACACCCTTTCCATTCAGCGAGCAGGGGAGGCAGGGTCAACAGGAAAGACAAGCATTCAGTCAAAAATGGCAGCGCTTGTTTAAGGTCATTTCCTACTGGCATGTTGAAAGCGTGCCTGTCGATCACACACAATCACAGAGAGACTGGCCAGACAGCTTGCGGCATGAGAAGCAGATGGCTGCATAAACCATACGTCTGCTTTTCCTCTGATACACTCGGACACCTCACACGTCCAGTGTCATTTCATTTTTAGATTGGAAGAAACATCATATTAAACATACTAGAGATGTAACTCTCTTTGTGGTAGACAATTCAAAGCGCATCAAGATACATGGGTTATGATACGATTCAAAAACGATATATTAGAAAAACAGAACAATACGATACAGTGTACAAACGACACCATTTGATTCAATTCGATGCGATTCAACGGTTACATTTGTTGATTTAGACATTAGTCTTACATTATAAAATATAGACGCCAATTCTACCAAAGTGGCATTACTACAGTACTTTCAAACGTGGAAATGAGCATATCACATCCCCAAGCATGCTGTCAGGCAGCGGTCCCCACCAAACAAAGTAAAAAAATACAATCATTTGTAAATATCTAGATCTAATTTTATACAAAGGGATATCAATTTTGGAAATACAGTAGACACCCCTACAATGTAAATAATCCGTTCCGAGAACCCTTATGTCATAGGGTTTTTATATTATGCAAAGCGTAAAATACATGTAAATAGCCTAATCCGTTCCAAGATCTTCCCAAACTCACCCCTTTGGCCCTTCAAAATATTAAATGTATTTCAACATCAAATTATTTGATTTGATGTTGATCCTGTCTTAGTTTTACACAAGATTCAAGATTCAAGAGTTTTATTGTCATATGCACAGTAAAACAGGCAGTTCTGCTATGCAATGAAATTCTTGTTCTGTTCATTCTCCCAAAAAAAGAAAGAAAAACACAAGCAAAACACAAGAAAATGAATAAGAACATCAGAAACATAAATACCAATAAATGAAGCAACAACAATACATAATACATGAGATAAATTAGATCGCTATAACGTATGCATATTTGCTGATGTGTTGACACATTAGCTAGCGCAGTGTAAAGAAGACCAAAATGACCTGAGCACTGGGATGAGGTACGGTACATTCAAGGACTCCTCCAGGCACCAGTATTCATTTGTATTTGTTGCAGTTCTAACAGACTTAAAACACTGTTTGGTGTTTACGCACATGGTTAAAGAAGAGGTTCTCAAATACATCACAGGCAACAACAGATGGATATGAAAATCACAAGGCCCATTTCGACAGAGAAAATTCATTTTGCGTTTCCATTGCAAAGGGTCCCAAGGTATTGTCCTTCTTTTCACAATACGGCACAGCTATACTGTGCTATATATAGCTGGCTGGTGTGGGATGCTGTAGACATACTGTACAGTATGTCACGTAATATTACAGTTCAACGTACAGTCCTGCATTGGGTTGGTGACCTCCACGTACACGCGATTAACAGCTATAAACAGGTTAAAAAACACTTTTAGAAAACCATGATACAGGCAAGGGCTGAACCTATTGAAGGGGGGTCGTTTTATTGTGAAAGTCCGACCTCCACGGACATTTGGTAAAAGTTTGGTTTGGTTGAAAATGTAATATAGCCGGCCCTCGCTTTACGGAGAACAAGAGAGCTCGTTATGTGTGCAGAAGAATAGGTAGGCAGAATAATACGCAGTCATGCGTCCCGACAATGAGGAAGGACAATGTCACTTTTCTTCTTTGTTAGCTTTTTGCCGTTCACTGTCTCCTCTCGTTGTCTCTTCTCGTAGGCCCAATCTGGCGTACCGTCTTGTCTGACACCCGTAGTGCCAAATCAAACTGATCGTAATGGCTTGGTGGAAACATGGATTTTCATCTTTTCAACATCTCTGCTTTGAAATGACACCAGTTAGTCACCGGTTGCGTGATTCTTTAGAATCTTATTTGGATAAAACCCGAAGCAGAAATGTTCTCGGCTGAAGCCAGATGGGATGGGTAAAGTAACGGAAGCAAGGTGCCGAGCTCCCATCTGTACTTTTACGCTAGATACTGCCAACAGGAACTGTTGCTGTCATGGCTGCTTTAACTTGTCTTCCAACTGTGGTTCCTTGGCCAAGTTTCTCTTAAATGCGGCATTGCTGCTTTGGCAAATGCATTCTGGTGCAAACTCCACAAAGGGAGGCCGCTTAAGACACTCTTAGTGAAACGATAATTGGAATTACGACAAAGCCGGGCAAACTGTTTTTTCCACCGCATCAAATGTCAACTGTATGAAGTCAAGCATGAATGGCATGGAATTTCATATTTCTATCGATCCTACAGGCAGATGGTGATAAGGGGCTAATCTGATGAGTGAAAGGGGTCATGACCAGAAAACCGCTAGTCATGATTCAAATGCAGTCAGATTTGAGGCATGACCAGAAGCCTGAGCTCAATGACAGCTAGCTGACCGGATGGTCACTAGTGGCGGACGTCCGGCTGATTAACTTCCTCCGTGCCCACATGACTGGGTAACGGACTGAAGAGCCATCTTCATCATTAGCACGGACGCAAACATTTGGACAAAGCACCACGTAACGCCATCATCACACCAGAGATGATTACTACTCCCCGCGGTCTCATTTCTGTTACATAAGCTATCTAAGGTAAAGCTTTTTCTCCGATGAAATATAGTATTTATGTGAAAATGCACTATCAGCATCCACAAGTTGCTGTTCCCAGGAGTGAAATTACACAGAGAATGTATTTAACCTACACTTTATCACAGGCCTACAAATCTAAGCTTTTCTATGAATTTAAAACAGGCACTGAAGAAGATAAAAGCATGTCTGGAAAGACTATCCATGCTCAACTGCACCTTTAGCCCATTTTCATGAACACTCTACACAGGATTGCTCAGTGTTTGCCAGTTTGACACTATGAGCTCAAAGAAGTAACACACAAAGATTTAAATGGACTCACCTTTTCATCGTTATATTTGAACTTGACATAGAACCAACTGGACTTGATCATCCTTCTCTCCAGTGTTGCAAAGTGAAAGTGAAAGTCCACAGAAAAAATGTCTTCCAAATGCTAATGTTGACGATGCTAAGCTTTTGTCTTCTGCCGCTCCTCGCTTGTTCTATCTCAGTGTGGCTGACTTCAAGCTTCTAAGCTTGCAACTGTTTCTCCCCTTCTCTCGTCTTGTGTGCAGTGTGTGTGTGTGTGTGTGTGTGTGTGTGTGTGTGTGTGTGTGTGTGTGTGTGTGTGCATGGCAGGCTTGGATGGCTGACAGAAGAGCTCCACAGATAGGATCCAGTCGTAGTGGCAAATGCCAGTTGAGGTGCATGCCTCCCTCAAGGTCTTCTACCTCTCTCCCTAAACGTCCTGTTAAAGGCTGGATCATTTGTGTCTTTTCTACGACAAGTGTCTAATGCAGCATTCAACTTAATGAGTGTGATGTTGCTAAAATCCTTTCTCTATCTATTTCAATCACAGAAAGCACAGAAAATCCACAGAATCATCATCATCCACAGAATCCTTTCATAAGGATAGTGGATGATGGGTAAAATTTAAAAAAAAAAGTGTAGTTTTCCTTTAATGCTGTAAATCTATGAAGGCTGAGGACAAATGCAGCCTCTCTCCTCCCCGTAGTCAAGCCCACACAACCCCCGGAACTCCAGTAACCATGCTTCCCAAAAACCACAGGAAGAACCTTTAATCTAATGAAAAACAAACATGATGTTTGTTAGACTGGAGGGAGCCGGGGGAGGCGGGTGTCGGTGCGTGGGATGTCTTGTACACTTTGTTCCCGGTGTACTTCTTTCTGAGTCCACTCTTCAATTTCCACCCTTGTGATGTCATTTTGGAAGACCCTGTGGTGCTGTAATATTAAGTGACAGCTCGCCTGCTGGCTCGCTCACTCGCTTGCACACGCATGCATGCTTATGCTTCATCACCTACCCCACGGCTATCCTTGTGCCCGTACGGCAGCCTGGCAGAGCTACTGTGGATCCACAAACACATGAAAAAGTAGGTTAGAGTATCACTGCACCGCGCCGAGGACTGTAGGCTTGTTGTGCTTGGTTTTCTTGAGCTGTTTCAGACCTGTACTCCGCATCATATCACAACAATTACCTAGAAAAGTGTGTAAGAAGAAAAGGTTAAGGAGTTCATTATTTCTGCAGGCAAAATGGTGGGAGACGTGAGTCGGTGCACCAAATTTGAGATATTTCTTTTCGATTTCCATCAGCCGGGATTCCTTCCGCTTTCAGAAAATGTACACGCACCGGAGGCGATGCATCCCTTGGAGGCTAAGAAAGTCACATGTGGGCGATTACAAGCGATCCTTGTCAAGCCGTGTCTACATAATCTATACCAGCGTGCCCACTACGTGATGGAGAGCTACCGGTAGATTGCCACGGTACTTTGGGTCACTGTCGTTCGTTTCGGGTGTCTCGGAAAGAGGCGCTACATAAATCTAAGCCATTGTTACACATGCCTTTATGTCATTATATATAGTATATATTATTATACTGTCATCATTGGGATGTAGGAAAGGGTTTCTACATGAAGAGATTAAGAGCAGATCTTCATTCTCTCTGTTGTATCTCTTCTGCTCCGCAGGCTGTATTGGCCACCAGCACAAAGGTCATTTCCTTCTCTCAACACACAGAGAGATATGAGGAATGAAGCCGATGGCCGGATAATATGCTTCCCATCTAAGCCACAGCCAGGAAATCACTTTAGCACCCGCGCCCTCTCCTCCTGCTAACACTGGAGATGATAGCAGCAGACTGTCTCACATAATATACATGACTGCTGCTGTGGAGCGCACCAAAACTTTTTTAATGGTCAGTGTGGATCTGAAATAACCTTTTCTCCTCTGTGGGAGCTATGCCTGACAGTAGAATACTTTGTGGGGCTTTGAAACGTATTTATTGTAGGGCTGCCAAATGACTAAAAGTGTTAGACAGTTTTCAAAAATAATTAATCATGATTAATCACCATTTGCTGAACTATGCCCATTTTTACGTTCTTTTATTAACAAAAGATAATTGACAGGACAGGATTTGACATATTTGTATGTATTAAGAGCTCCATATGAACCTCGGATAGTCTGTTTGCCTAACAGTACAGTACAGTAGTCGCTTTCATAGTAGCAGAACATTTGAATCACACTTTAACTGTGCTGTTATGAGCAATGAGGGGCTGCGTTCAAACACACCACGTAATTCAAGTTGAAGTCACATGATTTGAGTGTATTTTCTGGGATTTCCGAGCATACTCAAATGCAGCATCATGCGACCAGCACCTGGCCAGCACAGTGCTAGTTAGGTCCTGCTCCGACACAAGCAAAAGGAGAAAATTATGGAGGCGTTCGTCTTTGTGTGCGTTATACGAACCCATGTGTGAGCTTAATGATTAGGTTGTACAGATTACCGTTCAAGAGTGAGTTACTTTGAGTGTTAGTGAGAAGAATATCCACTTATTGTTTATCTTTGTCTTTCTGTTTACTTAGGCCGCACACGCACACATAATAAAGACGTTGCGATGTTCGGAGTGGTATCAACAAGGGATGGAAGGATGGAACTATTGCAGTGGCAGGCAGTGCATTTGGTATACCTTCGCTTTTTTTTTTTCACCAGACACCGTGAAAGCTAGTATAAAAAAAAACAAACAATAATGATTGTCAGTATGTGCCATAGCACCCGTGCAGAGCGACACAGTCATTAGCGCTGACTGTCGCAAAACCAACACTCTATCGCTACTAACATAAGTACCCTTACATTTGGTTACATAGTCACCAATACGCCTGACTTACATTACTGCTAGTAACGTCGAGTTAGTGACTAACTTCCACCGGGGATCGGCGGTGCACCGGTGCTTGTAAGGCTGGCGCTCAGCCAAATGTGCCGAGCATAAATAGAACGGCTCGGTTCAGACAAGTCCAAACATCTACACTACAACATCATCTGAAGCAGTTCCAAGCAATATATATCAAATAACGGCAAAAATATAAAACCTTTTCAGTAAAATACCAGAGATGCCGAGTTCCTCCATTGTAAGCGTATCATATGTTGTTGAACGGTTTTGCTCTGATCAGAAATGGGGGCCTGCAAGCTAGCCCTGAGAGTTGAATCAGAAGTTTGGCTAAAAAAAACAAAACAAGGAAACAACGCCATTGCTAATAGTGTGTATGTGACAGCGGCCAACACTCGTGAATCTAACGGCCTTGGGCAGATTAAACACATGGAAGCTGAAATCTGATAGGACAAAAATAAAATATATCAAAAATCTAACATGCACATAGACTACTGGAAGCAGTGCACCCAAGAAGCACGCTATGAAATGAAGATAATGAACTCTTAAGAATAAAGTAGTATCATTTAAGGGAACAAATGGGCCGCGCGGTGGCCTAGTGGTTAGCATGTTGGCCACAAAGTCAGGAGATTGGGAAGACCTGGGTTCCAATCTTGAATCGGGCATCTCTGTGTGGAGTTTGCATGTTCTCCCCCGTGCATGCGGTTTCCTCCCACATTTCAAAAACATGCACGTTAGGTTAGTTGGCGGCTCTAAATTGTCGATAGGTGTGAATGTGAGTGTGAATGGTTGTTTGTCTATATGTGCCCTGTGATTGGCAGGCGACCAGTCGCACCCCAAAGTCAGCTGGGCTAGGCTGACCATACGTGACCCTGATGAGGATAAGCGGCATAGAAGGTGGAAATCGAGGTCAGTGCTTCTGGTAATGGTTAGGCCAGCAGAGAAGGCCTTGCTGGCCCTGACTGCACAGTACTGAATTCATGTAATTACTCTCGTACAAAAACCAGGCTCCATTGTACATTGCACAGAAATCATGCCTACATTTCCATTGTCACAATATTTTAAAAGAGAGTTGTTTTTTCATGAGGTCTGTTTTTAAACAGTTTTGGAGTATTTTCACAACCTGGAACATATTCCGGAGCTGTTTTGTGTCTAGCATATCCAAACGCTATGATGTAGTGCCCTCACCTTGAAAAGGCCAGATGGGGAAGAGCAGGTGGATGCACATGCACACATGTATAAAAACATACACCAGCCATGCCTCGATTTGGAACCAACTGTGAGACAAAGTCAGCCGGCTGGTTGGACAGGGGTCTGGTTGAAGATTGGGAAATGGGCTCCCAAGAGAAATGGGAGGTGAAATAGTTCCATCATTCACTGACTTTCAGATGCAGGAGGCATGTCCAGCTCTGTGATGTTTTAGTTCACCTCCGTCCTCCTTGAATGTCTTTGCACGCATTCTCCTTCCCCTCTGCACTACGAGGGAAATGGTCCAAAACCCCAGTTGTCCCTGCCGTGACTGGCTGGACCAGATGAAAGCAGGAAGCGGGGATAAACACGGGCTAATTGCTTACAGACAGAACAAGTAGTGGAAGAAGAGGGGTGGAGGGGTCTAAAAAGCATGGCTACAAGAGACGGCCTGCTGCGGGCTTCACTGATGCTAACCACAAGTTTTGCATGTGCAGTAAAACAGACTAAAAGCCCAACTGAGATGTAAGAAAACAACTTGGGGCAGCGGGCTTATCGATTGCATGTTAATGGCTTTTTTCCTCTGTTTAATTCATAGCAAATGCTAGCTCTACCCGAGCAACACAAACAACGGACAGAATGTATTAACTTGTTTTCTATAACAGTAACAGCACCCAAACAGAGGGAGCTATTTCTTTATTTCTACTGTGCATGTCATGTTTACTATAGAGCAGGAATTATATTAAACTGTCAAAATAATGTGAATGGAAAACATCATTTTCATAGCGTCGTTATGCAGTGCAATTTCCTTATTGTGTATCTTCCTGACTTCCTGTTCCTGCATCCACTGTATACGTCCACTGTATAAGTCACCATTGATGTACGACACTGCTGATGGGGATGTCATACATGTCATACATGTCATACATGTCATACATGTCATCCAACTTCATGGCAAAACATCCCAACTATCCCTTTCATTTCTGACGGTGGTCAGTGTGCAAAGACTGTACAAAATGTAATAAGATGACATATTTTATTCCAAGCTCTCAAACAAACCAACTGGAGGAAAGAAGAAGATACAAATGGGCTTGAGTGGGTGGGATGAGCAACACAAAGAGATATTTCCGTGTGACCTGTTGTACTGCACACTCCAGCTGGGCTTTTCATTTTAGTCTGGTGGAGAACCAGCTCTTTAATCTTCAATTTACTTACGTTACCGACAGCGATAAACTGGCTGTCATGGTGCAGGTGGCCGTTCATAAATGATCATTTAACAAACCTTTGAAACACGCACCTTCAAAAAACTATGAAGTTAGTTGTTAAGTTAGTGTTAAGTTATTAAATTGCTTTGTTGGTTTATTGGAAGCCACTCTACGTTTGTGAAATTGTACAAATACATGTCATTTACAGCAGGGCTTAAAACATTTAGTGTTCGCCACAATTTTGCCTCAATTTGCTTACCTTTTTCGGTTAGCATACAATATGGTGCACGCCTAGCTGTGTTATTAATAGACTGCGGGAGTCCTGCTGTGTTCTTAATGTATTTTTATCACAAAACGTCTTTGGTATGAACCTATTAGCTTGCTAACAAAATGGAGACCCGGAACCCGGAAACTGAAGCCTGTTGGCGGTGTGGAGCTTCTTTGGAGTGGACAAGAAAGACAAAACACAAGCCATCCACAATCCTTGAATTTTGAAAGTTTGACACGATATGTTTTCCATCCAAAATTAAAAACATCAGAGAACAACGATAAACTGGAAATGGCCCAAATCCCCCAAAACGGCACCTGCAAACCAAAATGGCTGACTACCTCTGCATCTTAGAGTGTACGGTCTTTGATGACTTCCATGTGTCGTCAGGATGCAAGTGATTGCAAGACTTGTTTTTTCAGTATGTTAAAGCCCTCAAAAAGGTGGTCCAGGTGTCGGAACAATAATAATAATAATAATAGTAGTATATGATAATCCATTTGACTTGCTGCTCTCCAGCTGGTGCTGCTGCTGTCAAAAAAGCACACAAAACACTGGCTTTTCCTCTCTATGGAAGGACAGCAGTGACGAGCACTTTCCAGAGTACGCACGCACGGGGCTGGAATCGCAATTTGATTATTTTCCCAAATCACTCAGCCCTGCTTTTAAAAGCTTGCATCTCAGTTTGGGGCATGGCAAAAATGGTGAAAATAGTGTTCATATAGACGTTCTGCTCTCACATGGATCACATCGGTTGTTGGTCGATTTAAACCATGCACATGACAATAAAACTCTTGAAACTCACCAATCGGTGATTGTGTAAAGTCTGCATTGAAGTCATTCAATGCCTCGGCTACGTATGTCCGTGCTTGTGATACCGGTGCATAGACTCACACTGTGGCTCTTACTTTGGAATGTCTACATTCAAAACTGAACATTCCTGAAGAATAGACTCCACCTCATGTTTACGCTCTGTAGCAAGACTGAGGAGGAATAGTGGAGAAGAGACAGCAACTCTTTGAGAAGGGTGAAGAGTGCACAGTATTGATTGTAACCTGTGAACTACACATGTAGCATTGACAGGGGAAATGCATCCAGTAAGCGGTGGGGGGGGGATGTATAGGAAAAGATACGCCTTACATTGCATTTCACTCATACTGTTCTTATATCATTTGTTTCGGGAACAAAGTAACAACAAACATACTTGCACTCTCCACGCTCCCTGACATGCATTTCACCCTCAACTGCTGCTTTCCTTGTTTTGTCTCACCATTTTCTTGTCTACAGTTTGGAGTGCAAGTCTGCTGGAGAGCTGGAGGCAAGAAGAAAGATGCAGCGGAGGTACAATAATGGCAGCAAATCTCAGGTCAACCAAACAAATACCAGACACACAGAGGAAACATGTTTGCCCAGTTACCAAGTTATTGAGCTGAAAAAGCACCCGTGTCATGAATTGGGGGACACCTTGTTGGCAGGGCTGATACTCTTTTAAACAAGCTGCCGTGCTTCAATCCAATGCTTTATTTCCTCTTAACGATTCCTTTATAAACGATGTTAGATCGACATATGCCGGCAGCGTGTAAACTTGCTAAACACAGATAGTTGTCGTTGGAATATAAATCGATGCATGGATGTAGTGAATGAATCCTTGCAAGGCTATTTGCATCGGTGATAAGCAAACTGCTTCTCACAAAGAGGGCATGTCTCTCTACATTTATCAGTGGTGCCGTCGGAGCGTATTTGAAAAGTACATTTCCCATTCACTGAGCTGACAACTCTCACATGCGCCTCCATTTTTTCACCTCTCCTCTACTCTCCGCTCCTTACCTTGCCCTCCCCACTACAATGGGAGCCTCAGCTGATACTAAACAAGCCCAAACACTATGACAGCCAACAACTCAAAGCACAAGAAGCCCGACGCATCAAAATGTCTTTTTATAAAAAGGCGCTAGATAAAAAAATGGATGAATGCAAAAAGTAACACACTAAAGATGACTCATTAATAAACCCACAGGGTAAGTTCTTGGACAAAGGAGGACAAAACAAAGGATTTGTGCGACAGCCAATAGTACTTTTTGCATTTGTTTACTAGTTTTACACTACTGACTTCATTCTTGCTCAAACAAATAATTGGAATAATTGTATTATTAACATTGACTGGCATTACATTGTCTTATATTCTTGTATTAAATATTTTGCTGTATTTTATTCTTATTATATTTATGATCAACAAACTAAAGGCAATACTGGCCTGATAATTAATTACTTGGCATCAGATCCATACCAAGATTTCTAGCATCGCCCAGTACTAAAAATTATCCAAAATTCTCTATATTTTTACATTTATAAACTTGCAGTAGTCCGCAAAATACAACCAATAAAACAGCTCCACATATCTAATATTACATAGGGTGACTTTTTTGTACAGTGGTTTCCAGTGTATTCATTACGCCAACAGTGAAACAACCAGTAGCGCTGACACCCACACTAATGTACAGATACACAGGAAACACAGCTACAAGCAACTGTATCGGCTGTCTTTAAAACTACAGATCTTTAAACACAGCTTCAATGCAACTGTTGACATGCAAATATGTGAACGAAAGAATATCAACAATGACTTAGCTCATGAAAGCCTGTCAGCGCTGTGTAAGTGTGACATTGACATACGTAGGACATTTGCTTTTCACTACACTGACAAGCTCTCACACACACAAAGAAAGCACTTCAGCCTGTGCTCTAATACGCCCCCCCCTTCCGCCCTCCCTCTCATATTGATAGCTGGAAGAAGTGCTTGTGTGCAGACAGCCCTGCCTGGCTCTAATGTGTCACTGGATAATAAGCCCTACTTATTTTAGCATCATTATCGCCCACCAGCAGGGAACATCACAGCAAATTGGCTCCACGATAGACCGTAATAAGACAGTAAGAGAGACGGAGCATATGCAAGCGTCTATCAGCGTGTGTCTGCCACTGTGCCTTCATTAAACACAGCTAACTCATGTTGGCTGCTGAGGCTGGAACCCAGAGGTCTTAATCGTATTCAATATGGCTTTGTTCTGAGCACGGCTTTTATAAACTGACCATTCAAGGGTAATTATGCTCATTTTTCCAAAAGAGCAACTGCCGTGTTGTACATCACAGCTAATCGCCATCGATCAGTCATGCGTCCTTTGAAAGGCTGATTTAACTCATTGAAGCCGATGAGTAATAGGACAGTTAGAGACATGTCTTGGCAGCGGAATGCAAAAAGGCATGTATCTCCATGATTTAAAGCATTCTCTTCATCGAGCAGCAGAGGGTGCCACCACCTCACAAAAATAACCCCAGCAAGCCGCATGACTCCTGGTACCGTTTACTAATCAGGAGACTGGAACCATGCAGAGCATACTGTTGCATCACCTGCCTGCTCTCTGTTTAAAGTCCAACAATTGCCCCTTTAAAGGAAAGGCTTTTTTTTAGAATTTTGCCCATCATCCACAATCCTTACGTGAGACATGAACACACGTCTTTCTCCTTTCTGTGCGTAAAGATATAAAAACAGCTAAAAAGAGGCAGGTAAGAAAGCACGTGATGGGAAGCACCTATTCCGCCTATGGGGGGGGGTTCCTTTGTTTGAGTCATATTTTATATGAGATTACTGGCGAACGACAGCAGTAGGACAAAAACATCTTATTAAATGAATGCTTTTCATTTTTTTTATTGTTTTTTTTTTTTTTTTGGTGTCATGAGGACTTCAAAATCAGATTGGCAAAAGATTTGAAAGTCTAGCTAGTTGACATAAAGTGGCAACTACGCTTTATAAAGCACAGCTTCTGTGTGAAACATTACCAAAACATGACAAAGAGTGTTGACAGAGCCAAGCACATGAATTTGTCAAAGCAGAGATATGAGGATGCATGGATGTTCTCAGGAGGATTTATTGCTTCTTATCCTCCCCCAGGGCCGTGGCAGGCAACTCCCAGTCGGGGTAAATCACAGATGGCTATTTTGCTCGCTTTGCCTCGGGGCTACGGGAAAAGCAGGCGGAGCAGGCCGCCACCTCCTCAACCACGCAGCGGCCAACTGGCATTGTTATGAGGGCACAAGAGTGGGAGAGAATACGAGATTATCTGGCGTTCCTTGTCTGGGAAACCATCTCGGCCAAAACTGTCACGGCAGTGGGGGTTACGTTCCACGACAACTTAATTGAGACATGCATAAAAATGTCTATTTGTGACACACAGCTTCCTCCCCTCCTAACCCTCCTGCTAGCTTGACGTTGATGTTGCAACAAAAGTGACTTGTAATTCTTCGATTTGATTCATCTCCAGAACCCTTCTCTCTTCAATATGCCTCACACACATTTTAAAATAGAAAATGTCCGAAGCACAGGCACTCCCCACCAATGAATGATAATGTTAGATGATGGGTGAACACATGCAATCAGTCACAGCGTAAAAGTTTCACTTTTTCCTCCAATAGCAACTATGGAGGACCGCTGAAAAAAGTGCAAAATCTCAATGCCTGACAAAAAAAACAAAAACAAAACAAAATCAGTGCCACATAAAAACATAACCTTATAAAAACTGGTAGCTTTTTTTTTTAACAGTGGTACATGTATTTTGTAAACATTACCTGTATTATCACATATGTCTAATTTCCAGTGTACAAGCCTCACGTGCCCGCATCATAAAGTGGCTTATTATGGTGCACAAGGACCACGTAGCTCTTTACTTGACAGGAGCCAATCACGAGCTATGAATAAACTCATAATTGTCAACCCATTGGAAATTGCAGGAGTTCATTACTCAATATACCAGTCTGACTCACGGTTTCATCTTACAAACAACATTAAACTCATCACACAGCAAATAACACTCAAACGTTCTACCTCAGGAATATACAAACATGTATCAATACGAGTTTATATGAAAAAACACCCAACGTGTTCCCAACGTGTTCCCATAATGCATTTCAGTTGAGAAAACCATTTCATTGGAGGAGAGCATAGAAGCATACTTGTAGAAAATAGCAGCAATGCTACTTCTGTCCACCAGAGGTAGCCAGAGGACCAACAGACAGGGAAACTGTGACGGAGGGAAGGTTGCAGCAGCCCAATGAATTGCTCAGACGCAATGCATTATGGGAAACCTTTAAAATGTTGGCCTTTTCTTTATTTTAAAGTAACATTGGGACATATTTCAATATTTGTATATACACCTTTTGATTATGAAGTTGCCGTGTGCTGAATTTAGTGCTGTTTTAAATAGTGTTTTTAAAAGATGACACCTTGAGTCAGACTGTTATGTTCTTATATTGGGTATATATAATGACCTCCACGGACAATCGACGGGTTGACAAGCTTGTTGTGAGTGCACTGGTACCTTGTGATTGGCTCCTGCAAAATAATGAGCTAACACTGACTTGCGAGCGGCAGAGTATTTAAACAATCAGTGTTCATTCTGAAGTAAAGGAGAAGTCAGATATTAGAACCGAGCCATAAATTACCTGCACGATTCAAAGTTTTTTAAAAAAAAGTAGCGGCTTTTACATCAAATTTTAGTATTACCAAATTTAGGTAACTGAGACATGAAAAAAACTGTAAATATTTGTTTTAAGGATTTCCTTCGACTACACATGGGTCTACATATGGTCTACATTTGCACTGAACAGCAAAATCAGACTTTTATTGCTGTTTTTTTGCTGTTTTCCTGTTTACTATAAGGTTCAAGAAGCACCTCGTCACCAGTGCCAGGAGATTCCACACGTCTGATTATATCCAACTTCATCCGATGAAAGAGCAAAAGAGGCAGCGTAATACAGGGCTTCGGGTCAGGGGACAATAATTACGATCTACTTCTCACTTGAGATCTGTCTGGATTCGTGTAGAGGAAGCGCTCTAAGTCACTGAGTCAGTCGGTGAATGTGTAATGAGCTGTGAAAAAACTGGATAACCGTATCTTGCCGCAGGGTGGATGCATTGTAAGAGCGTGTAATGCAACAAAATGGAAAGACTGTGTTCTGATGTTATCGAGCAGATGCCAGGCGCTCATATCTGGGGTCTATGGATTGTAACAGCTTGTTCATCCCCACCATTAAACTGCAACGACAGGCATTATAGATAACAACAAACTGTGCGTCTTTTGTCTTTTTTATTACACTGCCGTTGCCGTGGCTGAATGGTCATCAGTCAAGATGGTCGGGGTGGGATTCTGAATCTCTTTATAAATGGATGTTCACTTCTATCCCGCCTTTTATACCTTCAAGTACTCAGAGCTCTTTGACACTCTTACCACTTTTACATACTGAAGACGCAGCATCAGGAACAACTGGATGTTCAGTATCTTGCCCGAGGATACTTTGACACGGTCACGGGAAAGCGGACCGGACTTATACTGTACAAGTCAATAACCAATTATGAAATGACGTATTGCTGGCGGAGAATTAAGTTGGTGCGCTGATGTGCAGCACTCGCGAGTGTCGTGGGAGCCATAGACCTGGCCCGATGTCACGTTAAATAAATCAAATCAGGGTTGTGCCATATGATATCATGCACGAAAATAACGGTGTAATTTGTCATACCAACATACAAAGCGGCTGCTACTGTAGTTCCAATCCCTAAAACTTGGGGCGTCAGGACACATTAACTCACGAGACGAGACGACACACGAGATTGGGTCCACGAGAACGACACGTTAAAATCTTAACATTCATTTTAAGAAAAGTACAATGAAAATATGACTAGACAGGCTTTTTTTTTATTCAAACGAGTCACAAAACAATTTTGAAATGTTTATTGTCCCACAAATTGACGGACAAAGATATTATCACCAACATTGTTTGAGACCAAATAAACCACTGCTATGATAATACATGATAATAATATTTCTAATTACATTATGCCTTTTTGCTCTATTTGTCCATTTTTACTGGGTTTTTGTTGATTTTATTTTTGCAATGAGCCACGTTCCACAGATGGCCCTGCGCCACACTTTGGACACCCATGCGAGTGTGCCCAAGCTCTTCTTGGCGCTGTTGGACAAGGGCTGGGTTGCATTGTGGAGGAGTTTTTCCAGCTTTCAGACATGCATGCAGATATGCAGACATGCATATTACTCCACCTGGAGTAATACACAATACTACATATAACTTGTCTTTCAATATTTTTGGACTAATAATAGGCTATAGACAACCATGACACAGTGATCATTTATTAACTCATTCAATACCAAAGACGTATTTATATGTTTATACGTTTTTTTAAACCCGAACGCTTGCTCCCAAAAATGTATTTATATGTCTTTTCATTTTTTTTTTGCGCGAGAGACAAAAAGAGGAGATGATGCAAGAGCACAAAAACTGAGGTGACTTTTCAAGCAATTTTGAGCCATAAAAATGGCCACAAGGTGGATTTGAGCTGCATTTGATAGGAACTCGACATGTATCAACGCGCTCGACAACAAGGAGGAAGTGGGAGAGCGTGGAGGGGTGTAGCGTGCAGAAGGTTACGCATTGTAGGGAAATTTTAACACATGCACACACGTGTGCACACGTGTGCACACACACAGTTCAGCTCCAAATGTAAAAATTGTAAATAATTTATGGTGTTAACTTGTTCATAAATTGTTATTTTGATGTACAACAACCCTTTTTTGTGTTATGTTGTTTATGCTTGAAATGTATTTTTTTCACAAAAAGATGTTTTTCTCCCTTTTTTAGTCGGGAACTGATATTTTCCTGAAACTTACCTTTGTTCTACTGCTGATTACTGAAGAACGGAAAAAGGTAGAAACACACTTTTTTTTCTGATGAAAGATGAGAGTCCGATCTTTCTTTTGGTATGTTTATACAGCCATAGAACACAATCTTGTGCCTATTGTGCCCTAAAAAAATCAGTCAAAATCATCTAAATTGGCCGGTACCGAAGGGGCTGTCTTTTGAAAAAGACAACCCCTTCGTTAATTCATTGTTTTTTGAAAAACAGCTCTGTAGTAAGGGAGCGATATTCAAACTGCAATATAGCGAGGGACGACTGTACTGCATTTAGAGGTGAAAACAACATGAAAACCAGAGAGCTGCCTATACGATAAGTGAAAAAGAAGCAATTATGAATCTGTGAGAAGATGAAATTTTGCTCTCTGCTCTCATGTTCGTCTTTTGATCCAAGCAAAAACAAACATTTTGAGTCTACAGCAAAAATAAAGGAATTGACGTCACTGTTCCAATACTTTTGGACGGCACTGTACTTACATAAAGATAGTGTAGCAAGTAAACAATAATTCTGACTTTATTGCACTCCTAATTTCATAGTGCTGCCTTGGGAAAGAATAAGCCTACTACCACTGAACAGAGGGGAAAAGATGTTATCAAAACCTGGACGATGAATAAAAGCGAAGTGCACATTTAACATCTTGTTGTTTGACCCTCATGACACAAGTGGAGATCACACCAATTTGAGACAACAGCAGCAGTTAAAAAGGCTAAACTGAAGCCAGGAAAAATGAGTCCAAATAAAGTAGCCTGAAGATTTTAAGCAAAAAAAAAAAAAAAAAAAGGTCAGTTAGCTTGTTGGATGGTTTTGTTGTTATTTTCTATTCCTGCTAGATAGTCTCATAAAACAAGCGCTCATTCAATTCCCACCATTGATATTTGGCTGTGCTCCAAGTAGGAGGCTGTTTTAGCTTTAATCACATCTCACAATAATTGTCTCGCTATTCCATAAAATGCAAAACAGAGTGAGTGGGAGTCGACATACTCTTAAGCAGGAAGAACACAACTTTTCTTGAGAAGTCAGCACCTCTACGTGATAGAAGTAAAAAAAAACACTGGCAGCTACATTCAGTAAAAGCTATGTTTAAATTACAAACCCACCAAATGAACGATGTCAAAGAACATATCACCAAAAAATCACCATCAAATGTTACTCCTGAGGTTTAATTATGGAGAAAAAAGACTGACGTTGTGAAACGGGGTCATAGATACGGATAAAAAGGACAGCGAGACAAGTGAAAGTTACAAGGAAAGAATAGAGACATGTCTCACCTTAGCTTGAGGACATTTTATTTGAATTTCAGTTGAATATCCCTGAGTTTGGTGTCTCCATAAATACTACAGCTAACCCTTGCTACCTGACCTCTTTTTGTGCAAGAAATAGGATAACAATGGAGGAGAGCACATTTAAATTTAGAGTTAATTTGCCTCTTGCAACGAAGGGCACACTCTTCTTGGCTTCAGCCCGATTACAACTCTCGTCATTGCTCCCGCTGGCCAGCAGTCACACTGCGCTTCACTCAAGTCAGTCAGGCTTGAAGCACTTGCGTGTGCCAGCCCTTTATGCTACAACAGTCAATTATGGCAGTTTCCCTGATTTACACATTTATCTTACATTTTTCAAGGTGCTCCATTCATTTCTATTATGTAACGTGGGAGCCAACAGGATGAGTGACTGTTGGGTGCTTTCGCTTATGGCCATGGCCACCGCTTCCGACCACGCTGGGGCCTTCATCGCGGCTAACTGGTTCCAAACCCGACCGTGACTATTGAAGTTCTGCCAAGTAGGAGTACTTCTTTACAAACAAAATATTTCTGTAGTTAGCGCACAGAAAACCTATTTACAACCTTCCACATACAACCTTGACCATTATTAGAGCCCTCTAGATATGAACTAACACCCCTATAGTCACCTTTACACTCATACTACCAAATATAGTCAACATAATAAGAGTAAATAAGCCTTTTTTTTAAATTGTACACTTATTTTACCAGAATAGAGTGTGTACTTTTGTGATAGTAAATAAAATGTACACTAATTAAATTAAAACATGCTGACAATGACACTGATATGCTGGCCAAATCTTGCCCAGTAGATCAGAACGGGATGTAGCTTAGCTAACTTTTCTAATGGGATGTCATCCTCTGCACACACAGAATCCTCCACTGCTTCTTATTTTGAACCCTTATTTCCACATGGACACGTAACCGTGCATGATTATATGTTGTTATTATAGTTCCCATTCACTTTAACTAGTCACGGGTCTCAAAGGGCCATGACTGGACCGAGGTATTTGCTGATGGCTGATCTGAAGTATTGACTCCACAAGTGCTGAGCTACAGTGACCCCCAAAAGCATTGGAACAGTACGGTCATTTTTTTATTTTTATTTTTTTTTTGCTGTAGACATAAAACATTTGGGTTTTACATCATCAAAAGATGAGCAACATGTCAGCTTTGATTTCCAGAGATTTCCATCTGGGTCAGATGCACAACTTAGAAGATAGCACCTTTTGTTTGAACCCACCCCATTTTTCATGTGCAAAAAAGTATTGAAACATGTGTGACCATGTGTGCCCAGTTACATTGCTTATTCAATCATTAAATATCACTGAATGTGAGATTGGGCACGACAGGTTTTGTCTGTGCAGACTGCATTTAGAGGTGAAAACAACATGAAAACCAGAGAGCTGTCCATAGGTGAAAAACAAGCAATTGTGAATCAAAGAGAAGATGGAAAATCAATCATAACCATTGCACAAACATTAGTCATAGCCAGTACAACCACTTGGAATGTCCAGAAGAAGAAGTAAACCACTGGTGTACTAAGTAACAAACATCAAACAAGACAAACACCAGAAGGTGACGACACAGACATTGTGAGAGATGTAAAGAAGCACCCAAAAAGAACTATTAATGACATCAGCAACAACTTGCAGAGGGCAGAGTCGTGGTATCACTCTCTACTGTCCATAGAAGACTTCATGGACACAAGTACAATGGCTACACCAGAAGATGCAAGAAGAATAGGAAGGCCAGGGTGGAATTTACCAAAAATACAGACACGAGCCTCAAGAATTCATCAGTCCATAAAACCGTTGGCTCATAAAGGCTAATAAGCCACACGCTGAGTGACAACACAGCAAAACCATGTCTGATTGATGCAACATGCCATAAACCTTGAATTATGCTGGGATCAACGTAAAACAAAAATGCACTGCGCGCACAAACCATTCTCATTCAGCAAGTGGAACTCCAAGTTCTACACAAACACATCGTAAGGTTCTCTTGGTGAGAGGAAAATGAATAAAAATCCTGAAGGATTTGCTCAATCTTGAGCATTCATCAGCAAGCGTGGTGTATGTGTAAACACCGGCAGACTGGAGTTCAAAATTGGGGCTTGAAATAGTCTGCCGGTGACAGTGGCTGGACAGCCAAGATAAAAGCTTCCTCAAACACCTCTGGCCTGCTGCCGCCGTTTGACTGACAGCTGAGAGGGGTTTGGGCTTTAAGTGGCCAACACTTGGCTTAAAGTGCACACACTTAATTTTTCACAAATTGACTGTGAGGGTTGTCAGGAAGGAGTGCAAGCATCAGTTTGGATAGTGACTGCTTCAAGTAAATTCTGACTTTCACTTCAGCACAGAAGCGACAGAGCGTTCCCCTCCGGTTAAGAGCAGCCTAATGCCTCCGATCAACTGCTGTGTCAGCGCAAAGTGTGACCCCCTCACGCTCAAGCTGACACTTCCAAAGAAAACGTTTCTCCGAGCAGACCAAGCGAGGAGAGTAAAACCTAACATTAACACTTAGACTTGTCATTCAGTATTAAAGGGGTTCTTGCTAATGACAGTCAGCTGGTGGATGGGGGACATGCTACATTGACAAGTTGTCAAAGTCGCAGAAAATGCAAGGGCGTTGCGTAGGAGGAAGCATGTGACTGCAGACGTTTATGGTGGCCAAGGGTACATATTAGAGATGCACGATGTCTTTTTTTTACCCAAACCGATACCAACAACTTTGTGCTTCTCAAGACCGATAACGTTTTTATGTCTACTTTTTTAAAATGTAGAATTAGCTGTAGTTCGTGCACACCTGGAGGTAAGAAGGACTGGAACTAATTTGGATGTGACCAACAGAACAGAACAGAACAGAACAGAAGGGTACGCATTGTAGCGAAATTTTAACACGTGCACACGCACACGCACACACATGCACAAACGTAGTTCAGCTCCAAATGTGCAAACTGTAAAGAGTTGATGGTGTTATATTTGTAAATAAATTGTTATTTTGATGTAAAACAACGCCTTTTTTGTGTTATGTTGGTATCGTTGTTTAGATATTTGAGCCGTCACAAAAGCAAAAGATATTTGTGTCAAAGTGAAAGTTCTGCTTCAAATGTAGCTTTTCACAAAAAGCTGGTTTTCTCCCTTTTGTAGTTGGGAACTGATATTTTCCTGAAACTTACCTATGTTCTACTGCTGATTACTAAATAACGGAAAAAGGTAGAAACTAACTTTTTTTTCCTGATGAAAGACGAGCGTCTAATCTTCCTTTGTTATGTTCCATGTTTATAAAACCATAGAACACAATATTTTTCGTGCGTTGACAAATCTGTCAAAATCGTCTAAAATGTCCGCTACTGAAGGGGTTGTCTTTTGAAATGTCTTTTGGGATTGAATGAGGCCAAAATTTAATATATTTTCGGCTTAAAAACAACACCCGCAAGTCAATGACTTCATGTTTTGTTGTTAAATAAGGTTTAAAAACATGAAATAGTGTTTCCCGTCCGCACACATTGAATTTTTCATCATGGCCAATTATGCAAATTATACGATGACATCATCTAGTCCAGCCCCCGCACCCCCGCAACCCAACGTCACAGATATTGTACAATGTCGTCCTGTGAATAGTTAAAATGACATTATCACCTATAGGCAGAAAGCGGTGTTGTGTCTAACAAATTCAGACAATCCTTGAGTTTCCACATTGCACTCATGGCAGACAGGATGGCAGACTCAAACGTGTGGGCTTGGTGGTCTTCCTTGCTTCCTTCCTGCTCTGCCAGGGCCACAGAGCAGATGGGCCGCACAGCATGCTTTATGTTCACTTGCGCCGAGTGGCACGTCTGAGACATTTTTACTGGTGTGGCGAAGGTAGGTCACTGAGCTACTGCAGGGTGGCATTTCTGTCCGCTGGTGGGGCATGACGGACAATAAGCGAGAACCACCTCGGGAATAATATTCATGGAAAAAAAAGAAAAGACATGTACACAAGGCTTTTTTAAGAGATATGTTGCTTCTATCAAGAGAACAATGTGCTAGTGTGTCCCAACTGGCAATTGCATAAAAAGAGTCATAACTCGTCCATTCTATTCACCAAGCGCCGCACATTAGCAAGGACAATGCTCGGTGAGGAGAGTCTGTGAGAGTCTGGCTGGCTGGTTGTGTAGACTCCTGCACTCCGAAGATCTCGGTGATAAAAACTTTGGCGCTGCGAAATCCAAAGCTCTTGGGGTATAAAATAGTAAACCAAAGCTTCTCTATAGAAACAGACGCAATATTACCAAAATAAAAACTACAAAACTGCAAATCTGGAAGATGCGCTGGGCTTTGCTGTGTGTACTCGCCACCGTCTTAGGTCTCCTGTTAAACAGACACATCTTTTTCAATTCTTTATTAACACAAATGAGGCTGGTCTTTGTATCAAAATACGCTAGCTATAACAAAAATATCGACATTCTATGTAAAAATGCTCAGCAGCGGCCGTGGGCATCCCCGTGTAGTCAAAATGGTACAATCTTGATCAAGTATTCTGAGACACCCCTACAATGACGTTAATGCTTATAGAGGACTGTCGAGTCAGTCTTATGAATTTGCGGCAACACATGCTGAGTTAATGTTTGCATGCCTCAGCACACGTGTGGATGATTTGGTGAGAGAAAGTGGGTGTGAATGTGGTGGATGTGGTGAATACATCTGCAGGATGTGAGAGTGTGTGGCGCATGGTCATGTGATCAAGGCTGGCTTCTCCCAGCCAGCCGCCTGAACAACATCTCACGGGCAACAAGTAACCACAGCCAATCTGAGCCATCTGCCAAAGCCAATGTGCCAATAAACAGCTTTCGTCAACACACATGTCCTATCAGAACACAGGACACACTGCCATCACAGCAGACAATGGAAAGAAAAACAGAAAAAATAACAGCAATAATAGCGACAAGAGTCAGACACCTCAGGGTGGTGTTGTGACCCCACACACCAGAGCTTAGTTGTAGCGACATTACACCTGGAAACAAGACATACTGTATTTTCCTCCATTGTCCTTCAATCGTCCCAAGACTGGACGGCAATTCCTTTTTTGCTACTCAGCTTGCAGCTTTGATGGTGTCTTATATTTAGCGTCTGGGAATTTACAAAAAATGTTATAAGATTTAGAAAAAAACACAACACATTTTACACTGACAGGGCCTGACACTAACCCAACACAAGCCTCCAAAATACTGTACGGTAAATCAGTAGCCAGGAATGTGATGGGACACTCACCTTTGCGCGTTTCTTGCTCAGGTGTTTCTTCTTCCTCTTGCCTCGTGTATGAGCCAGATTGGGATTGTTCTCCTGGTCGGATGGCTGGTGACGGTGGCAGTTGTTCTTACACGACTCCAAGTTCAGTCCATTGGAGACCTTGGCAGACTTGTTCTTATGTAATGAGCCAGCCTGGTTTACGCTGCGCTCGTGGGGCTTCAGGGTCAGGTTTTTCTACAGTAGAAAGACAAAAGGACAAAGTTTTACTGAGCAGAGTTTTTACAGCATTTAATATGGTGGCTGTCAAATCTTGAGGAGTCTAACACATTTTTTCCACTTCCAAAGACAGAAATAAGACTCGTGTTCATGCGTGTTGTTGTAAATGTGTTCTCTAGGCGAGCTGAGTGGCGGGTGGACAGGAAGTGACGTCGGGGGTTCAGAGTTGAGTTTTAGCGTGGCGTGGTCACAACAGTAGCCTGTGTTTTTATTAGTTTTATAGATTACTGAGATCATTCAAATCTGCAATAAAAGCCTGACGATCAAGTCTGGTGCGTGTGCGTCTCACCAAACATGACATGAACATTACTGACACCTGGTGGCCGGTGTAGAATATTACTTATCATTCATAGTATCTTTCAATGTGTCTTCTGAATGCCTCATATTTCTATTTTAGTTCATTTAGACATTTTTATGCTTTCCGCAAAAAATGTGTAAAATTTGCTTCAACGTGCATATTTTTTTTACTAATAATGGGCGGTATTCAACCACAAAACACCATTACTTATTTATATATTTTTATAAAAATCGCGATAGAGTGAAGCCGCAAAATTGGAACCCCGAAGTGGCGAGTTTCACTTTGCACAGCTGAGGAAACCAAGTGCGAAACCTCAACGCTTGAGGAAAAAGCAACATCAGTGAAGCATAAAGACGTAAACATGTAGAAAGGGTTGATAGAAATAGATAAAGTAGTATTGTGGAGTTATTCTGGCGTTGCGCTGGTCCTGCTCTCACTTCTGTGCAGTCAGGCTGAGGGCCTCTCTGTGCCGGGGCGGGGGTGAGGCCAGCGGGGCAGAAAGGTTGCCCGGCAACCTTATCACATTCGCTGCTTGCGCACCCTAATTGACACAAGCTCGGCCCAGTTAAATACCACACATAAATCCCACGCTGGACCACTCAGGAAGGAGTACACACCTCTGCGGAGGCGTGTCTCAAGTTTAGCTTTCATCTTGGGAACTTCCTAGTCTTCATCACTGCCTGCTAACGTGAGCAGGAGGCCAGCATGATGTACCCGTGACGCTTTCCAGACATTTTTCCCTGAAAGATTTAAAAGATTGAAAAGTGTGTCTGCCTGATCTCTTCTTGGGGAAACCAACCCGGACATTTCAAATTTGTGGGCTTTCTCAGCAGTGGCACATGTACGCCGTAGGTTTTACCTGTCTTACCAGGAGTGTATACATTCTGACTGACTTATGGTGAATGAGATGTGTTTTCTGCAGGAAAAAATGCATATTTTTGAATAAAAAAATGTAAACATTTAAAGGAAAAACAAAATTGCTCCAAAAATGTGAAAATGTGCAAGGCCGTGAATGCTGATTGCTGAAGATGCGGGGATCACATGTGGATCGCATGGACCCACAACAGGTGGGGGAGTGTCATTGTAGCACAAAGAAGAAGTTTCACCTGTTCTGAGAGAACAACTTATTTGTTGGCTATGCAACAAAATAAAATGTTTTTTTTTACAGAACGACGAGGCCAACAGCGTGGAAGTGAAAGACGAAACTGATCATGTTCGGTCAAAGAGGTTTTCTTCTAATTAGGACCTTCATGTTGAACTTCATAGCAGTCACTTTGCTTCTTAAACTGATCATGAGATGAGTCTTTCTCTAAAGGCAACGCGTTGCTTGAAGTGTTCCTATTACCGTCGTTTTCTACTTCTGGTTTTTTTGGTTGTTTTTTTGTCCTAATGGCAGTCAGTCCAGAAACTGAAAACACATCATCTGAAGGTAACAGAAAGGTAACAGAACAGAAAGGCACCACAGATAGGTGTTATAAGACGATACAGTATGTATGCGCTAACACTGCCAATATGGGGAGCCTCGCTCTGTGCATTTTGTCTGGAGTGATTGATACCCTGCTAGCAGGTACACGTTAACGTTTTTCATGTGCATGGTTTGTTTATTGACAGGGTAAAGCCTCAAACACGTGTAACGAGACAAAATTTGATTCATATCCACTCACTTAATAACCCACAAACGATATCAGCGCGGAGAATCTCTAAAACAAACACAAAGTCACAAAGATGTGAGCGCGCAAGATAATTTCATTTGATAGCAAAAATGGTTTATTGTTGAGCGAGAGGAGACAACCACCCACAGCAGCATTTACTGAACAAATGAGCTTAATTATTTAAAAGGGGATGACCCGATTGGCTCTCTGTAGACTAAAAGGTCAGCGTTTATGGAGGCCCGAGGGGGACATTTAAACTTGTGATGCATTCCTGTGGTTGCCAAGGCTGCACTAAGGACATGTCAATATGATGCAACATTTGAACGGGACGGCTGGCAACACAAGGTCACGTCTGTCCAGCAGCAACAAAGGATTTCCACTAAATGGGGAGCCTTTTTTTTTTTTTACATGTGGTGCAATTCCAGGCAGATACCTACGCAAGATGTCCCAGAGAGACGATCCCAAAAATGTACATGTACATCTTTTGTGGTTCTTTGCACAAGAGGCAAAAAGAGGTGATGACACAATTGTGCACTTACTTAATTTCACTTCAGAGCAATTTTAACATAGCAAGTCCAGGAGATGCCAGAGGAGCTCTTGAGAGATTTTGGTTTTCGGTGGCATTTCACTGTCAGACTCAGGACTGGGCTGTACATGCGACTTCTTGCACAGGGAGATCTCCATTCCAGCAAAGTTACTCATGTTTTCTTGGTGACTGTGCTCCCAACTCCCTCGAGATCATGACCGAGCTCCACTCTTGTAATGCTGGGCTGGTCCCTCACTTTTTTCAGAAACATTCTTTTACCACAAAGTTAGATCTTGCATGGAGCTCCAGCTGACGAAGCTTTTTTCATGACTAAAACGAGACGGTGACGAGCTAAACATGGCTGCCAAAAACAGCACGGTTTAAAACACGCCCCATTACTCAGTGTGTGGACATCTCGAAGCATCTGGCTGATGCACTGCTGGGTTTTACGGATGCGCTTTTGAAACACTAAAGCGTTTCTCATAGCTTCTCTGCCAGGAAGAGAAGTGCATGCACCCACTAATCGTGTTTGCCTTTTCCACTCACACCCACCCAAAGCCAAGCAATGTAACATGACGTGCTCAGAACAATTGACAAAAACATGATGGGGCTGACAGGAGATTCCTTGAGCCAACGTTGTGCTTGCTTGGACACTCTCACACCACATGATTGCTGGAAATAAATGATGCACAATGCGTTTTGCTGGCTCACTGAACAATAGCAAGGCAAATTCCTTTTTCAGCGGTTCGTGGAAAAGCTGAAAGGAAAGCGACCCAGGATGGCTCCCTCTTCACTAACCTTTACTGCTGTGATTGTGATTACCAGCGTCCCAATCAATTTTCTAGGATTTGACTTGCATGTTTCCAGGTCAAATTAAAATACACGGAAATATGGAAGCCAGTCTTTTCACTTTTTGAAAATGAGCTGCAAACAGCATGACTTTAAAGAAAACAGGAGTGAGTACCGTATTCTCCGGAGTATTAGCCACATCAGTCCAAACATGACCTGCCTCGTCGGCGGCAGGCGGCCCTGCTGAACCGCCTGAGAACTGGGATTGGACTGCAGACTGCAGACCGCATCATCACCCCCAGCCCCCGCTACAAAGCACCCTCATAGGCCGGCCTCTTCGATGTGGGACCTGAGACGAGGACGTGGCCGAACGCTACTGAGGTGGATATTTGATGATGACACACGAAAGAAGAAGTCAAAAAATGCGCAATGAAAAGTAAAAAAAACAAGCATAAGTCATACTGGACTATAAGTCACATCTACCAGTATCTATGATGTGCTATCATCACAGACAGTTTTTTGGGGGGGGTTTAGGCGCGTCATAGCGCCCCTCCTAACAACATTAATTTCACCCGAGAAGAAGACAAGCCAGAGGGAGGGGTCGATGTTTACACCAACAAGGAGACAAGCTAAAGCTACAGAAGATGAAATAAGTCTGATTTTTTTGGTGCAGTCGTCCGTCGCCACTTTGTGGTTTGAATTTAGCAGCTTCACTCTATCAGTGTTTTTCAAGAATGTATGAATTAATAGCTCATGCATGGTTGAATACGGCCTATTAGTCAAACTTTTGTCAAAATTTTGCCTAAATTAATTTCAAGCATAAAAATGGCTAAATGAACGAAATTGCAACTGCTGAAATGTTTGAAAAACAACAGCAAAAAAGTGAAAAAAAGCACAGACTGAACTTCCAAATAATAATACACTTTTTCAGCGATATCACAAAGCGGAGATGCAGTTTTTTCTTGAAATACTTTATATATAACTTCTTGGTGGGGATCACAAAAGCCGATCACATGTGGCTAGTGCTATTGCAGCCCGCAGCTATGCGTGCGTGCAGTGTAGCGTCTTGCCCTAGGCCACGTCTTGGCCATCGTGATCCTCCCGCTTTCCTTCACAGTGCGCAGGCGTGCCAAACGTAAACATCATGTCTGCCGTGGAGAACTGCCAACACGTGCCGTGAAAACTATCTTGCAGGGTTAGCACATTAAAAAGCTTAAATACGGCATTTGAAGAACACTTGACGCAGTATGGTGAGTTTTCGGGGCTCACGGTGTGACCATCAGTGAAACGACAGCTAACACAGCCACGTGGACACTCGCACGTATGTGCGTGACAGTCAGAAGGCTAAGCTAACAACTGGAAGTCCTGCTCGAACGCCACCAATGTACTCTCACATCCAAAGGCTCCTTAAAGAAGGCGCCTCATCCTCTGTAGGTTTCACCCGTGATACATGCTGTCTTCAGAAAGTAAGTCAAATATGGCTCCTTTTTCATGTTTGTCTATATGTGCCCTGCGATTGGCTGGCGACCAGTCCAGGGTGTACCCCGCCTGTCGCCTGAAGTCAGCTGGGATAGGCTCCAGCATGCCCCCGCGAACCTAAAGAGGAGAAGCGGTATAGAAAATGGATGGATGGATGGATAACCAATAGCACTTATCATAAATACATTGAAAAATGTATCATTAATCCATGTGATCGGTATCGGTATCGGCAATAAACGAGGGACGAGTGTGATACATAAAAGCCTCACAGAACAACCAACACTGCAACCAATTACTGGTGTCTTATGGAGGCTAATAAAGCAAAGCGCTATAAGTAAAATCACTCCTTGTAGGATATTCCAGGACAACGGAGCATATTAAACTTGAGCTGCCTTGTTAAGTGGAGCTGTGAATTGTCTCTCGTTCTTTAGGGAGTCCTTGACCTGATTATCACATTTCCAGTAGATGTTAAACAGCATCCAATCAGCTCTGTGTTGACTGGAACTAATTCATTGCTGCTCTTTGCAGTCATGCAACCAATTACAGGTGTGATTGGAGCTGCTGAACGTCTTCACATCATTTAATTGTGAGTAAGACACCTACTATAGAAACGTTAATGAAAGTGTCTCTTCAGATGCATTAATATTGTATTCATGTTTACCTGGGAGTCATTTTGCTTTGAATATTGGATGGCAATTAAAAAGAAACTATTCACTATTGCTAGTCGTTGCACGTTGACCTTCATTTTTCAGATAAAAAAGGAAGAGGGTGCTTCCACAAGGTCAAAACGGTGCAGTTTTTACACCTTTATAACGCTGAAAACTTACTTTCAAAAGTCCCAAAAATATTACACAAAAAAATCACAATTAAAATCACAAACTATTCAACACAAATTAGCATTAAACACTTCAATACTTCAATACTGGCCTACCATACCTGAATTAGTGTGTGGGGTATGAGGAAAAACTACAAAAGTGCACATCATTCGCTAAAGCCCCGTCACAAGACAGCACAAACCCTACATTCCGAAAAAATCACAAGATTTGAAATTCGCTGATCTGGTATATTTTGAGTTAAAATCACTCACAAAGCAAACAGCAAGCTGCTACCCAATAATGTACAACATTTTCTTTCAACAAAAGAAGAAATACCACCTCGGCGGCGGAAAAAAGCAATAAAAGCAAATAGCTTTTAGCACATGTGCATGCGGAGGTAAAATAGGAACCGGATGGAGTAAAGAAGTCAAACAATGTGATGATGGAGCCAGTTTAACAAGCACGTGGTGTTTACAAGCAAGAACAATGTTGAATCGCAGTGATATCATCATCACACCCTTTTTTCCTTTCTTTTCTGAAAGGAAAATGAAACTAAACAACATTTTCCGTTTGATGTAAACGAGGACCTTACGTCAGTAAACAGTCAGAGTTCATGAGTTTGACTGAAGTCACACAATTGATTGACAATTTTACTTTGTATTCTTGAACTAACCAAACATTTTTGTCTGCAGGGGGGCACAAAGCGCAGGGGAATCAGGAAGACATTACAACATTTCTTGTTGACAGTTGACTCAGGCAACCATGTTGCCCCATTTGCAAGTCTAAGAATATGTTCTCTATTACGTATCTGGAGGCTAACGAGCCTCTTACACACAGAGATTATGCAACATAGCTGACAGCGACTCATGACTTGCTTGTTTACACACAACATGACAGAGCCCCCGCAAATCTGCTTTAGCACTGAGAGGTAGGCATTGCTTGTTAGTCTTAGCTAGTTGCCTTTTTTAATGCATAAAAAGCTTTCAATTGAAGACGTGAGGACGTGTAAATTATTCATTCTTTCATTTTCCAGCGGAAGCGAGAGGCGAGGTGCACCTTGAAATAGTTGCCAGTCAATCATAGATGTATTTTTTGAAAAGCAAAAATGGGTGCTTACACAAAGACAGGCGGGGGGTTATTTCTCTTTGAAGTCTTTCTAACAATCTTTCACAATAATAAAGGAACTGGAAACGGTCATCTTAAAATACACCCACTACTGGAAAAAATGCAATCCCACCAACAAGGTAACAAATCTTCCTGACAATGTTCCCATCCGAGCACACGGTTAGTCGGAAACAGGCATGGAAAACCACAGAGCAATAAATCCCGTGTACATAAGATCATTAGATTTGCTGGTGGTCCTGGCTGCTCCATGTCTACACTTCAGTTCTCCTGATGGAGTGCAAACAAAACAGGACTTTTGGGATGAGCTATCCACGGCAACTCATAACATACATTTACTCATTTGACCTTTAACCTCAACTACATCAACTACACCATAATCACGGTTCGGTATGTGCCTCGGCTTTAAGTAGGGTTGGGCATCGAGTCTGGCTCATCGATGGGAACCAGAACTAACATTTTTTGTTTCCGCCGACAGGAAAAAATCGCTGCAATCACCAACAACAAAGAAGCCGGCGAGCACCAACGAAGAAGCGGCTGCAATGTTTGGCTTCATTTCATAAAAACAGAAGTAAAAAAAAGAGCGGTCGGTGCACGGCCAACATGATGAACTCATTCAATCCCAGCCATTTTTCATTTTTCATTTTTCAAAAGACAACCCCTTCAGTAGCGGCCCATTTACACCATTTTGACTGATCTTTCGATAAAACATGGAACATACCAAAGGAAAGATTAGACTGCCGTCTTTCGTCAGAAAAAACAGTTTGTTTGTACCTTTTCATCAGCAGTAGAACATACAGCAGGTACGTTTCAGGAAAATATCAGTTCCCGACTAAAAAAAGGGCGAAAACCAGCTTTTTGTGAAGATACATTTGAAGCATAACTTTCACTTTGACACAAATGTTTTGCTTTTGTGACAGCTCAAATATCTAAGCAACTATACCAACATAAACAACACAAAAAAGGGGTTGTTTCACACCAAAATAACAACCTATTTACAAATATAACACCATGGACTAGTTACTATTTTCACATTTGGAACTTAAATGGATAGTTTGGACTTTTTGACATGAAGTTGTACGTCATCCCCATCAGCAGTGTAGTGTATCAACAGTGACTTACCCCCCCACTCTGTTCTGTTAGCGGAGTTCTAGTCGGATTTCGGTGAGAAATCAAAAGAATGTGCGTTCAGAAGAGTTACTTTCAAACCCAACAGTTTAGCAATCCTTGCCGTCATTCCTGAGCTCTCCAGGTCAATCACGCAATGTTCTTTTGGGGATGTGAGGCGGCACAAAAAAAATGGCACAGGTTGCTTAGCAACTGCACACAGAAGATCATTAAATTGTGCTGATGTTCTCTCAGTCCTTTGTTTTGTATCTGCAAACGTGTTGCTCCAACCTGCAGTGAATGAATTGTTGCTTGTGTACACTCTGAAAGGTGCCCAAAGTGCAGCTTGGCATTAGGAGAGTCGTGCAATGCAGTCGCACACTAAATGCTATTTGATAAAGAACATAGTCTTATGTTTCATTTAGTTCATACCACACACAACAGGGAAAATGAGACAAAGGTTGAGATACAACATAAACTCTGGACTGCCTCGAATGGAATAACGCTGCACCCAATCATGTGCATAGTTGCCCCCACTTTGGGAACCTACGTTCTACATTATATTCATATCTGCACAAACTGCACTATGAAGATTAAGCAACCTAATCAAAATACAATTTTTGGAGACCCGTTCTGTGGTTGCACTGGAACAACTTGCTGCGAAAGCGAGAGGTGGCGGTGTGTTCCCCTTTTGGGACTTCTGTGCAAGGCAGACCAGTGTCATTGCAAATTCTCCACAAATTCAGCCCTCAGGGGCCCCCGTCTGGTTCAGGGACCCAAGCATTTGCTTGTTGGCAAGCAGAGCCTCTGGCAAAAACCTTCCCGGTGGCTACTATGCCTGGCAGCTGGATTTACCTCAAAGCACTTATTTTCAAGGCAGTCTGCTCGCAATGTAAGGCAAACTGAGCAGCACCACTGAAGTGACATCTTTTATAGTTTGCAAGAGATTTCTTAAATGCACTAAAGGCTTGACATACAATGCACAGGCAGGAAATGTGCAGTTTGCACTCTAAGAACCAGGAAGTTTGTTCCCTCATTCCGTCCTTCAGCAGCACATACGGAGCTGCATGACTCTCCGAGGTGTGACCAAAGTGCGGCAAGGCTGTGCGACCTGAATGACAGCCTATTCTGTCCTTTTCACGTGTCTGTCAAGTCTCCCTCTGGCCAATTCTAAACAGAGATGACAGCGTAGCACCGTTAAGACGCTGGGGAAACCCAGGCATATACAGTACACACGTCTGCGCCACAAGGCTATTCTATTATTGCGACAATTGCATGTGGCTGATGCTGTCAGTGCATTATGTAAGACCATAACAAATAGCTTGTCAGGGCACTGATTTCCTACATCAGCCAGGAGAGACAGCACGTTGCAGTGGTGACATCCTGTCTCTGTAAAATGTGTGCCACCTGTCACCTGTCACACACTTGCACTGCTGCTTGAGAAGATAGGATACGGTGGAAGTAATAATACGTGAAAAGCACTGAATACAGTGGGACCCCTTTATGTAGATGAACTTTGGACTGGTTGACTGACGCTGGCAAAAGCAGCTGTCGACACACTACCCACTGCTTGCACATTTACAGTAGTCTACCAGGAAGGTTATTCATATCAAACATCATGAAAACAGTTTACTACGCTTTTTCTTGAAAAATGTGCACCGGAATCTGCCCTGTGGGTACTTGACAGAAAGAGAGGAAGAAAGGACGGAGAGAAAGGTATTTAAAGTGAATGCATGCATTTCTTGTTAAAGCCTGTGAAAATGACCCTAATGCTGACATTGTTACCGACAGTAAATTTAAATATTTAAACAAAACCTCCTGCCATAGCAGCGGCATGACACAGCAGCGGCAGTCCGCCTCCCATGTGGCCCACCACCACAGCTTCCAAATATCCGTGGGGAAACCTCGAACAGTGATGGACATTTTTGCCTCTTTCCTGATATGTTGTGGACAAACCACTGACTGTTTGTCTTGGGGGTCATATTGATTGGGTTCGTCCTGGGCCGAGAAAGCTTCAGATTAATCAACCAAAAAAATGATTGTGAGTTACAGTCCTAATATACTTTACCCTACTACTACTACTTTATTACTACATGGATACTAGCATGGATTTATCCAAACAAGCCATAAAATCTTGGTAACAAACAACAAAACAAGTGATGCATTTTTCCCCCAACGAAAAGTCAACTCAACGTACTTTGGTGGAAGATATTTGTTTACTTTGATTTCACCTTTTGTGGCAAATGCATCATCGTTTGAGGATGCCTGATCTCAATCTTTGGATCTCACAAGCACATACTGTGACATAGAACTCCACAGTCAAGAGTCTAGACTCCAAGCTCACAATATCCACCACCAAATTTCTTTGCAAATATCTTAAAAATATCCACCGGCTGCTTTTGATGCCGCCAAGCGCTCTCTGTCCTGGTGATGTAGACTCATGACTGATGGAGCCTTTCAAGCAGCTCACGCACACACAGTATGAGGCTGCCATGTGACGATCAAAGCCAGTGAAAGCACCATGAAGGCAGGGAACACGGGCAAGGAGACAAATGTGACTAAAAGAGGTTGTTGGAACACAAAACACTTAAAAGCCAAATCGCTCAAAGTGCTTCATGGAAGGGAAAGGATGTCGAATCATTGTCCCTGCGTGTCAGACATAACAGGATGCGCACGGCTCGGCAAAAACACACACATACTTCCTGCCGTCTCTTCTCGTTTTTCAGCGCCTGGCACATTAAGTTCCGCTGTCGTGTGTGTGTGTGTGTGTGTGTGTGTGTGTGTGTGTGTGTGTGTGTGTGCATGCACTGCAGTACTGCTGCTTGAGTGGAACAATGGATGTGGTCTGACAAAAACACCCAAACACATGCACACCTCCTCTGATCCCCCACGCAAAAACAGATCTGAGTAAATGTGTCCAAAAGCTCCACAGAAGCCTGGGAGAAGGCCAAGGCTACAGACACAGAAGGGAAAAATGTCTTAGCCTTGTTCAAATCACATCCAGGGTGTCTCAAGGACACAGCAGCACAGCTGAAACCTACTCCCTGATAACGTCCAGCACTTTTCTTTCAACAATTGAGGAAATCCGGGAAAAATTCAACTGAAAGTATATGTACGCCCCAAAAAATCTGTCTAATATTTTAGCATAAAAGGTGGCATCCATGTAGCTATCGCACCTCGGCCGTGTGTGTTTTTCGTTAAAGTCTGAAAAACACGTTGCAGCTGAGTGCAACACTTGTCAAGCACAAGCTTCCCTTGGTGGCACAGAACCGGGCAAGTTTACTTGGTTTTTTGTTTGGTTTGAATGTGTTTTAAGTAAGGTTAACTAATGGATTTTACAGTGTGGGCACATTAAAAACAGCTAACTAAAGCAGAGACATTCAGAATGAATATATAAATACTGGCGTAAAGATGTCGACTGATCATTTCCCCCGATAGACGTCTGGAGATGAACGAACGGGAGCACTCCTCGTTATGTGAAATATGGCAACTGTTGAAAGCCCAAACAAAACGGAGTCAGATTGGAATGGCGACAGAGACCACGTCTCTGCTTTCTGTTGAATCCAGCTCATTACCTGTGTTTGCCTTAGAACCGACTGCAATTTACATTCAGTCGGGCCTGTGAAATCACTTGAACCCGAACAGCGAGGGTTCACCCGGCAGAGCCGACAGTAACAAACACAATAGCAGACATTTTAATGGGAAAGATTCACATTGACTGGGGCTCGGGGGGGGATGGAGAAGCAGAGCAAACACACGCTTTAAGCAGCCTGCTAGTTATGATTAGTCACCATGCGGCGTGCAGGTCGTGACCTCAGCAGAGATGATGATATGCTAATATGCTATGCTCACAGTCTCTCAAGTCTGTGTGCGCACGAACGCGACTAGTGGCCTCAAGACGTGCTCAGCTCTGCACCCTTGTGTCAAATGCTAACATCCGAACAGCGTTGATGTGGCTACACAGGTTTCACAGCTGCATACATTAAAGCAACAACCTGTTGCATTTTTTCTTACATTCTAACAACAGCTTGGAAGTCATTTGATGGTACAGTGGCTTGGAAAATGAAAGACCTTTCGGCTGACGCCAAGGCGACCCCAAAATGTCTCCAAGGCTACGTTCACACTGCAGGTCAATTACGATGTTGTTGCTCGCATGTGACATGTATCTGATTTTTTTTCATGTCCGTGTGAACAGCACAATTCCGATTTTTGCGACTCAGGCCTCATTCGTATGTGGATGTCAATCCGATGTGTGTGATGCGACTGCAGTATGCGCGGTCGGGTCGCATATGTCTGACCTATACGTCATCGAAAGGCCTGTAATATCGTGCGTACCGAGACTAAAGGTACTCGCCGATGTAGAAAAAAGCTCCTTTTTGTCATCCAAAAATTTTTTTTAAAAAGTGTCAGTGAAGCGGCTCGCAGTTCCTGCCACACACACGCTCCTCGGAACAAGCATCACAAGCCTCGCCGCAAGTCCTGCACAAACTTTTAATAACTGACTAATCAGTCGATTATTTTTGGGATTATTCAATGAATCTGAGTTTGTTTGTTTTTTTTAAACACACATTTTTAATTTGCACCTCTTTATTCAGAAATAGAAGCAAATAAGTGCAGAAACACCAGGTTGCCGCTTGAATATTCTGTTAAAATAATCTTATAGGAGCGCACACACTGCCATAACCGTTACTTCCGTAAACACACGGAAATGCGTGTGACGTCGTGCTTTTGCACGTGCACGTCACTTCCCGGACGCTTTGCGTTCACATTGACACGTTGCATTTTTTTGGGGGGGAATATGAGGGACCACATAAAAAATTGGATTTGAACAAAAAATCCAAACTGGGCATGACACCCTGCGGCGTGATTGTAGCCTTTGTCTTCCCACCTTCACCCGCTGCCATCACAGGCCCATATTTTCTCTGACTTGTTTGTGTCACTGTTATCTAAGCAAATCTGTAACACGGCTCCCGTCCCACAATAAAGCTGTCAGCTGGCAACTGGCGGCATAATTGATTTGAGTCATCATGTGGCAATCCTTCTGACACCCCTGAATATATTGCACTTACAGTTTATTGGATGCAAACACATCGTGCTCGGATGCTGGGAGCAATTTAAAGATACATAAATATTAGCTTAAATGAGATTAGATGATCAACGTAACAGTTGAGTCGGCGTACAGTAAGTGTCCACGCAGGAAGAGCTCTTGTACTGCATACAGAATGACAGCCATCACTCCCCTCTTTGATACACTGCATGTGCAGGCCAAGCATAAACAGCACTCATGCATTATCAACTGAATGTACCGCACAGCCCCATATTTATTGGCAAAGGCGACCAGTGGTATGAAGTGCATTATTTATGCGTCTTTGCTCTTTGTGGCTCCACGTATCAAAGATGAATGAAGATGAAGGTGAAATACTCAGGGCTGGATGGAAAATCTACCCATGCTGCCTCTTGTTTTCCCTCACACACATAAACACGCACGCGCACCCGACAACACCTGCCCCACGTTCTCCTAGCATTTCCCAGCCTATTTGAAGGTGACATAAAGGAGGAGATGGATGTGTGGTTTGCAGCTCTTAAAACATCCACATGAGGCGAGGGAGCCATTTGTGACCTGAGAAAAAGTTTGACGTAAGTCACAGTGATACGGAAACAGGAGAGTCACGCCGCTGAGCTCTTTTCCTCCCAACAGGATGACCCTATCTCACATTAAATAAATTGGCTGCTCCCTGCCTTGGTTATTGTACAGACAAACAGTGCGCCTAACAAATTAGTTGAGTGCCCAAACAACGCAGCCACACAGCAGTGACTCAGTCTCTGTGAGGAAAGGGTAGCGGTTGTTTTAGACCTGGGACACAATGTCGACATCGGATCAGGACACCCCTAGTTACAAAAGGATTGTAATGTGATGGCTTAAAGGAGACACAACAGATCAGAACAGAGCTGAAGTTTACAATAACGTTCAAGTGAGCAAGTATGACGGGAAAAGTATGAGCAAAGCCCGAGATTCTGCTGTTGTTTGTGCCCTGGCGCACCAACACGGGCCTGACGTGCTGTTCTCCTTGCAGGCAGAATCCCTGTCAAATATCCAGAGAGGAAAACCACCTGATGATCCCACACAAACACATAAAGACACATCTGCATATCCATGCAGTAAGCCAAGAAAACAAAGCAGCGATGTAACGAGGCAGACCAAATGCTTATCATAAAAAGTAATAGCTACTCGGGGATTGTGGGCTCTTAATGATGACAGCGCCACCACTAAATATGCAGTTTAATCTTCCTGGCTTGTTTGCACAACACCTGATGGCAGCATTTAGAGATGGAGAGCGAGTGAGCCCAGAAGTGATGACTGGGAAAGCGAAAGCCTCGTGTACTGAATGATGAACAAGGATGGGAAAGCCACAAGCGAGCTAACACGTTAGTTAACACCCTAACGTGGATACGTTTCCCACTTAAACTGAACTCCAGTCTGTTTGAGCAACGCCAAGTCACAGAATCACTGGAACGCCATCGCTCCTTGTACACTATACATGATGACCCACACAATTTGTACGGTGACTACTGTACTATACACAATGACCCACAACATTTGTACGGTGACTACTGTACTATACATGATGACCCACACAATTTGTACGGTGACTACTGTACTATACACGATGACCCACAACATTTGTACGGTGACTACTGCACTATACATGATGACCCACACAATTTGTACGGTGACTACTGCACTATATATGATGACCCACACATTTTGTACAGTGACTACTGTAGGGATGAGTGATTATTTCCCTGTACATTTCCGTTCATTTAGACCACACATACACCCACAATAACAACGCTGTTGTGATGTTCAGAGTGTCCGTGCATGCATCTCACAGTCTGTCTCGTGACAATGAGGAAGTGTCGTTGCAGCGACGAATGGACTATCGACGTGTTTGTGCTGGAATTGCACTGCTGTTGATGTGTTCGGGTCAGAATAAAGTCATAAAAGAGCATCAGACTCTGTGTGACTCTGTGGGGAGCGACACTGTGCCGCTGTCTGTCGCCGTGGCTTGCCATGATGCGTATGCATTCATTACGCTCAGAAAATGTAATGTAATTAATGAAATAAATGAGTTACCGCCGTTAAGGCGCTATTTTTGTCACCCTAGTTAATACACATGTCCACCATTAGACTATCATTATTATTATAAAGCGTTTTAATGTGAAATAAAGATATATGCAGACATACACAGCATCCCACTTCACTTCATGCTTCCATGAAGGGTTTCCGGAGGCTCACACATTCACAAGTTCATGTCTTCATGCAAATCACTTTGAAAACGCTCCAAGTCATGTATTTAGTTGTCATCTGATACATTACAGTACATGAATGAAGGGAGCTACATTGTAACATCAAATGTCATTTAGTCCCTTCAACTGTATTAAGACTAGTAATGTGATGCATGTTTTATTTCTTATTTTGTTTCTAGTCAACTTTTTTTTTCACTTTTTAATGTTTGTTTCAGCAGCTCAAAACTGTTGAGAAATAGTGGCTGCAGACGGAACTTTCCAACAGCTGGTAAATATGACGTTGTTTTTGTGATAAACACATACTGTGTTAGTTGAAAAACACCTGCCTTATAGTTGCTGTATTGTATCATTTAAGATATGACATTCATTTACCAAATCAAATGATATCAAAATGTAGCGAGATCAACCAAGTAGTGACAAAGCCTGGTACAATTTCTTCTCTCATCTGACCTAATTTTTTGCAAAAAGGAACTAATTATTGCGGTATTCCCTGTGGAGGTCTTGCCAAAGATGGGAAAAAAAGATGAAATTGGAGCGACGACACTAACAACTCACATAAGCTGACATTAAGCCTGTTATAAACATCTGGTTTGGTGCGACACGTCATTACAGCCAAACCATATGTGGACTAATCACAACCAAATGTGCCGCATATTAAAAATGCTTATTACCAAGAACAACAGTTTTCCCTCTAGCCCTCCAAGCCACCCCAAACAATCCCCTTTCACTGTCAGTGTTGTTCTGCTCCCGCCAACGTTTGGTCTCTACTTGCTAGCTCAGCAGACAGATAACCGCTTGTCAATAAAGACTCCAGCTGAGTCCATTTCAGAGCCTTTACTCTGAAAACAGAACATTCAGAAATAAAGCATGCAAATTATGATGTACATAAGGTGAAGGTATTTTTTCAGTGACATAAATAAAATGCATTAAAACAAGTGCTAGCGCAATGCTAATTTACATTGGAAATCCCACATGCACGCCAGCGATTAGCATTAGCGGTATCGGTATATCAGTATATTGGATATCGTAAAAAAAGAATCTCTATTAGGTAGACAATGTGTCTGTCGGTATTTACTCATCCAACAAGATAATTATTATGAAGCCGTTGGCTAACATTCGAGTGTCAGGTGGGTGCCGTATGTACAAAAGCTAATCAGAGGATGTGTTTTTACTGTAAGCTTTGCCGTTTTAAAGTGGATAACACTTTTATGAAAATGTTTTATTGTTGTTTTACTGAATCAGTGCTGACTTTTTGTTTTATCAGCTGGTATGGGCTGCTCACCCTCAAAAACAGGAAAAGGGTGCAGGGCGTCAGGAAAGTGTGCAGCAGAATCGCTGGTACCACACTTCATCACTTAAGTGTGTCGTATCAGAGGCGGACTCTGAAAAAGGCTCAATCAATCCTTGTTGATCCCAGTCATCCCCTGCACGATGCGTTCAGGCTGCTTCCATCGGGTCTCAGATTCGGTGTTCCTAAGCGTAGGACCAATAGGATGAGGAATTCTTTAGTTCCGGCAGCCACTGTTGTGCTGAATAACTGCAATGTTGGTGCTGTATTTATTGTTTTTGTTTTTCATTTTGTATTTATTGTTGGTCTGTTGTCTGTGTGTGATACTGCTGGCTGGAGAACAAATTGCCCCTTAGGGATAATAAAGTTGACCTTGATGTTGACCTTGGCCATTGACCTCTATGTATCATTTTTGCTAATAATAAGGGATTGATTTCATATAGCGCCTTTTTACAAGGTACCACTCACAGATTCACAGTTCACTGAACCCATTATTCATTCACTCACTGGTGGTGGTAATCTACACCTGTACCACAGCTGCCCTCAAACGTGGACTCAACGTGATATTGTGTTCTGCATCCTTGTGGTGTATTAGAGCGATCTATCGGTGCTCTGTTGTATCTGTCTGTTATTGTATTTACTACTGCTACCAGTAGACGGTGTTGAAGACGTGTGCCGCTGGAGTAAAGATGTCATCCCTCCACCTCGTCAGCCGGCTAAATATAGAGTTCTGATTGGCTAAGGGAAATCCCCCCCATTTTGTTCTGCATTCTGATTGGCTGTAGATCACTGTCAATCAATCCCCTACGTACAACACTGCCGTGTTTCCTGTTTGCAAGCGATCATAGGTTTATGATCGCAAGTTATGGAAGAGTGCAAATGGATGGAGGAGTAAAATACTACAACAGGAGCAAGATGTTTTAACAAGGATACAAAAAGCCTCAGCCGGCACGGTCAGAGGAGTGAATACGGAGTCACTTCATCATTTCTTGTGTCCAAGAGATTGCTCATTGAAACTTGACCTTTGAGAGTCTTTAAAAAAGACAGAAATGTAACAAAATGTTAATGCCTGCCTGAGAAAAGTGTATACAATGTATTGTGAGGGGTTTTACTGCCTTAGACCGTGTATAATAATTGCAAACAAACCAAGTTTTCACTTATTGCGTGCTATTTTGGGAACCTATCCCCCGCAATAAACGAGGGAACACTGCATCTGCTTTGCATCACCTATGAGGTCAAAAACACATTCCACTCTCTTGCCTTGAATCGCTGTGTGGATAGCAATATAAATGAGCTGTCCATCTTCACCAACTGTGTCTGACTGCAGAGATGCATCCACGGCTCCACCGGTTGTCAGGAGCAGTGGTTCATTTGTCTGCCTTTCCCTTTCTCTATGCCGGCTTGTCACTCAGCCTCGCCGGCTACCTCCGATTCATTCACCTGTCTCACTGCCCAGTGTTTCCCCTCGGTTTACAGCTTCAATGTGGCTCCACACAGGGCTGCTCGATGTGGCCTAAAGATAACATCTCTGATTTCTGTCACCAAAAAGATGTTTTTCCTACTTTCCTACTAAGAAAAGGCAGTGATCATTCAAAAAGTGTTTTGCTTTTAAAAAAATATAAAAAAAAATGTGAAAATAATATACAAAATAAAACAAAAAATACAACAAACTATATAAAAATAATATATAAAATATACATTCTAAAACCTTAACAAAAGTAACCCCTACTGTATTCCCTGCTGGAATTAATGTGCCAGTTGTTCTTTTGCTTGAATAAATACACTTTGTATTTTGAAAGGAGACAGACTCAGACTGGTTTACATTCACCTTGAAAGCTGCACCATTTTCAAAAACATTAACCCGGAATTCTCTCATGACTACATCGAAAGAAAAATGCAATGACATTATTCATTATGAAAGGCCACTAAGGTGAAAACAGCCCATTTTTATTCATTTCATTTAAATTGAAAGCGTTTTTAGTCCCGTCAACTCAACCATCCATCCATGGATGTGTACCATACGTTCATTTACGGGCCTGCCAGTGGAGCGAGTTCATTCTCACATAATAAGGGACATCCTTTTCTGCTCAATACGGGATGCGTACTTCTGTTTGTAAATACGGGTCGATTGTGTTTTTCAAGGGACGGTTGGCAGCCCTACATGTGACACACATCCCTCGGTCACAGTGTAGCATTATTGATTACGTGGATTCCAAATTAAGAAACAGTCAGGCAGGAAATTAAGCTCCACAAGACAGCAGGCAGGCGGGACGCAGACACCAAGAAGAATGGCAGAGCAACATAAACAACGAGAGTCTGACAAGACTGAACTGACATAAATCACACAAATGAGACACAGTTGGGGCGAACCAAAGGGCAGGTAAAGTGCTGATTGGCTGACAGAGAAGGAACAGGGTGGCTAACAAGACTAAATGAAATCAGTGACTGACAGACAAGAAGGAAAAGGACAAGACAAACAGGAAAAAAACTGAACAGTCTACACGGTGCCGCGGAATAATACCCCCAATTAATCTTGATCCCGCATGGACCCTTTCCATGCAGTTAGAGCCAACGTGAGTAACGCTTTAACATCCTCCAGCTGCCACATGAGGTGCATCTGCAGGGGCAGCCTGCGCCCGCGGGCCTAAACCCCCTCACAGATTATCGGCCACTAATGGCAGAGTCACATTGGAAACAAGTCAATACCGTAAGCAACGGAGCACAAATTCATTTGCATTTGCATTGATTTGGAGGACAAGTTGGGAGGAGGAAGATGGTGGAGGGCAGTATTTAACACAGCAGACATACTTGCAACTAATGTGTGATAAACAACTCAACAAAGAGAGCATGCTTCACGCCAGTGAATAGAGAATGTACTTAGCATAAGCACCAGTGGCATCAATAAACACTCAAAGAGATTTCTAACACAAATACTTTTCTGGTTAAAAAAAACAGTACAATCACATGGTAGCAAAAACAAGTGTTGCATTTACATTTTTGATGAGTGCAAATAAGACATCTGAGAGACTAAACACACACTCACTATGTAGTCATAAAAGAATGGTCTGAATTCCTAATGAGCTTCACACTGAAAGCACACGTAGGTAATAACAGGGTAGAGGCAGGGTGCTGGTGGGGTTGAACTTACATCACAGCTATTTCATCTATCAGGCCTGTCAGAGTGGCCCAGCAGGAGCGCATGGCAACAACACGTCATTAAAGGTCGCAGGTTCTTATCACGCACAACGCTCGCTGTACTGTATGGAACCAGTAAACCAGTAGACAAGCAGTCATTGGGGGCCACTGCAGCAACCACAGACATCAATTACTGGTGCAAATGGATGTATTTAGTCAAGAATGCAAAATGTTCATTTGGTTTACAGCATCGGTTGCTCATTACACTAACAGTGGAACAAGAGAGAGAACAAGACAGCCCAGCCACCCTACGCACAAAACTCATTTTTTCAGCCGCTTGTACCTGCGATCTTGACCTTTTGGTCACTACCCAAAGCTCATGACCATCGGTGAGCGTAGGAACGTAGATCGACCGGTACAGTGAGAGCTTTGCCTTTCGGCTCAGATCCTTGGTCACCACAACAGACAAATGCAGAGTCCGCATCACTGCAGACGCTGCACCAATTTGCCTGTCAATATCGTGTTCCATCCTTCCCTCGCTCGTGAACAAGACCGAGGTATTTAAACTCCTCCGCTTGGGGAAGGATCTCATCCCTGACCCGGAGATGGCACACCACCCTTTCCCAGGCGACAACCATGGACTCAGACTTGGAGGTGCTGATTCTCATCCCGGCCGCTTCACACTCGGCTGCGAACCGATCCAGTGAGAGTTGAAGGTCACGGCTCAATGCAACCCAGCAGGACCGCATCATCTGCAAAAAGCAGAGACCCAATCCTGCAGCCATTTATTGCCGACAAAGCAAACCGCAGTCTGACACCGGTCATACAGGGAACCAACAGCCTGAATTAGGTCGTCCGGTACCCCATATTCCCAAAGTACTCCCCACAGAATTCCTGGAGGAACACGATCGATTTCCTTCTCCGAGTCCACAAAACATGTGTAGACTGGTTGGGCAAACTCCCACGTATTGTGCAATATGGGTTCACGCAGTATACAGTATATATTGCACATATTTTTTTAAATGTGAGCACACACACACACACACACACACACACACACACACACACACACACACACACATATATGTATATGATGGAAAATAAAGCTAGCCTATAGTGAGTGATAATAATATGTATTATAAACATTCCTGCATATTTAATATACATGATTTTATTTATGTTTAAAATGATAAGATATTCATTCATACATAAAAAGATACGTATAGTACAGGCCCCCCCAAATGAATGCCTTTAGATGTCTGGTACCCTCTGAGGTTAATAAACGCCCCCAGTCACTCTTAAATATACGTCATTTTCTGTACAAACTCCAAACTCCAAGTTAATACTCAAGGGAAGATGATATAGTGGGCAGCAGAAAATGGAGATCACAGGATACGATGACGGCCGACTATACTGTTTATGGACCACCGTGTTTTTGTTTCACAGGCTGCAGAATCAGCAATAATGTATTTTCAGTGCTAAGGTCAAGTGTGACAACGACACAAAGACTGCAGCCTTTTCTGCTATTGAATGTGAGAAATGGTGGCAGACAACAAATCACAAGTGTGGTGGAGGAACATCAAACATCCTTTTATGTATTTACTGCCTGAAAAAATGACTTCATTGACAGGAAGGTTTTATTATTTAGTTTTTAGTATATATTTAGTATTTTTTTCTGGGTTTTTTTGTTTATGTTCAGCTACCTGTGTCATCTTGTATTGGACATAATCTAAATAAACTGGGGTCCAAAATGACTGTGGAACTGAAACTATTATGGATGCAGAATGGGAGGACCTGACAGAAGAGGCCCCTGGGACTACAATACCAGATTTCATTCAAGATACACAAAAAGTCCTCCACAAAGCTTTGAGTGTAGGATCAATATTACAGAGAAAGCGGCCCATTAAGAGGACCAGACAGTGAAACAAGGGATGATCCTGTTGAGCAGATAAATGAGCAGGATGCAGGATAACTACACTCACACTAACAGTGGCAGGAAATCTAAGAAACACTAAAAGAAAGACTTCCATTCGGCTTCAGGATCGGCATTTGAAAGCTGGCCGATGTGCTAACAAATTTGCTCTGTGTAATTTGCAGCACTGGGTTATCGTGGCGCGCGCTCCAGGGAAACTCCATAACCCAAGAGTAAACACAGCAGGCTTTTGTGAAAGGCATAATACCTTGTCATGGGGTCTGCTTGTGGAGTGATAAGGCCTGGCGGTTAGTCTCCAGCTTGTTATTCCACAGCTTGCACAACATGGATGAAGATCTGCTTTGGGCTAAACTAAATCAACCCTAGAAGTGTGGACACGCACGCTTGATGTGTTTATACGCTTCACACATTCAGTGTAGCCGACTGAACAAAGAACAAGAGATGTCAGACATTAACATATTTCCAGTATCCCAAGCCAATTGCATAAGGGTGATGGACACCGACGCAGATCAGCAAATTCTTCATGAACTCGTCATATTACCCTTGAGGATACCTGGCTGTGAGGCTCTTTCTCTTCTCCGTAGTTCTTGTTTTTTTGCAACTCTTGTTTTGATTGATGCGTTCAATTTAGCATAGTTTTCACAGTTTCTCCGGATTCCCCATGACTATTTTCCGTACGAAGAGTGGCTGGTGCTTTTTTACGCACAAAAGGAGACATTTTGTGCATTTGTGTAAGAAGACCGACTACAAGGCAGGAAATTATATCACAAAGAAAGACGCCTGATTAGCTTAACTGCTGCATGCAAAGGTTGGTAGTGTAGGGTCCTATGAAATGCGTTTCATTTTTTTCCAAATTCCATTTTTTTACTTTTTACACTTAGTTTACCAGCATAGAGTGCACTTTTGTGACAGTAAAGAAAACGTCCGCCCAGTATATCAGAAGCGGATGTAGCTTGGCTGACTTCTGTTATGGGATGTCAGCCTTTGCACACACAAAATCCTCAACAAACTGCTCTTATTTTGAACGCTGTCATTTTGAAGGCCGGAAGTGTGCTGTGCGTGTTGATAATGTCTGCTGAAAGTTAACACGAGCTGTTCGCAGGAATACACGTGCCTCTCGTAAAACGCAACACGGTGTAAACACGCTAATACAGCCTGAGTCGCACACACACGGCCGCACTAGCATGCTCTGCTAAACTAAGCTAACCCCGCTAGCTTTCATTCACGCCCTGTAGGAGGGGAATTTCAAATTTTTTTTTTTTGGCAACTTTTGACCAATTTTTAGGTTGCCGTACCGACATGTTAAGTTCGGAAGGAGGCGGGCTAGTGCTTGCGATGAGATTCCGCCACAATTGAGTGGTCCGCCGCAGAAAAACTTCCCTACAATAACGTTCCTTCTCACGATGACAGCATTTCATTCACACAATGTCAATTTCTGTGAGATTCCGCGTTTAACAGTAGATTCCGTTTTCATTGGCCAATTCCGCAACTCCGTTAACACGGAAATCATAGAGTTCTAGTAGTGCTCTTTAAAATCTTGATAATTTGACATCGTGTTGCATATCCAATGGTAATGTGTTGCCAAGTGTCAGAAAGCTCAGTCCCAGTCACAAATCATGGGTTCTCAAACAGGGCAGTGACCGAAAACAATCAAAAACCCTCTCATTGGACTATTCTGAAGTGGCCTTCTTTGAGCCCTGATTTAAATCCAGTTGGACATCTCTGGACGGAGCTGAAACATCCATTCTGGAGAAAACACCCATCAAACCTGAGAGCTGAAGCACTTTGCTCATGAGGAGTGAGCCAAAGTACCTGAGTCTCATTGGGTCAGTTGAACAGATAGACAGGGGTCTAGAGAGTCAGCATAGCAGGTTGAGCTCTCAACGGGGCAGGGCTCTATCCTTATAAAACAGGCCCCGCGGTGCAAATACACACAAAAAAGGGAAGCTTTCCTCACTGCACTGCTATTAGCATGCAATGTGTGGTGAAGCATAAAAGGGTCTCTTGAGCAGAAAAAAAAATCAGCAAAAATGCATCATCATGGGGGCCATTACACACAACAGAGAGCAAGCGATTTCAGCCATGGCTCCACTTCAGACATACCATTTTCCAATCAGCATCCACAAACATTTATCTCCCTCAGCCACCAAACAAAGATTAGATGGCAATGAAAATGTCCTGCACTCAGTCAGCTGGTGGCAGAAACGGATGTGGAAACGTCTCCTGCTGAACTGAGGCACGTCCTTTATAACATTATTTAACTGGACAGCAAAAGACAGAACATTTGAACAATCAAAATGTTGGAAATGTGGCAATAATTAAAATATTGTGTGGCCTGTAGTATCTAGATACTGCAGTGGTGTGCAGTCAAGGCCAGCAAGGCCATCTCTGCTGGCCTAAACGCTATCAGAAGCACTGACATGCAGTACATTTTCAACCACAAATATGACCATTAATTAATTCATTCATTAATTATTGAAAAATCGCAATAGAGTGAGTGCAGGATGTTCGAACAGTGATGTAGTGAGTTTGTATTTTAGTTCATTTCGCAAATTTTATGCTTGAAAAAACAAAAAATACGTAAAATTTGCTTAAATATGCATATTTTTGACTAATAACAGGTCGTAGTCGACAGTGAATCAGGAATGATTAATTGCCGTATTTTCCGGACTATAAGTTGCTGAAGAGTATAAGTCGCACCAGCCAAAAATGCACAATGAAGAAGAAACAAAGCACATAATTCGCACTGGACTATAAGTCGCATTTTTGGGGGGGAAATTAATTTCACAAAATCACAGACCAAGAACAGACATTTCATGTTGAAAGGCAGGTTATAGTAATAATAATAAAATGGAGAACAACAGGCTAAATAGGCGTCTGTTAATGTAACGTGAATAGGTGGCATGTTAACCTAGCATATTAACACTTATTCAGATAACTACAGCCTAAACGACATAACATAACTAGTTTACTTGCAGCTTGTAATCTGCAGAACATGATTTTCTTCTCAGTCGTCTTTATGAGTTGATGTTTACTCCTGTACAAACTATCAGTGGTACAGGAGTGATAGGAGTAGCAGACCCTGGCACACAAGCCTAGAGCATATATTAGTCGCTCCGGAGTATAAGTCGCAGGACCAGCCAAACCATGAAAAACGTGCAACTTCTAGACCGGAAAACACGGTACTATATTTTGAAAAACCGTGGAGTGAAGCTGCAAAATTTGAAGCGCGATGTGTGGCGACTGTATGTGCACACCTATCATCTACATGAATGACCAAAATGTAGATTGCGGTATGAGCTTTTTATCCGTAAAGGTTTACACCTGCTCTTTGCAGTGGCACTCTAATCACTGAGCACATGTTTGTAACAGCTGAAGAGGTTTTCAAACGAGGCGGCGAAATAACAAACCAGAAGGGAAAGACAACAGCTGGGTTGTATAGCGTGTAACACAGCCCTGCGACGCTGACAGAGGAAGTTGTACTACTTAGTCTGCATGCAAGGCCAAAACAAGAATACAGAATTAGCAGTAAATACAATAGTTTCTGTTCAACCTGTTTGTAGAGTAATTTGAGATCAATGGGGTTCTGGTGAAGCACATGTCCAAATGAGAATGTTGTGTTGTCAACAATAAAGGATGCTGCACGCCGGAGCAAGGCAGGGTCCATATTTGGCACTGAGCCGGACAGCCTGACATCCGTGGCAGAGCAAAGGACACTGAGGAGGCTCCTTTCCATCACGGACAACCAGCATCATCCAATGCACAGCATCGTCTCCCAACAGAAGAGCAGTTTCAGTGGCAGATTACTATCACTGCCCTGCGCCACTGAAAGACCGGGCTGATTATTCCTCCCCCGCGCCATGTGGCTTTCCAACACAAGTGGGAGTGGGAGCAATAAAAACACACACAGGACTGCACTTATTACCGTATTATGTATTATTATTAGTAGTAGTAGTAGTAGTATGTATTATTATTATTATTATCATTATTATTATCATTATTATTATGTATTATTATTATTATTATTATGTATTATTGCACTACAAATTTGACAGGATCTGTTCCATATATATTTATTTATTTATTGTTACTGTGATAAGTGATTAAGTTCATGATGATATTTTTGCAGAGCTATCTATCTATCTATCTATCTATCTATCTATCTATAAGATAAAACTGTCAAGACTTGTCAAAACCTAGTCCTCACTCGGTCACGGGAGTATGCTGGAGCCATGTTAAATACTCTTGAGAAATGCGTTTATTGCTTTTGATACAGTGTACTGGCATTATTATGCCATATACAACCCCTGGCAAAAATGATGGAATCACCAGTCTCGGAGGATGTTCATTCAGTTGTTTAATTTTGTAGAAAAAAAGCAGATCACAGACATGACACAAAACTAAAGTCGTTTCAAATGGCAACTTTCTGGCTTTAAGAAACACTAAAAGAAATCAAGAAAAAAATATGTGGTAGTCAGTAACAGTTACTTTTTTAGACCAATCAGAGGGAAACAATTATGGAATCACTCAATTCTGAGGAAAAAATTATGGAATCATGAAAAAAAACAAAAGAATACTTCAACACACCACTAGTACTTTGTTGCACCACCTCTGGCTTTTATAACAGCTCGCAGTCTCAGAGGCATGGACTTAATGAGTGACAAACAGTACTCTTCATCAATCTGGCTCCAACTTTCTCTGATTGCTTTTGCCAGATCAGCTTTGCAGGTTGGAGCCTTGTCATGGACCATTTTCTTCAACTTCCACCACAGATTTTCAATTGGATTGAGATCCGGACTATTTGCAGGCCATGACATTGACCTTATGTGTCTTTCTTCAAGGAATGTTTTCACAGTTTTTGCTCTATGGCAAGATGCATTATCATCCTGAAAAATGATTTCATCGTCCCCAAACGCCCTTTCAATTGATGGGATAAGAAAAGTGTCCAAAATGTCAACGTAAACTTGTGCATTTATTGAAGATGTAATGACAGCCATCTCCCCAGTGCCTTTACCTGACATGCAGCCCCATATCATCAATGACTGTGGAAATGTGCATGTTTTCTTCAGGCAGTCGTCTTCATAAATCTCATTGGAACGGCACCAAACAAAAGTTCCAGCATCATCACCTTGCTCAATGCAGATTCACGATTCATCACTGAATATGACTTTCATCCAGTCATCCACGATTGCTTTTCCTTAGCTCATTGTAACCTTGTTTTTTTCTGTTTAGGTGTTAATGATGGCTTTCGTTTAGCTTTCCTGGATGTAAATCCCATTTCCTTTAGGCGGTTTCTTACAGTTCGGTCACAGACGTTGACTCCAGTTTCCTCCCATTTGTTCCTCCCATTTGTTTTGCTGTGCATTTTCTGTTTTCAAGACATATTGCTTTAAGTTTTCTGTCTTGACGCTTTGATGTCTTCCTTGGTCTACCAGTATGCTTGCCTTTAACAACCTTCCCATGTTGTTTGTACTTGGTCCAGATTTTAGACACAGCTGACTGTGAACAACCAACATCTTTTGCAACATTGCGTGATGATTTACCTTCTTTAAGAAGTTTGATAATCCTCTCCTTTGTTTCAATTGACATCTCTTGTGTTGGAGCCATGATTCATGTCAGTCTACTTGGTGCAACAGCTCTCCAAGGTGTGATCACTCCTGTTTAACTGCAGACTAACGAGCAGATCTAATCTGATGCAGGTGTTAGTTTTGGGAATGGAAATTTACAGGGTGATTCCATAATTTTTTCCTCAGAATTGAGTGATTCCAAAAATTGTTTCCCTCTGATTGGTCTAAAAAAGTAACTGTTACTGACTACCACATCTTTTTTTCTTGATTTCTTTTTGTGTTTCTTAAAGCCAGAAAGTTGCCATTTGAAATGACTTTAGTTTTGTGTCATGTCTGTGATCTGCTTTTTTTCTACAAATTTAAACAACTGAATGAACATCCTCCGAGACTGGTGATTCCATCATTTTTGCCAGGGGTTGTATTAATATCACATTAATGATCTCAAATAATGTTGACAATAATATCGTTTAGCAACAATCTGCAGGACAATTATCGTCCAGAAAATGTTGCTATTGTGACAGCCCTCAGCTCAGATAAACGCTTGAGGCCTGGAATGAAATACACATTACTCACACGGTATAGTGTTTACACACAGGTGCGTTTATGTTTGTGTCTGTGACAAAAGCTTGAAGAAAGCCCGTCTTGCTACCGATGTCTCTAAACAGTTTGAAATGCGATTTGTTTTCATCCTTTCAGAAACGAGCTGTCAATACATTTGATTTCACATTAACCCTCTTCTTGCGCTGACGTGCCAATCAATCCAAGTATTCTTCTCTACGTGCACTTAAACAGTTTTAAGAGCTGTGCAATGAAAATCAATTGTTTTTGAAATGCTGCCATTTTGAAATGTTGCCAACAGCATCATCCTACGCCGAACGTACGAGAAAAGAAGAAAATCAGCCTGCTCGGCTACAATTCATCATCTTCATTAGGACATAGTGTATGAGCGGAAAAAGCCTTGGTCGACATAATTGCGGCAGACTCCTGTTGTACTTTAAATGTCAATAACAATCTGTTAGTTAGCTGCTATTTGAAGGCCTGACAACTAAGCCCTTCATTTCATACCACCCACGTGCACCGTGAGGACTCCGCTTTAATCGACTGCACCGCAGCTGCTCATGTTTGAAATGTGCCACGTTTCCAAGTTCAGTGTGGCTTTGACACAAATAAAACAACTGATGGGTGCCCCTGCAACAATCAGAAGTACAGTGGGACCTTGGTTAGCGTCATTCCCGAAGGTCTGACTCTAACCGAAACGGACGCTAACCAAATCGATGTTTCGCATAAGAAAATCATGTAAATCCAATTCATCCGTTCCAGAAAGACACACGTTAACACAAAACATGGTTTTTATAGTTTTACAATTACAGTTGTCCCTCGTTTATCGTGGTGAATTGGTTCCGGACCTGACCGAGATGAGTGACTTTGCGCAAATTAGGATTTCTAAATGGAAGATTTTTATAGTTAGGGCATAGAAAACTTGTTTAAGACCTTCTAAATATGTTTTTAGCATTAGAGCCCTCTAAACATGGAATAACAATCCTATAGTCACGTTTACACCGGTATTACCCAATACAAGTGACATAATAATAGAAAGTCTCACGTATATACACGCAGCAATTATTTGATTTGATTTTATTACTGTTTTTGGCCAAATGTGGTTTGTTGTTGAGTGAGAAGTCCACAACACGTACTGTTCTCTTAACATAACATTCCAAAACATATTCTTCACTAGGGTTGGGCATCCTTTCAATTTGAACGATTCTGGTTCCAATTCTGATGACTCCTTTCCATTCCGGTTCCTCATGATTCTCGATTCCGATGCTTTTAAAAGGCACGGTCATGAAAGTTTGCATGGTTTAAATGAGGGTACTAACCACAGTTCTTTTTGGATGAAATGTCTGAATTGTTTAATGATATCAACTTGCAGGGCTATTTTCAACCAGTATATAAACACAGTAGCAAAGCATTCAACTAGAATAGAAAGGTTTCTATTACAAGAGTACACGCTCACAAAAGACGTTTACTTTTGAAAAGCAGCACACTTTGTTTGCTGTCTTAATGCTGGCGTAAGCTATTTTTTATGCCACCCTTAGTTTGTTAACATTTGATTGTGTCCATGCACCCACCCTCCACCCTCCAGGGATAACATTGTGTCCAAAAAAATCCCTGGCTTGAGGTCTTTTTCTTCAAGTCACACTTGGATAACAATGAAGACAAAGCGTGTGCGTACAAGAAGACACTCTACTGAATGGTAGCAGCCAAAACATGCTTCATCACCGCTTGACTTCAATCGATATCAAATTTCACGCTATGTCGGATCATAAAGAAAATGTCACAACCGCATGCATCACATGCTACTTGTAAATTCATGAGAGCTTAATCGTGGACAAGGCAGTCCCCTCTGTGACTTTGCAAAAGAGAAAAATGTCAAGCAAAGATATCAGCATGCACATGCGAAGCAGGCCTGGGAGCGGTGTTACTCCAGCATGGTGGTGACAGATGGAGAGTGCTAGCGTGTTCCTCCGGGGCTCTGACCTCATCAGAATTGAACTTCAGTCAAACAGGAGCCACTGGTGCTGTGATGTGCTGGTGTACAGCTCCACAGAGCGACATTCATCAAACCAAGAACAACACACATTACAACTGTAGCACTCCATTAACACAGGGGATCAAATGCTGAGTACCTTTTGGAGTACATGACTGAAACGACGCCACAAACAGCACAAAGGGCTACTTAAGGAAGACCAAAGAGCTGTTTGGTAATTGAATGTCAAGATCATATCAAGGTGTGTAGACAAAGCAGTGCAGTGCAATTATTACATTCAGGACTTGTGAATCTGTATGATTTACATCTAAACGAGATTGAATGAGTTATCACATTTTTTGGTTAAGAGCCAGACTGACACCATCAGCATTACTGCTCCAATGCCGTTTGTGGGAATGTGTTACATTAGAATAATGACACATTCCACCGAATGAACACGGACTGTCAAACCACAGTCGTCCCTATCGCGGTGTATTGGGTCCAGACCCGAACGTGATAACGTGAATTTCCGCAAAATAGAATTCAATATTAACAAGTGGAATATTTTCATTGTTAGAAAAACAGAAAATCAGTTATGTCTTTCTAAATACAGTTTTACCATTATTAGAGCCCTGTAGGCATGAAATAACACCCCTATGGTCACCTTTACACTCCTATTATTCACCGTTTACACCGCATTGTGCAACTCTCACGCGCAGGCTACGGCATCACTGCAGGGACACAAGAGACGGCCGCCACTTTAAGCATAGCATTCTACCGAGCTAACTAGTTAGCCTCCAATTTATTTATTCTAAACTTAAGACAGGGTTTCAAACAGAGTGGGGAAGAAGATAAGAAATGTCAAAGTAAGAAGCCAAAAACCTACCACTTCCACACTCAGAATTGCTAAATTATCCGCAGGGAGGGGGGACACACCGTGGCGAAAAATACAACATCTTGCAAGGACAACTGAGGAGCGAGAAGTCAAATTTTCATCCAGAGCAAAGAGGTCACTGAAGCGCCAGTACACGTCAGCTAGCTAACTGCTAACGAAATGGCAGTAGCAACAAAGCCGTATTCCGACAGTGAGTTTATTCAAACGTGCATGAAGGCTGCAGGCCTTGCGTGTCAAGCATTTGCCAACCTTAGTCTGACGAGGAACACCGTGGCAGGGAAGGTATCGGAACTATCGGCAGGCTTAGACAGACAGTTGAAACACAAAAGTCAAATCATTTATTGCATTTTCTCTTGCAATTGATGAGCGCACTGACATTACAGACGTACTTATTCCTTTATTCCTGCAAAAGTTGCCAAGTTTCGGGAGCAAAAACTGTAGTCTAGACATGACTAACACTTACGCACTTAAAGAAATGGCCCTGGAACTTCGTTTGGCGTCATTCATCTGTTCCAGAAGGTCAGACGCGAACCTAAACGTACTCTAACCGAATCAAAACAAAGCAAAAATATTACATGATAGTTTTACACGCAGAAAAAAATTCCAACTGCATATGACTGACAAATGAAAGGGATAAATGAACATTTAACGTCACTTTTACCTTAATTGAAGACGTGATTGTTGACAAATACGGCGAGCTTTGAATCTTGGTTTCAATAGTGTTCCTCACCCCTTTGGCTCCACTGTGGGTTATTTTGCAGCCATGATCAAAAGAAAAGCAGAGCCTTGTGGCAGAACTGTAGTAGTTAGCAAAGAACTGCAAAGCAAACTGCTGAGGACGTCATAAAGGGGCCACGGAGTTGGGGGACAATGACTGTTTCCATTGTGGTGCTGTGCTAACAGGCTGCTAACAAGGATGTTTTGTGATTAAAAACACGTTTTGGCATCAATTTTCCACACGCTAACTGGGGCGTACGCTAAGTTGAAGTTCCACTGTAATTATGTTATGATTGTACTGATCTCTTTACTGTGGCACTAAAGCGTTGAAGAATAAAAGCAAACCTCATTCAAGTATTTTGGTGGCCCTGTGATAGTAAACGACCTTTCAAACTAAAGCTCTGCTCATTGAAACCACTTGCTTTTCTGGTCGTCAACTAACCTTAATCTTTAAAAGTGCTTGAATATTTAAAGAAAAAAAGGCAGCATCGACAGACAGAAAGGGCTTTGGAAACAAGGTCACACTAAATGAGGAGATGGAAAGAACACATGCTCAGAAGGCCATGACTTTATTCATCTGAATCAAAGTGAAATAGCCTCTCGAGCAGTGAAAACGTTTGAATCCGACTATCATAATGACACAAGAGGACAAATGCAAATGCAGAGATCCCCAAGATGCGGTCACACCAACGCAACAAGAGATTATCACACATCGATAAGAAAGTGCAAGTCAGACTGTGTTATCCCTGGCAACCTGACCTTGTGACGATATCTACTGTATCATCGGGTACAAACCAAGTCTAGTAAAGGGGATTTGCCATGCTGTAAATAAGAAACAAGATCAGGCTGTTTGTTTATAAAAAGGCAAAGTATAGACCTGCTCTATAAGAAAGGTGTCTTTAAATGACTTCTGTTGAGATCTGGCACTACAGTAAACCTTCGCCCCAAGGATTCACTCCATCGTGGTTTTTCAAAACTATACTCATTAATAAATGATGCTGTTTCGTGTTTCAACACTGCCTATTATTAGCCAAAACATAGCCAAACATATTTTCCCTAAATTCAGCACTTTTAAGCATAAAAATGGCTGTGAACTGAAGTACAAATATAAGGCATTCAGAAGACACATTCAAAGATGCTGCAATCATCTGTGATATTCTCCACTGGTCACTAGGTGTCAGTAATGTTACTGTGATGTTTGATGAGACACACAAGCGCCAGACTTGATCGCAGGTTTCAACTGTCTCACAACGGGCACAATAATCACCGATAAAGACACGGGCGGTTGTTCAAACGCAACTTTGAACCCCCGACGAGTTTTAATTTATGTCTTAAAGGGCCTATTTTCTCTTATGTCTACTACTGCATATTGGGTAAACGAGTGTAGGGGTGACTATAGGTGTGTTATACCATGTCCAGAAGGCTCTAATGGTGTTAAAAATAGCATCGGAAACAGGTTTTCTACGCTCCAACTATGAAAATATTTGACTTACAATTGAGGGATCCTACTTTGTGGAAATTCACTTATCACAGTCGAGTCTGGAGCCAATTAATAGCAACAAACGAGGGATTACCGTACATAGAAAATACAGTTACTATTGTTATTAGTAGGGGAAACACAACGGTGTATCAAAGACATATTGGAACGTATGGGATTGATTTTGGAACCATGTGAGACATTACAGGAATCAATGGCAAAGAGGGCTGTTCTGCACGCTTGTTGCACACTGTTGTATTAGGAAAACGTGTCACCCATACAGTATATAACACAATATCCCACGACACGCTCTGATACGCGTCACATTTCAGACCAAAACATCACTGGAAGGCTGCCTGCGCCAAAAAGAGATCATAATTATTGCCACTCCGATTAAATTGTTGTGACAAGGATCAAATAGATTTTTTCCACTTGTGAGCGAAGGAAAGCACACCAGCCACTCCAAGCGAAGCAGAACATCCCACATGTGGAGTACCACTTTGCTGGAAAACTCTTGTGAAAATAAACCCAGAGCTGAACACACAAAAACAGCCGCCTCTCAGAGACATTGATAGTCATGTCTGGTGGAAGCGCTGCACTTAAAGTGATTCAGCACTCACATCATACCCAGCGTACGCTACAGTATAACGGTGGAGTCGAAACGCTGGCTTGAACAAGCACATTTGCACGAGATTTCCAACTGGACAGCGGAGCCAGACACACAACACAGAGAGAGAGTTCATAAGGTTATCGCTTGATGGTTCAGTACTTACCTCCAGAGCCTCCAAGGTCACGAACCCAGTGATGGAAAAGCCATCAATAATGTCCTCCTCAGCAGAAGTAGACTCCTTTCGTTTTCTCCGTGGCGGTCTAGGACGGGACGAGGAGGGCTTCCTGTCGCCCTCTCGCTCCGAGTCGGACGAGAAATGAAAGACAGAGCCCTTCACATGATTGTTACTTATCCAGTTTGATCTCCTTTCTCGAGTCCTCTCTGACCTTGACTTCCTCTTCTTGTGCAGGCCACTGGATCGAGGGCCATCCATGTCCTTCATGGGAAAGCTCCAGATAAACCCTTATCCTAATGAGAAGCAGTCTTCAAAGGCCCAACAGCGGAGGTGCTCCAACTCCACTCGAGTCCCAGAGGGGGTTTTCCAAGTGAATGTTATCGATAAGTTGGATCCAAGGTAACCACGTAATATCCAGCAGGTGAAGCCTTCTAAAGGGAAAGTAAAACTGCATTGAGGCAACCATCGGTCTCTAGCAGCAGTCCATCACATCCTTCAACAGCGTCGTAAAACTGATTGATGAAACAGCATAACAGCAAAGTTGTTTCTTCTGCAAAAGTATGCTGAGGGAGCAAGATCCACCACGGGGAGTGCAGCACGTTACGTCGCATCGCTCCTCATCTGCTGTTCTTCTTACACAAGGACTGCAAACCGGCCTTCCTGTCAGACAAGGAAAGAGAGAGCAAGCAATTTGCAACATGATCACTCAGAGTGCAACCGTGATTTGTAGTAAATGAGGCAGTTTTCCAAATGGTGTGGCAGACTATACAGACGTTTGTGCCATTCTCTTTAATGCAAGATGAATGTTTGATGAGGATGGCTACTGTCTCGTCTGGTGCCTTCGAATGTACTCGCACTCGGCCAGCTGTACCGCGCCTGGGCCCACTTTGCACCTGGTTACTGCGAGGGCTCCGATCCGAGCTCCTACGGCACGATTGGAAGAGGTGGGATTGCACGTGAGGGCTGCTCGCAAATTCTTACGGAATGACTCAAAACAGGACGAGAAATAATCCACAAAATCAGGGAATACAGCGATATGGAAGTGACGGTACAAGCAGTGTGAGGGCAGGGAGTGGACCGATGCGAGTACACCCGAAATCTTTCAGGCCATTAATCTTAATCTTTTTTCTAAAGATATAAAAACAGCTAAAAAGAGGCAGCAAAGAATGCATGTAATGGGACACACGTATTCCGCCTATAAAGCCTTCTGAAAAAAAGACCAACAACGCTCCATTTACATAATGTGGCCTGCATATTAACCAAGCTACTGCCACATTGTTATTATTATAGTTATTAACAGTAACGCCGAATAACTCTGGCTAGCTACTAGTCAGCTAGCAACAACCTTCACCGCACACTCGCACACAGCGCGCCAGCGACTCTCTCACGATGCCCCTGTCCGCTACCGAAAGTTAAGGCTACATATTGCCGCTGTGTTTTTGTTAACCTAGTTAACGCTAGGTGTACCATTCGTTTCTATGTTGCTATGTGAAATCAATGCGCCCAGGAAGGAAGTTCCGCTAATGCGTAAAATGACCAAAATACTGCAAGTATTACAGGTTATCATGAATGTGCCTGTTACTACATGCTCACAGCAAGGGTGTAAGACCATAAAACTTTTCTGGAGGTGTTTTAACAGCAGGCTTTGGTGCGTTCGTTTGCATGCATTAATTAGCTGCCTCTTTTTAGCTGTTTTTATGTCTTTAGAACGCACAGGAAAGAGAAAGACGTGTGTTCATGTCTCATGTGGATTGTGCAATTTTTATTTTATTTTTTTTTACATTTTTTAAAAGTTTTTCCACAGAAAAATTTGCCATCTCAATTGGACATCTGTCATTTATTACACATTGTGGTTTGTAATTGAGGTTATAACACAGACATGCACAGACTCACGATTAGGTACAGGACGTACAGTAAGAACGTAAGAAAGGTAGGAAACAAAGACAACTCCACGACTCAGGTCAACCACCAGTAGCGGACACCATTCAGGCTAACTAGAGAAGCGCTCGTTCCTGCGGAACTTCCTCCGCTCTGCAGGGGGCAACAGTGAGGTGTACGTGTCACGATGAAGCAGCAGCAGAAGATAAATCGCGTTTAAAGAAATGTCAACTCTAAAAACAAAACACAGAATAGTAATAATATTGTTAATACACAATGAAAACTTGCCAGGGAGCTGATGTGTTTACTTTGTAACCTGCGGAGGCACTTTCAGACGAAACATCACAACTTTGACAGGACTTTGGTGAGGCTGCAAAAAATTACGAGGGGGAGGGCTAACTAAATGAATTCATTAACATTTTTTAGGTAATTTACGCATGCACACATCATGGCAATCCACACCTCTCTGTCATGACGGTGCGTCCCCACAGATGTACACAGAGTCTAACACTGTAGAAACTTCATTCCTACCTTAACACATCAACAGCAGTACAATTCCATGCCCACATACGAATCTCCAACTCACACACACGTCTGTCTGTTCCTCCACGGGACAACACTCTGTCATTCTTCACCACACGACCGCGAGGTGCATTCGCAGACACTCTGAACTCCAAACATCAACACAATAAGAGCAGGTCGTAGGACACCACTGGGCGTCAGTGAGTAACAACAACTACTAAAGAGCGGCCAAGCAATCTTCTATGTCCCACACAAAAAACAACAATGCCTAAGATGGTCCACTTTAATTATGGAGGATAAAATTGTAGGCTCCAGCATACGCCCGCGACCTTAATAGGACAAGCGGCATAGAAAATGGATGGATGGATGGAGGGATGGATGGAGGGTAAAATTGCATTGTTTGAAAATGGCAATACTGGTCTAAATACTTTGAAATGCTCCAGCCTGCAGCTCATTTGGAGCTGTGACTAAACATACAGTATATTAAATATATGTCACCGTGTCTGTCATTTATCTTTTTGTTACAATGAAAATGGGCATATTTCAGACATTGGTGATTAATCATGATTAATTAATTCATAAACTGTGATTAATCTGATTGAAAACTGTCATAATTTGACAGCTCAAATATAAATAACTAGGCATGGGCCAGTTACCTGTTTCAAGGTATACCACGGCTTGAAAAAGTCTCGGTTTCAAAACCACTCAAAATGAGCGTCGTACCGTTTCTACGATATGGAGGTCCAGTGCGGCCACTACGTGGAAATACTTTGTCACGTCCTGGGCTTCGATGTGTTGCCAAAAGTTGTTAGCTGCCTCGTTAGCACTGAGCAGCGCCGGTGTCGGTCAACATATTAACAACACTCAACAACAAGCAACAACCACTTAATCAATCACATGACACGGAAACGGAGCTTTGTGGAAAAGTGCGACCAGCAACTATGGAATAATAACGTAGCATTACAGTGTTTTTGCCGAAGGTGACCACACCGGCCCATGCCTACCTGTAACCATCAAATAATTGTAGAATAACAAAAATAACAAAAACAGACCATCATCACATCACGATTTATTTCTAAAACTGCAAAAGCCTGTCCTTGAACAACAATACTGGTAGATGTTGTACACACAGCGGCATTGCAACTTTAATGCATCACCACACATGCCAGAACAATTTGTCACAGTCAACAAGCGTGTTCAACATCACATTGTCTCCTTGGACACAGGTTATCTTGTCATGTGACTCATTCTTGCAATGCACCTGGAGTGGAGCTCCTGCAAAGTGATTCAATCGTGCATAATTGCAACAAAAGCCCCCAAACACATTTGCTTCAGGGTGTATGTACTCAACATTCCTGCATGCAAATGTTTAACTATGCAGCAACCAGTGCAAAAAATAAAATAAGATATGCTGCTTCCTCTCTTCTCAGCCAAAAAGCAAATGCACCTTCACCACAATGAATGCATTCAACCTGATGTCCCGTGCAAGCACTCATCTGATGACACAAACACTGCACAAATAGCGACACACAAAAAACGCTCTCTAGTAGAAAACTGGTCTAGCACTCGCCCTGGCTTTTTATAGTCTAGTAAAAGACTCTTTCCCTTGTCTTCGCTCACAGTCTCTTTTTGTCTGCTCGGTGCTGTCAATAGAGATCTCCGGTTCTGTAATCCAGTCTAGCCCACAACAGCAGCCTACTGGCACTGCCTCCTGCCCGGGCAGCATTTTCCACCACAACACGCACACGCACACACACGCACACACACTACACGCAACAAAAGCAAGCCTCTTTTTTTTCTCTCTCTCCAAAACACGTCATGCAAAACCAAGAAATGCAAACCCGTGCGAGTGGGGGTGGGACCTTTCGGATAAGTTGCAGGTCTTCAGTCACTTATTTCATATAATAAAAGCACGAGTAGGTTTGGAGCTGACAAGATAGATCCCGCAAAGCCAACGCGCCCTCCTCTCTTCCCCCGCTCAGACTTCCAGGATCCCGGAGACGCGGGGACCGGGGCGCAGGGATATGGCGGTGCCGCAGTGCCGCTTGACAGGCTGCACGCTTCTTCCTCGGCGCAAATAGTCCTGTCGCACTTGGAAAGCGGATCCATTTTACAAGAGAGTCACAGTGGATGTTTGATAGGGCGATGGCATCTGAGGAGCGTGGAAACAAGAAGCGTGATGGTTCTGATAGACTTGATAAACATTTGATATCCAGGGAAGTTTATTGTTGTTGTTTAAGTGGTATCCCTCTGACTGTACAGTCAACACAGTCCAAGATAACATCAAGATGTTGCACAAAGAAATATGAGTCAGCACTACAACCAGTAGACCGAGTGACGGAGGAGACTGTCAGTGGAAGAACATGCTGTATTATATGTCCAATTATTCCATCCATCCTCAGGAGGTCCTGTTTTTGGTTTGTTTCTTCCGACAATTCTTAAGTTGGACTGTACACCAAAATTAACAACGAAGTTACTCACAATGTACACAGAACACATGAAGCACATACAAAATAGAGTCATAAAAAGATTAAGAATTAAATTAAAAACAAGAAAGAAAGAAATGAATAATCAAGAAATCCTCACTTTTCTCCTTGTGGTTGCATGTCGGGTTGCAAAACAGGGAGAGACAGGCTTATTGGGATGAGGAAGTGTCAATAATGAGAGCAATACACTGCTTAGTTTATCTTTGTCCATGTTTGGGCGGGAGGCAGGAGACACTGCAGGAAGAGGTGCAGAGTGTGAAAGGTCGAGACAGCTTTCTGTGCGGGTTACTGTGTGCAGCTGCTCTATAGGAGTCTCAAAAAATGTTAATAATATCGATTATCGACAATAATTTGTTGGACAATTATCGTCCAGCAAAGTTTCACAAACAAAACAAAACGAAAAAAACGCAGCAATTTGGGAAACGCCACAAATCGCGCTGCCAAAAGAAGGCACCAGTTTAACTCTGGTTTGTGGTATTATCACATATTTGTAAAGTCTTACTGACTTGAGATGTGATTTCTGCGGAATAAAAAGGCCTATTTTGAGAGAAAAACAAATAAAAATGTAAACATTCAGCCAGTTTGCGGGTCTGAGTGGGTCAGAGTGGGTCTGAACGCTGCATGGCAAATGTGCGGGCATCCACTGTACAGTCAAATTGTAAAAAGAGTGAAAAACAAACACGTACTCACCTTTATACAGCTCATGTGAATGCTAGAATACGGCGTAGGACCCCAAAGCAGAGACTGACAAACAATGAAGTATATCTAAACATATGTGGATAGAAATAATAATAAAACATGAAGTGAAACAATACCTCTCACTTTTGCACTAGACGGAAGTAATAAAAATATCCTGAGCGCGTATAATCATGATACTCTGTCGGGTTCTACATATGCCCCTCATGTTATTTACAGTATATGTGTTTGTTATGTGCCGAGTGTTGCAGGTGTCACAAACATGAATGAAGATAACTGATATTGATTGACTTATGCAGGAACGGCCATGGAACGAGCGCTAATACCAAAGTGACACGAGAGTGTGACTCTGTCTTGCACTGGTGCCATCACAAATGATTGTATGACTTACAGGGCATTAGCACCAGATAACAGGGTTTTTGTGTTATCATGACCTTGGTTCACGTGCACTTCCAAGACCAAAACAAGCACCCGTGCTTGTTTAGGTGTGGTGATTAACTGGTCCTCTGCGAAGAGAGAAACATGGGTGGGTTGTGTATTTTTAGCCCGGTTTAATGATGCAGAGGCTGAGCGGTGCAGCCCAGTGCTAAAGTGCCTCTGTCCCCATTGTCCCGTAGAAGAGGGGACCCTGCCATGCCTGCAAGAATTATGCAGGGGAGATTGGCATGCGCTTGACCTTGTCTCGTCTTTTCCTTGCGTGTCGTCCTTGTGACAAAGTGGCACGGCACAGAAAGTCAACAGCGAGGCAGCTAATTCTGCTTACCCGCCCTCTACTGATTAGACCTGGAAGACAAATCTGCTGCTCCTCTTTACAGTTCCATTATTATCCTTAATTGCACCTTCACCCCAACGTTCCTCTGCCGGCACAGCCTCACTCTTTGGCCTTATTTCCTTCCACTATGAAAATATGACCCTGACGGAAGCCTTTCAATAACTCAACCTGATGTTCAAAAGCACTCGTCCAGCCGAAACATTGATTTATCCTTAAAGGAAAACTGTATTATTTTTTAACATGTTGCCCATCATCCATAACCTTTATGTGTCTCTCTTTTCTGTGCGTTGTAAAGATATAAAAACAGCTCAAATAAAAAGGCAGGCAATTCATGCACGTAATGGGAGACGCCTACCTGTATTGCGCCTACAAATGCAGCTATTAAAACATCTCCAAAAACCTCCAACAAGGTTTTATGGTTTTATATCCACGCTATGACCATGTAGTAACAGGCACACCCATGATAACATGCAATACTTACAGTATTTTGCCCTATTTTGGGTCATTTTAAGCATTAGCGGAACGTCCTTCGTGGATGCACTGGTTTCACATAGCAACATAAAAAGAAACGCTACACCTAGCGTTAACTTTTCCAAACTCAAATACAAAAACGTTACCTTTCTGCCAGAGGACTGAGGCACGGTATGCGAGTGCATGGTGAAGCTGGTCGCTGGCTGGCTAGTAGCTAGCCGGTGTGGTGTGGCGAGGGGTCACTACGGGAGTAAAGTAGTTCTTTGGCGTAACTATGTTAATAACAATGATAATAACCATGTCGCTGTAGCTTGGTTAATATGCAGGCCACAGTGCTGTTTTTTTAGAAGGCTTTATAGGCGGAATAGGTGCCGTCTTATTACGTGCCTTTCAGCTCTAAGCACCTCTTTTTTTATCTGTTTTTATATCTTTAGAACGCACAGAAAACGCACTGTTTGTTCGTATAAATGTCTCGCGTGAGTAAAGGACTATTTTTTGACCCGAGTGAATGGAGTGAATGGAGTTCTCGATTCACTTTAATGAGTGACTCATAAAAACTCGAGTCAGTAAAAGGAATTGGGTTTACCATCGCTAATATGTTGCGTGCCGGAGAAAGTTGCGGCTAAGCCAACAAATCCGTTCAGCCTTTTATTGCAGTTGCATTTTTTTCTGTTCTTCTATGTTGCTATTTTCTACATTGCCCGAGGTGAGGCTGTAACAGAATGACGCCCGTGGGGAGAACACAGGCCATGCCGTGGTATAATAGGTGCCCTTTGAGATACGCTTTGTTCGGATAAGACAAAACGAAATACATGATTTACTTTTTTCTGCCAAGTCATCATTTATCGTTTTCAGTCAGAACTACATCTACCTCGGACAGCTGATGGTGACATTTACAGATGGATCACGTTGCGAGAGACATAAACATGCCATTATCCTCTTTGTTTGACCATTGCCTTGTTTTAAACGGTTCCTTTTATCATCAGCATGACAGTTGAGGAGTTAGACCCAAGTGGTGATATAATAACACGGGGAGTTTAATGCACGTTGAATTGCTATGCACTTGGAGCAACAAAGAGATTCTTGATGCAAGAATGGGCTCACTTTCCTTCCCCTCCGGGCGTCACGACAAGCCCCGTAATAACCCTTAATACTTGCACTTTGAGTGATGAAGAGTCACTCTCGCTAAAGGTATTCCCTTATGCAGAACACTACCTAACCCTCTTTGCGTAACGCAGCCCCTTTCCTCCTGTTATTCATTAAAAGCAATACGTCCCAAACACACAGGTGTGCAAGATGTACTATTTATCTTTAATGAATAGTAAGTGTGTAAGTTAATACATGGCAAGTGCTTCTTATATCTATGACTGAATTGAGGCACCGTATTCAAAAGCTGACCTAAATTATGAACGTCTGTGAAAAAAGTAGCATACAGAACAAAAGAGTCATGCAACAATGCACTGTAGTACTGAAAAGAAGAAAATGAAATTGTGTTATGTCAAGTATGTAAGGAAACAGTATGTAGCTTTTACAGCGGTCCCTCGTTTATGGTGGTTCATTGGTTCCAGATCCGGACGTGATAAATGAATTTCAGCAAAGTAGGATTCCTTATTTATAAATGGAATATTTCTGTAGTGAGAGTATAGAAAACCTGCTTACGACCTTCTAAATATGTTTTTTAGCATTATTGGAGCCTTGTAGACATGAAATAACACCTCTATACTCCTCACTTTTACATTCATGTTATCCAATATAATAACAACTTCATATAATATAATAAGTTAATATAACAACAACAATATAATAGCAACTTCCAGATCATGCACGCCCACACCCCTTCAGGAAGAGGACAGTACTGCAGCGCCTCCCGTATGACATTTCTATGTACTGCATTGTCCGATTAGCAATAATAATGACGTGACGCTTACAGCTCGCATGTAAGTGGTACTATGAACTTGATGACAGCTAACTGATAACACTGCCAATCGCTGAATGGGGACAGCGAGGTGTGTATATGGCCCGTGTGTGTATATTACTGTGTATAGAATTTAGCCTCATTTAAACTGAAGAAAAGCTGCAACGTTAAATCACCTATGAAAATGCTCTAGAAACACCTCTCGTGCTAAATTTGGTTTAAACAAAAGTGTCCTGGAGCATGGAGGTGGAAAGTGCCGTGGAGGTGTATACATGTAGAGAGGGTGATGGGGGGCTATCTCCGGAACAGGAAGCTATGGTGTTTTCCAATTACTGCGCCCCTGCTCCCTCCCGTCTCTCAAGACAGGGGAGGTGAAGTTGAGCGCTTTTATTTGTATTCGGGGCCTGTCCCCCTCCTCCCCTCGTGCCCCTGCAGCAACTGTGCAATGTGCTCAAGATCAGCCTAATAGCATTTGTACACCTTCAGATGAAGTGGATTGCAAAAGACAAAATGACATGAGAACTTTCTCTTTGGTATCTGGTTGGGAGCTGGTGGATGAGAGGAGGCCCACACAGCACGGGCAATCTCTCCTCATGGGAGCGGTTTGGTTTTTTTAATTATCAATTATCTGAGCTATTTTTAATGTTATCAGATTTTTCTGTATGATGTCATAATCCCCTCATATCGCCCCGATAATTATCGTGAACACCTAAAAAAAATGATTAATCGAATACCAAAATAGTTGTTAATTGGATAATCAATAATCGATTGATGAATTAATTGTTGCAGCTCTAATCTATTTAAGTCTGGAATATTGAATTGTCACATCCGTAGAAACGCTGTATTTCTCCTCTAGTGCAATGCTTTGCCTGCTTGCATTGTTGCAGATGAGTCCTTTATTTGCAGGCCCACACAAGAAGTCGGTTCTGAAAGGACAATGGAACCTTTAACAACATTTCATGAGGTCACCATATATAAGCAAAGATTGTAATATAAATACAGGAATTGGTCGTAATTGTCCTTGTAAATAATGCAGAATAGCAGGGTGCCTCCAGGCGTAAAAGTCGAACGCTCATGTTTTCTATTTTCATAATGGGGAAGCATTGTACCAAAGGATTTGCACAGATTATGTGGCTCAGAAGGCTGTGTTCTCGTCTTCCCAGGATAGATTGTTTTTGGCGCTAGAACGCGACAGTTTGTCATCAGAAGCACACCAAATGGGAGCAGGCAAACAACAAATCACAACAATATGGAACAATATCCTGACCTACATCTGCCACTGTGTTCGCGCCACTGCGGACCTGCCAACATTGTTTGCAGTCGCCACTACAGTAGGGGTGTCACGGGACACTCGGTTCACACGACGAGACGACACACCAAATTGGGTTCATGAGACGAGATTTTAACATGACTTTTCAATGAAAAAATAAAAACAATATATGACATTATATCACAATCTGCTCACTTAATTTCTACTATGTTCCACTCTTCTGCACTCTGTGTGTATGCTAGCGGCCCCGCCTCCACCCACCGAGACTAAGAGACTGTATGACTGACATAAGGCTCACTCTGTTCATGCCGTTGTTCTAAGGAACAAGGTGCTGAATCCAATGCACGGAGTGAACTCTCCTCCTGCCTGTTTGGAGGCGAGAGCGGAGGCAAGCAGACACGCATGCACATGGCGATGTATTGAGGCCGGCAAAATGATCAAGATCATTTGAGTTTATTGTGTGATTGATTCATTAATTTATTATCGTCCCAGGCCGAGCGCCCATGAGACATTTTTTTTCTGAAAGATAACTTGTGTCACGTTTTAATCTCGCGAGATCTTGTGAAACGAGGTCATGTGACATCCCTAATCAGCACACATTGCAGGGACACATTTTGCTGCAGTTCTGGATTATGTTCCTGTGTTGAGGCACCAGCTTGCTCTTCCCCCTGCAAACGCTCTTCCCAAAAAATCTATCTAATTATGTCCTGTCTGAATACGACTCATTCAGAGGGCGTACAGCCCACCTCCGTGAACGGCCTGATAAATAAAAGTGACTGTTATAACGCATCAATTCGTTCCAGCTGCAATAGCACTCCCCTTCTCTCTTTAATTACCATAATTTGTTCGCTACGAGGGAGGCTAACAAGCTAAATAGTCAATGAGCGTCGTCACCTCACATGCTCATCCGTGATGACAAAAGCAGCAGCAGCCCATAGAAGAAATAAAATTAAACAGAAAAAAAGTAAAAAACGGAGCAAACAGCATAGACAAAGCTTTATTTTATTATTAGTTGTTAGTATCAACATTCCAGCTTCATCACTTTACATTTTGCCTTTTTGCTGTATTTTTCCCCATTTTTGCTGTCTTTTTTGGTTTAATTTTATTTCTACAATGTGCGACGGACCATTAAAAACAAGCTGGGAGCCGCAAACGCCCTCCGGGGCTGCACTTTTGGGGACCCCTGTGCTAAATAAATCTAAATAAAGTACTTACAGCTACCTTGCTACTTATGAGCTTGTCAGCATTACCAGTCTACAGTCTACAGTTCTGAATGTTGTCAATTCTGGAGACATTGAACAGAATAATGCCAATATTAAACCTCAACGTCTAACATGTGTGACTGGACTCAATTTAAGATGAAGAAATACTGTATGTACCGCCTACACAAAGCGCCTGTTATACTGTAAGAGGAAGTGGACAGCGCTGAACAACGTGCAGCAAGTATTTGACACAAGGCTGGCATTAGCCACTCGGCATATTGATGAGCGCCGTGCTTAAGTACTGCCAGCACATCATTAGTCAAATACATACTAACCTTGACCACGTTTGTCCTGCTGTTCTTTTCATTCAGGAGATCTCACCAACTGACTTGTAGGGTCAGCGGCACAGCTACTACAGCACTGCAGTGACAAAATCATACTTTAGGGGAAAGCAGTCAAAATGTTCATTAACTCATTCAATCCCAGACATTTTTCAAAAGACAACCGCTTCAGTAGCGGCCATTTTGGGTGATTTTGACTGACCTTTCAAGGCACACAGAACATAGGTAGGTTCCTGGAAAATATCAGTTCCCATCTAGAAAAGGGAGATACATTTCAAGCATAACTTTCACTTTGACTATATTTAGCTTTTATGACAGCTGAAATAGCTAAACAGCTACACCAACATAAACAGCACAAAAAGGGGTTGTTTTTCATTAAAATAGCAATTTATTTACAAATATAACGCCATGAACTATTTACAATTTTCACATTTGGAACTGAACTATGTGTGTGCGTGCATGCGTTAAAATTTCTGCATTCACGTGATCCCTGCCGAGCTCTCATCAAATACACTTCTGCCACCTTGTGGCCGTTTCTAAAGCTTAAAAGTGCTCTGAAGTGAAATGCATTAGTGGAGAGTTGCGTCATCGCCTCTCGCACACAAAAAAAGGTAAAGACATAAATAGGTTATTGAGACCGGGCGTTTGGGATTACAAAAAGATATACTTGTAAATACGTCTTTGGTGTTGAATGAGTTAATAAATCATTTCAGAAATAAAATACAGAGCACTGATGTTTTCCTTCAACTCATACAGAAAGAGGCAGAATGGAATTTCACGTTGAATGAATTCCAGCCAGCAGCCACTGACTGCATCTTGATGTGAAGTGAATATCAAGCAACCTACGTGACAGCAAGCATCCTTCAATGCACATAGAAGGATGTTTCTTTTACACATTATGGGTGTACTGTGTTTTCCCATACCTAATATGCTAATTTAGGCGCTGGTTTCTTTTTAACTCGCACTCTTTTTAGGTCGGTCACTCAATATTCAGCCACTAGTTTGTGAAGAGACTTTATTAAAATGATTAAGTGCAGATTGAACCGCCATCACATTTTATAAAATGCAACCGACAGCATGGAGATTAGTTCTAGAAGGGTTGGGGGGTGGAGAGGAGAGCTCACCCAGGGAAAAGATCAGCACTGGATTAAGATCAGAAGATTACGGAGACATCAAACATTACTATTAACATGGCTTACATTAACAAGGCAGGGCAATTGCCTGAGTAATCAGAGGATCAGTGGTTTTATTGTATGAGCTTAAGGAAGCAGTGATCAGACAGATACAAGCAGCTTTTTGATAAGTATCTTTTTCACTCACTGTGGAAGTGGGCGCTTTCTCCAGCATTACCTCATTTCATGACACAGCTTCGGCTGAGATACAGTCATCCCTCGCAATACCGCTCCTATTATTAATTAATAAAGGCTCGTTGTTTCGTGGTAGACTACTGTATGGTCTATTATTAGTCAAAACATATTGCAATACGAGTGATATGTAGTATTCTGGTCACTATTACCTTACATTACACAACCTTAACACTGCATGGAGTCATGAAGTCAGCCACGGAATGTCCAACATGATAGAGTGAAAAAAAAAAAATATCCTCCCATTCCGTGTGGAAGTGGTAAATTTTTGGCTTTTTAAGCTTAGAAGAAATAAATATCCTAGGCTGGTCTGGTCTGGAACCAATTAACCGCTATAAACAAACTCCTGTGGAATTCCAAACTGCATTGCTTTGTATATAGTAATAAAAGTAATAAAACAAATGCTAACAATAATTGTAAAGATTGTTTTCGCTGCTGTCCGCTTGTGGTCCAAAGCAGCAAGCATGTCGCTGCTTGCAAAGTCTGTACTGGGTTAGTGAGAGGACAGATGCAAAGAACAGGAGAAAACTGCAAGCTGTCGTCTCAAAATTAAATAATTCCATAATTTAACACCTGGCAATCACACCAGCAACAGTTCCGCCAATTGTCAAGAAACTGCCTGCTGTGTCCTATCAAACCTTCCCTGATCTGTCATCATGCTTGACAGCACCATGTCGATAGCGCAATTAGACAAGTGTGTGTGTGTGTATGGTGACTAGAGCAGCTCATTAATTATGTCACAGAGCGAAAGGAGAGACGAGCATGAGAGTAATTGTAGCATGCACAGCAGATGACAGCTTCCTCGTGCACAATCCTTGCATCACAGCCAAAGAACAAGTTCATCTTCAGAGCTGAAAAAAAAACAGACATTACATTTGTGTGGAGATTGGATTTCCAAATGTTTATTTAGCTCCCCCTTTAACAGGCTTCACATCAGACCATTAATTAGGCAATTTAGTGTTGCTTAGCAAGCATCCCGGACTACATGTGAGCTGTCATGGAACTTGACCACTTGTGCGTGATTCCCTGCCGAGCATCATGAGTAAATACTGAGCTCATGTTTTGACTCAGGCCACTGGCATACTTGGAGCTGAATAAAGCGTTTACTGTTTTTGCTGGCGAACAAGGACAAAAAAAGCGCAGATGAATATGAACAATACAAGCAATTTGGAAAGATGAAATTAATTGGTTCATTCAAAATGCAAATCAGAATCAAGATACATTCATTTCCGGTGTATAAGCCACTACTTTTTTCTCACGTTTTGAACCTTGTGGCTTATACAGGTACAGTGACACGGCTACTTTATGGTAAAAGAACTACAGTACCCATGATGCTTAGAGTGCAACTTCAGGAAGTAGCAAATTGGATGAGTGAAGTGGACGCTAATACCACGTTTTTAAGTCTTAGGCAGCGATAGTGTTTTGATCTGACAAATCTTAAGTAAGTTTGAACAAGTGCAGAATTTCTACAGCTTCTGTTTGGACTGCTTGGACCACGGCAGATGTTGACCTCCAATGAAAAAAAGTGTCTCACATCTCATCAACGAGTGACGCTGGCAACATCGAGTGGAGGTAGGATTGCAAGGTTCATGATGTGTCTTTCTTTAAGTGTGTCAAAAATCTACCAAGGAGTTTCTAATTGCTGGAGAGGACGGCGCAAACTAACTGTGATGACTGCGATTAATTACTTTTCTTGTAAGCTACTGTTTAACTATTACATGCACTGTTTGGAAAAAATCTTTTATTTAATCAAACGTTTTAAAAATCTTTGTGTGGAACATCTTTCTGTGCACTAAATATCCCATGTAACGACGAGGACACCTGCGGCTTATAGACCGGTGTGGCCTATATAAGTACAAAGCTTTTTTTCTCTATAAATTTACTGAGTACAACTGTACCTCGGTTAACTTCTGCCCCGGTTAGCACGTTTTTCGGTGAATATTCGGTGAAAATTTTGTCTTGGCTTGAGTTGAGTTGTTGCCTTGGATTGTTTAGTGTCCAAACTACCCGTCGATTTGTTTATGCTGCCAACTTGGATCACGCAACCAAGACGAAATCTTGCGACACTTGCACGTGATCAATGCATTGTGGGACGCGGGCGCCATTTTAGAGCAACAGCGCTTGCTGATATCGGAGTTGTGGATCGCACTAAACACAAAGGCAATGGACCGGACCGAGACAACGGTGCAAGACCTCCGAATAATTATGGTAATGATTTAATTTCTTAGAACATGCATACAAGTTACATTGGAATACATCACCGATTACAATTCACAGTTCCACATGTCCAGAAGGAGTAGAAAGAAGCATCTGTTTTACATTAATTGCAAAACATTTGTTCACTTCCTGTATTCCAAATACAATCTCTTCTAGTTGAATACATCGAAAATTGCTTAGATAATTTAATAATGCGATAAATAGTGGAAAAAATAGTCAAGTTTCAAATTTGGTAAAATTTCTTGTCACCATAGCTACTTGATTTGACAACCCTAATAAATAATACAAATAGACATAAAACATAGTTTGATAATAGGTGAGTAATGACAGTGTCTAATTATTGTCTATTAAATGCGTTTTGTGTTCAAGGGATATTTCGTATTTTTTGACATGAAGTTGTATGACATCCCCATCAGCAGTGTAGTGACTTACCCCCCACTTCGTCCTGTGAGCAGAGTTCTGGTCGGATTTCGGTAATGAGGAATGTAGTTCCAGTTAGTTGGTGTGGCCGCTTATGTGAAGAGTTAGGCTTCTCAAAACAATATGCGTTAGAGTAATACATTTGCGTCACAAAAATGCCTGCTTGAAAAAAACAGACCTCACAATGGCTCTGCGTTACTTTCTCCCCAGTCGAATCACTGCACGCTGCCGCTTGTCCATTGTTGTTTATGTGCGAGACTCTCGCGTCGCAGCAGTCTTCATCCGCGCATGTAAACACTGTGGGGCTCAGATCTGGACTAATTAGCTGGGGAGAGGGAAGTCTGGACTCCCCTGCTTAGGCTGCTGCCCCCGCCACCCGACCTCGGACAAACAGTAAAAGATGAATGGATGTGAGCTCACGAAAAATGGGAGCAAAAACTAAAATGTTGCAATTCTATTTATGTTGAGTATAGAAACAGGACCAATCTCGAGCACCATCCAATTCATAACACGGTAATGAAGGCAAAAATGAATTCAATTCCGCTATTTGCTTGAAGTGACCCTGAGCACAATGTGCTGTAGCTGATCAATGGCAGATTCCAATCCTTGCAATGGGAATGTGTTTTCAAATTAGACCTGAATGAATGATTAGGGCTGATAGGGACATGCACAGGAGACAACTGTAAAAGCTGAAAGGCTTCAGGCAGTCTTCCATTGCAAACTCATGCATACTAAACATCTGCAAAGCCTTCTGAAACATATGGTGCTGGGGGGTCCGAAAACCGGTCAGTGTCTGGTGTGACCATATACGCTGATCCAGAGCATCCCAAACATGCTCAACGGATGACATGTCCAGTGAGTGGATATTATACAGTCTAGTAGCATGGTGCACTGTCAGTCTAATAATTTCTCATTGGGGCCTTCAGGACACACACACACTCACATAGCACAATCAGAGTTGGGCAACTCTTAGATATGACTCATGGGAAATTACTGGGAGACACACACAATGGATGTGCAGTTGTTGGCAGTCACACCAGCTTAACTCTTACTTCCACTTTCCAGGCACACAAGCTTAAGTTTCACTTTTCATATCACTTATGCTCCCTTTAGACAATATACAGGGTTTACGTTAGCAACAGTTTCACAGATAATTTCCATTATTTCCTATGCATTTTCTATATCTGTGACCATAGTGATTCCACTATATACTGTATTTTCCTGAGAAGATATTTGGAACCTTCCGTGGGAAAGGGGGGGTTTTATGGTTTATTTATGTTCCTTCATGTGTGCAAAATGTACTTTTGTTTAACCGCGCTGCAGCTCTGTGAAAACAGAATGTAAATGGGGAATATTATTGATTCATTGTGGCCTGTGGGAACATTTGATGAATTATTGATAAGATCTCCTGCCTTGTGGCTATTTGCATTTTACTTTAATGAGATATTTGTGCTTCTATTGAGGTTCGTTGTTTCATAATATTCCACGCTCTACTTTTACCATTGCATTTTATTCTCTTCCAGTACTCGCGCTCGACATTTTTGAGACATATTTGACTGATTACAGATTTGCAATTTACCTGGAGGGACAGTGTGTCAAGTTAGGAGATGAATAACCCGAAGCTACAAAGATGAAAAGAAATCCCCCACTGCGCCTAAAGCTCAAACCACAATCATGCCTTGTTAAATGTGCAAAGATTAATAGTTTGCTTCAGCTCACATGGCTCCCACCTTAGGGAATTATTTGTAGAACCATCATCCCCCCTATTCCCAGGTTATCTCCTGGAGCATCAACACAGAGCCCAACTTCCTGACTTTTCAGGCACCATCCACACTATCTCCAGAGGAAGATGATGGGGCCTGTGTACCCACCTGCCTACCTCCTCAGAGACACATTAAAGAGCTCAGAGTTTAAATCTTCCTCCAGGAGATCACTCACAAGTCCCTGTCGACGCCTGTGAAGCTTGGTGCCGCCAGGCTGATGGTGGAGCTAAATAGCCGCAAATAGCGGAGAGAAACCGAGAGATTCCGAAGGGGAAACATGCAACTTTTGCAATGAATAAACCATTTCCCACGATGGAAAGTTGAAAGTGAAGCATGTTGTTAGAGCCATGCATGTTTTACATGCACAATACAACTACTGTATATGTCACATACACAGAGCATTTTATATGTCCGTACCGCAGCTGTGAAAGAATCTGCCTGACTTGATGGACAGCTGATGTAGATCATGAAATATTACTGGCAAATATCTATACCTACCTGTGCTGTCCATACCACTACCACCCGACAACACCAGCAGGTGGTGGGTGAGTCTTTCTAATATAGCATACAGTGGAGCTTCGCACATTGCTGACTCTGCATTTGTGACCCTGCAAATTAGCAGTAATTTCTCAGATGTCACAGCTGAACAAATCTACAGTATGTGTTCATCGGTCATCTATGATTAACATTCATTAGTGGTGAGTACCTGAGCATTTTATAATAAAAGTGTTTAATAAGCGTGCGGAGCATATTTAGGGCTCACACCTGGATGGTGTCATGAGCGAGCAATGGCAAGTCATCGGAGAACATCACCTTGAAGGTAGCAGGAGGGATTGGGGGGCGGGTGTAAATGTTTTTAAAAGAAACATTTTGTGGATCCCTGTCACATGATTACAATTTTTTGTCTGATTAATCACTTTTCAATTTAATGGTGATTAATCACCATTTGCAACTGTGCCCATTTGTACTGCATTTTATGAACAGAAAGATAAATGTCGGGACATGATTATATATATATTTGTATTAACAGCTCAAATTGAAATCAATCTAAAAAATACACGTCTGAAAAGCTACTTCGCTCACACTAGTCTCTTTACAAGTAGCTGAACATTTCAATCACATTTTAACCGTGTTATTATGAGCAATGGGGGGTTGCATTCAACTCCGTGCAACTTTTTTATGAGCGTTACTCTCGGGTTCGGAACAAAACCCCCGCAAAAATCTCCTGTAGTCTAATGTGAGCGCAGCTCTGTACCAGCTGTAATTTAATCCAGAGTTAAAGCTTTTATTGCAAATCATCTGCTTAGCTTTTATGACTCAGTTATAATCACCATTTATAGACCATAAACAGTGTTTTGCTTTCACACTAATGATGATCATTGCACGATGCTGAAGCAGAGTGTCTTGGCACTACATACTTAAGATCAATCAAGAGCAATGTTCCCTTTAAACTGCGTGCGTGTGCAATCATGCACTGCTCCCGCGTTCTCAGCGCACGGAAAATCCATGCTGCGCACAAAATAAAATGCCACCTGAATTGGAAGTACAATGAACACATCAGATGCTGTCTGATGGTTACTGGACTGCACTCGGTACCAGTAACAACCTTCATTTGGGCCAAGGACGGTCTCGTGTTTTGGATCCTCCAGCTCAGGGCCGGTGACATTTTTTTGGGTCTACCACTTGGCTTTTTGTTCCATGATCTTTGAAGAAGTTTCAAACGTCTTACTGCGTCCGACCTCATCAGCAATGGCTCGCTGCGTGAGGCCTTGCATATGCAGCTCTACAGTCCTACCGTGTTCAAAGAGTGAAAGCTTTTTTGCCTTTGCCATCAAGAGATCATGACAGTGTGAATACCTGACAGAAAATGACACTGAATCCACATTTTGTCCATTTTTTTGGCTTTTAAAGGCTTGGTCTTAAACTTAAACTTCCTATTTCACTTTAATGCTTGTTTGCAATAAATTGCTTACTCAAAATGTTTTTGTCTCACTCCCGTTTCTTCTTTTTGCATTTTGAATCTCTACTTAGAACCTCCTTAAGATCCAACAGTGCCGTTTTTTGATCAGGAGTGTACAAATAAAAGGTACATAAACGCACCACATAATGATCCGTGGTATCAATCACTCACCAAAAAAAACACAGGAACTTTAGCAGCATGGTAATGTGTAACATACAAAAAGAATGAGAAAGTAACATGACGTTCATAAATAACTAACCACTCACAACATCGGTGGCTTTTTTTGGAGTCTCTCCTTGCTGTGTTTGTCTCTACCCGGCGGTCATGTTTTCCCAGTATCCATACTAAGTAGTCGTCATGGTAACACAAAGCCTTCCACCGTTCTAGATGGGGGGGCGGGGTGTCCAGTGGCTCATTTGCATGCAGCAGGACAGCCCCACAGCTGCTCTCAACACAGCTGATTATGGAGGGTTGGTCTGCTATAATGTAAAATAATAATTCATATATAAGAATATAAGCTCTGTGAGTACAGACATGAAGACATCGAGGAACTGTTGCCATTAGGAAAATCTATGAAAAGAGAATGCTAATACAGTCGTCCCTCGCAATATTGTGGTCCGATTATCGCTCCCTCGCTATATCGCGTTTTTTCAGAAATGAATGAGTTAATAGCTGTTGTCTGTTTCGTGGCAGACAATGTATGGTCTATTATGAGTCAAAACATATTAGTGATATGTAGTATTCTGGCCACTAGGGGGCAGTCGTGATACAAAACAGAGACATTACCTTTCATTACATTATCTTAACATGAAGTCATGAAGTCAGTGAAAAAAAGTTCTCCCATTCCGCGTGGAAGTGGTAAGTTTTTGGCATCTTAAACTGGTTTGCTCGCTAGCTCACTAGCTTGCTAGCCAGAGGCCTTCTCGAGTCCCTGCAGCATAAGAGTTGTGCAATGTGACGTAAACAACGAATAATAGGCGTGTAAAGGTGAATATAGGCGTGTTATTTCATGTTTACAATGTTCTGATAAGGTTAAAAACTGTATTTAGAAAGTCATAAGCAGGTTTTCTAACTACAAAAATACTCCATAATTAACACTGAATTCTACATCGCAAAAATTCATTTATAAACGTCGGGTCTGGAACCAATTAACCGGTATTAACGAGGGACAACAGTGTAGTCTTGGTATTTCAAACACTCCAGCAGTCAAATAAATATACGTTTGACCAAAATACAGTGGAACCTCTGTTTTCGTTCCCGTTCGTTGCCTTTCGTATCCCGTTCCCAAAAGTCAGACTAAATGTACCAAAAGCCAAGCAATTTTTTCCATAAGAAAAAACATAAATCCAATAATCTGTTGCGGACACCTAAAAATGTTAACACAAAACACTTTTTTGTTTGTAGTTTTACCATTACAGTTTTACACGCAGAAAACAATTCAAAATGCATTAAAATGACAAATAAAAAGGGATAAATGAACATTTAACATCACTGTTACCTTTTACCTTGAAGTCCTTTGTTGACAAAGACGGCGATGACTAGCAGCGAGGGCGCAGGAGAAGTGATAGCCACACGGATGAAACCTTCATACTTTGCTATGAGTTATTTCTTGAAGTCAGTAGTGTTTCTCACTTTCTTCTACTTTGCAAAATCGCAAAAGAAATGTTGCTCTTTCATAAATTTGAAAAGCCAGCATTTCGAGAAATGCTCCAAATGTTTGACAGACTTTAAGAATTGCCTGTGAAAAAATTTAAGTCACAAACACCAATTCCACAACTTTACAAGTGAAGGATGACAATTAAAGGAAATATTGCACGAGTTTGATGTATTAAGATGTACTATTGTTACTTATATTATCATAACATTAGCCGTTTATTTGGTCTCAAAAAATGTTGACAATAATATCCTTTAGCGTTAATTTGTTGGACAATAAACATTTAAAAAAAACAACACTTGCATTGTTTTGCGGTTCGGTTAAATAAAATACTTTGTCCAGGCATATATTTTTTCATTGTACTTTTCTTAAAATGTATGTTAAAATGTCGCCTTGTCTCGCTCTCGCGGACCCAATCTCGTGCATCATCTGGTCTCGCGAGCTCCGTGTCTCGTGACACCCCTACGTATGAACGCAGTGTATTAATAACACAAGACATATTGTTTTTGGAGGTGTTTCAATAGCGGTCTTTGTAGGCGTGCATGCTTAGCTGCCAGAGAAAGATTTGTGTTTTTGTCTCACATTAGGATTGCGGATGATGGACAAAATTCCCAAAAAGTGCAGTTTTCCTTTAAGCAAAAAAAGAGTTTTATAATGGACATCCTGTAATCGATTGTGTGTACAGTACAGCCTCTCTGACGGCAACAAGGATCAATAAGTGGTTTACTGTGGTTTGACTGCATGACAGACAGCGTTGTGTCTTCTAAGAGCAAGCGATGCAAGCGTTTTTACTCCAAATCAGTGGGGAGTATACAGTCACAATACAGTACTGCTATCAAGATGTGATTGCTTGTTGGATAACCAGCCCAGTGCACTCTTCATATTGACTCTGAATGATGTCATATTTTGTTGCAGAGCAGCTTGCTTAACATTGATGATGTAGTCCCTGACCACAGCAATTCAGACAAACGGAGCTGGATTCAAGCTAACAAAGTTGACAGAAGGTTAAACTAAGTAGAGTTGATCTCCTGGGTCTTAAAGACATGAAGTTGGTTCAATGGATTTATCTCAATTGTCCCTCTGTCACTATGCAATTCATTTCCCCATTGAAATTATTCAGCCTTAGATTTTGCCCCCCACTCTCACCGACCTTTCACGCAATGCATTACTAATACTAGCGCCACCTCATCAAAGATACTGTTTACATAAGTCAAATCATCACTGTCACTGCCATTGGGCATCAGCTAATAGTCAGCTAGCGGCATATGGACGGACACTCCGATACATAAACCAAAAGTGCACTGATGCATGCAAAATGACAACAAGCACCACCAACAGTAAGTCCGTTCACACAACAACTAATGTTTCTTATGTACGTATGTTAAACGCTTGTCTGCCTGGGTTCTGAGGAAGCTGTGAAACCTAAGCTGTCTTATTTGGGTGACATGCACTCATGCCACACATAGTGTGGACTTGAAACTTGTAGTGTACGATACCTTTTTTTTCCCCAAACAGATAACTGATAACTTTTTTATATCTACTTCATTTAATTTAGATTTAACTGTAGTTTGTGCACACCTGGAGGTAAGAAGGACTTGCACAAATTTGTACCTGTACCTGTTGTTTTGTCCTAATCAAATATCATGACATTACTACTACCACAGCACGACTATCAGGAGAACCAGAGTATAGAGCGGGGGGAGATACGTGGCGTAGCCCACCTGGCATTGCACATGACTTACAGACACAGTCGCCAAGGCAGAAGCATATCAGAAATTATTCCGTGAAATACGCCTTCAGTATGGTCTGAATCATTTAACCGTGATGTAGCAACAGATGACTGTACATGCATTTTTTTCAAGCAAAATTTTATGTAATAATAATGTCTGTTTGTTTTTTGCAACATTTTGTGTCATTTCCAAGTAAGCAACACTCTACAAATATAAATTCCTTTAACGACAAATTTTGGCCACGGTATTTCTAAAAAAAACAAAACATATAATGACATTATGCATCAACAGCTTCGTGTTGCTTGCAAGTGGTATAGCTTTGTATAAAGAGGTGTTTTAAATGCAGCATAGCTCAAGGGAACTTGGGGAATCAATGAGCCGCTTGGGAGAGCAGCTCCCCACATGTGTAGAGCTCTAACTGCGTTCGGGGGCAGGATTTAAAGGTTTTCCCGCTCAAAACAATATTACCCCGTCAACCCCCACACCTTGAGGGAGCGACGGTTTTAATCATTATTTGCTTCAGCCCACGGTGACAGCACAACAACAAGCCTGTCACTTTCAATATTTGAAACATAATGATGAGTCGTGAATTATGCTTGTGCATCAAATGCATGAGAATCAGAATCATCTTTTTTTGCCACGCATGATAAAACACAAAAGGAAAGATTTGTTGCTGGTAGTTGGCACAACTCTAGCGCTTTTAGGAATAAGAGTATAATATCAGGCCAGCTGTTTAGGAAGTTAAAGGGGACCTATTATGCTAATTTTTGTGCCTTTGTATTGAGTTCTGGACTCCCATAGAGCAGCTACATACGATAACCCGCACAGAAAGCTTTCTAGATCTTCCAGACTCTGCACCTCTTCCTGTAGTGTTTCCTGCCTCCTGCCCAAACGGTCTGTGTAATCTACTCCACCCCCAGTCCTCCTCCAGGTGAGCCTCCCACCGAGCGCACACCGCTGTGATCAGTCACACTCCCAAGCGCTCTCAAGGACTTCCAGACAGCTGCCGAACCCCTTTTGTCCGATTACTTACACAAAATAAACAGTTAGGACACTGATAAATTGTTACTTCCAGCTTGCTCTTCTGACTCTTCAACACGACCAAGGAACGTTGGAAAGGCGTCGGACTTCAGCAACAGTTTGGCGGATGGTCCAGCTTCGTATTGGCCCATGTTCACAAAACAGTCCCGTGTGAAATACCGTTCATAGATGAGCATATTTTTCTCTTGCTGGCCGGGAATCAGCAACTCCAACCACTTCTGCCTGATGCTTGCCTCTTTAGGAACACCCAAACAAACATTTCCTGGGAGCCATTGCTCAATGTTCTAACACCGTGAACAGAGCGAAGCAGAGCGGGGGAGCTGGGCATGCCCATATAAGGAAGTCCAGGTTGCATTGACGTCAGTGGAACTCCATGTTTAGAAAAAAAAACTCTGTAAAACAGAGCGTGCAGAGAACTGCTTTCAGGTCTCACTTCCAAATGCACAAACCTCATTATCTGACGCTTTGGCATCGTTTAACACGGCAATAAAACATTGTAACAACATTAATAGGTCAGAAAAGAGGAAAACCATATAAGTTCCCAGCAAAGGGGAAGAAGATCTGAGAATGACGGCACTGTTCGATAGAGCGCCTGCCAGAGGAAAGGAGCGGGAAAAGGTGACGAGTGCAGCAGAATTTTTTCTGACCTTTTTTTGGTTCTTGCAGCCTGCAAGTCCTCACGATTACGTAGGGAGGAGCCGATGACCCCCTTAACAGTCATTGCTCTTCGTTGTGGTCTGATTTTGTCCTTTTTTTTTTGTCATGGCACCAACACCCAGACTATGATGGGTGAACACAGAACTGATTCAACGCATAGTTGCATCCTGTCTGGATGCAACTATTTACTAATCCCGCACAGTGTAGACGCAACTTTTTTTCACGCCGCCACAAAAAAAAAAAATGCCAAGAACATTCCCGTGTGGACAGGGCCTAAGGGTGCACTGATTGCAATTTTCTGACCGATCACCGATCTTTAAAAAGCCTGACCGATTTTGGCTGATACCTATTTTTTAAAATAATAATAAGATAATAATAATAACTGACAGCATACACCCTCAATGTCCCAACCTTATTTTGTTGAAAAACATTGAACAACCCCTGGGAAACAATCCAAACTTGTTGTTTTAACTGCACATGAAATATTTCTCTCAAAAATTAATGAAAAATGTAGACAATTGCTCTCCAAACAGTTGCTTTAGTCTTTTAAACAGTTTTTAAAAACAAACATAGATTGTGATTGTGTCCTCAGATAAAGATTTTACAAGATGACAAAATGCTGCCAAATCCCCTAAACGCCACAATTATGAAATTGAAATATTTACAGATTCCCTTCAGGACAGAAACACAAACCCACTTTAGTCTCATTCTATTTCCGTTCCCCGTCCTCCTGTCTGTGGTGTTTGATTAGCACATCTACGCACACAGAACAAGCAGCCCCCGCCCCCCACTCCATTTCCTGCTTGCCGGCTATAATGAATCTTTTATGATTTCATAATACATCTACTTATTCCCCCTCTGTTAAAAATCACGCCACCTGGAGCCACTTCAACTCCGCTTTCTTCTCATTTGCTAGCATATTCTCGTCATTTCTGTACACTCAAGTATCAAATCTAACATTGCAAGTAATGCGGGGAATACTTAACAAAAACTGTGTAAGACATTTAACTATTTGTTCAAATTGTCTATATTAATTCAACAACCACACCACCTGCTGCAGACAGACAGCTAGACGAGGCTGTGTTAGGCTTCCGTTGGCAAGTATGTGTGTCTATTGAGCAATGATAGCAATCCATTCTGCAACAAGAAGCCTTTACAGAGCAAAGCTGAAGAGATTGCGAAAAGCTTGGCTAGAGCCCCCATTTGGTAATGACTTCTTTATAAATGTTCAGATGGATTAAACCTGTCGCTCAGAGAGGCTGCTTGACAATAAAAGACATGCAGCAGCAGAAGAGCCAGCTTGCCAACTGCAGAATATTCTTGCGCCTGCTGCACGACGCCTCTCCCGAATGTTAAATTCGGATTTATTGTGTGAGAAAGACATTGCGAATTCTGCAAGTGATTACATCTGTTTTCCTATTGTGGTAATTATATAATGGAATTGCATTTCATCTACATGTACTGGGAGTGTAACGGTACGTACCTCGGTTTTCATTTGAAAAAAATGATCGCAGTACACCGACTTTTTGGTAACCACTGCTATAGAATATGCCTTGCCGTCTGTTTGAACCCACTCATATACAACATACAAGTTAGACCACCTTAGTTCTCTGGTTCTGGACAGGTTCCATACTGCAGTGTACACATCTGATGGTACTCAGAGGTCCCAGGAACGCTCCGGTTGTTTGTGTCACTTGAAAACTTAGGGGGAAGACTGTTTGCAAGACTACATTTGACCTCCATCGGCCAACCACTGTGCTTAACAGAACAGACTGTACAGAAAAAGTTTTCACAATTACAAATTAAACTGCATAAAAACAGTCTGACATTTTTGTTGGTCCCGAATAAAATGACTGGTGTTCAAGGCTGTCTCTCACCACTGTCTGGTATTCCCGTACAGTACATGTCATAGCGCCATCAACGCCTTACATTCATCTTATTGTTATGATGTGAGTGAAACTTTGCCAAATACGTTACGTACTCTAAGCAGGAAGAGGGCAGGATATAATGCTTGCAGCAAGGTCAAAAGTTGGCCACCTCACAGTTGCAAACAGTCCCTTTAATACTTTGCCTTGTTATATTGGAGTTTCCAGAGAAAGCAACCTCAAGCAGTATTTAACAGAAGCTTGTGGAAGGTTTGTTTGTGAGTCCCTTCATAATTAGAGAGTAAAATTGTGCTCGCCTTTGGGCTGCTTGCAGCGTAAATTTAGAAACACTATCTCCCTTGTCCAATTTATTTTACATGGATTGCTTCCCTTCATGCCAGTGAGCCTACGAAAGGTTCTCCCTGAGGATTCTCTCATAATCGTTTATCTACTGTTTATATATGCACGTACGCTATTTGTTCTCCTTAAGTTCCGCCCATCAATAATACAGCTTAAGTACATCATTTTTAATTATTATTACTGTTATTTTAAATAAACCTATGAGAGGTGAACGTAAAGCACAAAACTGACCTGATTAATATAAAGTCCCATGTGACAATTGTTGGGATGGTCATTTGTTTGAGAGCTGTTCAATTAGACATCATTCAATTGCCCCAAGTGCCCTATTCTGTTCATTTCACATCAGAAGAACATTGTAATTACACCATGACGTATCTATTAGTGATGTGCGATGCCACTCATTTCATCTCCAACCGGATACTGAGAATAAAATTCAGGCTACTGAATTCACCTACTCTGTCTGGCAAAAAGTAGAATATTTCATATCGTAAATGGAATTTTATTCATTTATTAATTACATAAATGATTAATTGAACTCATTCAAAAACAAATGTTTATGTTGGCACAGTTGTTTAGACATCTGAGCTGTCACAAAAGCAAAGAATTTGTGTCAAAGTGAAAGTTATGCTTGAAATGTATCTTTTCACAAAAAGCTGGTTTTCTCCCTTTTCTAGTCAGGAACTGATATTTTCCTGAAACTTACCTACAGTATGTTCTACTGCTGATTACTAAAGAATGGAAAAAGGTAGAATCAAACATTTTTTTTCCTGATGAAAGACAAGAGTCCTTCTTTTGGTAGGTTCCATGTGTAGGTTCACTGTGTTATCTTAGTGCCCATTGTGAAAAGTAAAATCCAAATCCAAGCTTGGCACAGATATGTGCATTTTTGCCTTAAAGGAGATTATGGATCTGTACAACAGGCACAATACTACCAATTTTGTTTGCTTTATTGATGCCTCAAAGGCTTTTGACCATATAAATCATGAAAAGTTATTTCACAAATTGTATAACAGAAATACTCTCTAAAGAATTTTAGAGTTTGGGTATGCTCAGCAGTCTATGTCTGTTAAATGGGGAAACTTTGTATCATTTCCCTTTGTGCATGAAGAGCTGGTATCAGAAGTATCGATATTTCACTATCAATCCGCACCTCACTGGTGTGTATTTGTTTTAGTGTACCTGAGGGCTCGGTGTGACTGAACCTGTGTGTCTTGGCCTGAAAGTAGAGGAGGCGAGGGGTGACGAGGAGGGAGGCTGAGCACTGGGAGTCGTTTTTCACCGTGTCTGCCGGCCAGATTACCTGTCAGATTAGAAAACGCCCACGTCAGACACTCTGACAGGTGGCTGGCCCAGATACACTGTGATGGCACTCGGCTCAAACACGACACACTGCTCGCACAATCACACACGCACATACAAGACATTCAGACACAAGGAGGCCATGAAGTATTCCTAACAATAGTAATCATTTATTTTAATCATAAAATAAAGGCAAGCATTGGAGGATGATTATGTTGCTGGAGCCTTAACGGCGGTAACTAACCATTCATCCATCCTGCCATTTTCTATGCCGCTTATCCTAATTAGGGTTATGGGGGTATGCTGGAGCCTATCCCAGCCGACTTTGGCCAAGACGCGGGGTACACCCTGGACTGGTCGTCAGCCAATGGCAGGGCACATATAGTCAAACAAACATTCACACTCACATTCATACCTATGGACAATTTAGAGTCGTCAATCAACCTAACGTGCATGTTTTTGGAATGTGGGAGGGAGTACCCGGAGTACCTGGAGAAAAACCACAAACGCAGGGGGAGAACATGCAAACTCCACACAAGCGGAGACTCGAACTCAGGTCTTCCTGAAGTCCTGACTGTGTGGCCGCGGTAACTAATTTATTCCATTAATTACGTAACATTTTTAGTGTAATTAACACATGCGCATCAGAGCAAGCGCGCCTCTCTGTTATGACGGCAGTCGGAAGCACAGTGGAGCGTCCCCACACAGTCACACAGTCTGACACTCTTTTATAATGTCATTGTGGAGTGAACACATCAACAGCAGTACAGTTCCAACACCATATACCGGATGTATCGCCAACTCACACACACCTCTAGTCCATCCATCCTGGGAACCACACTTCCTCATTGTCATTACAAGAACACCAGATGCATTCAGGGACACTCCAAACATCACAAAAAACAGCTTGATAATGCGCACGCGTGTGTGTAAATAAACAGGAAGATGGAGAAAAACATGAAGTGGATATTCTTACAACTCACGTCATAGCTCTTAATTCAGATGTACATTTGCTACATTTAAGTATGCTGGAAAATACTCTCAAAACATGTATATTTACCTTAAACGACGTGATGTCTTTGACTGCAACCCCTCATTGCTCATGATAACACGGTTTAAAGTGTGATTCAAAAGTTCTGCTACTGTATATATATATATATATATATATATATATTTTTTTTTTTTTTTGAGTAATGCTATTGGTGAGGATTGAGTGGGTGGCAGTGACTTATTGGCTGGAAATGTGGAGCTGGATGTCAAAGCAGTAGTACTAAACTTCATGAAGACAAATCGTTTAACCGAAGGGGAAAATATACAGGATGAAAAGCAGGGTATCTAAAACCAAACCCCCGGGGACACTGGTCTGTTGTTAGAAGGGTATGATTTTAAGAGTGCAATGCCTGTTATTTTTAAAACTCTTTCAAGGCAGGGGACAAGGAGGAATTGCTGACTGATGGTGTCAAATGGAGAGGTTGCTAGAAGAAAGGAGAGGCGTTTCTTTCTGATGTGTACGTTTCAGAAAGGTTCTTGGCGGAGAGTTTGGCAATTATATGTGAAGAAACGGCATCTTCCAGCATTTTGGATTACAATGTGAGGTTGGAGATAGGTGTGAAGTTTGTTGGCCTGGTTCGTTTAAGATCAGGGAGACGGCATACAGTTGAAGTGTCCATTATCATGCTAATCCTTATTAACTGAGATGCTATGGGATCTAGGGGGCTGATAGCAATATATCGTGGCGAGGTCTGTTCTGAGTGGAACCTGTCCAGTTAAACACATGTATGCTCTTGGCCACCCTGCTGCAGATCAGATTCAGAAAATTAGCCGAGTGGTTAGCATGTTGGCCACACAGTCAGGAGATCGGGAAGACCTGGGTTCGAATCTCCGCTCGGGCATCTCTGTGTGGAGTTTGCATGTTCTCCCCGTGCATCCAAAAGCATGCATGTTACGCTAATTGGCGACTGAATGTGAGCGTGAATGGTTGTCTATATGTGCCCTGCGTTTGCCTGGCGGCCAGTCCAGGGTGTACCCAGCACCTCTCAAAGTCTAGACAGCGTAATAATTACAACCGAATTCGGAGGCCTCCAGTCTCCACTCTTTATCGTGCAGTTAGGACTGCTTTTTTCATTTATCACACAACGTTCTCCCATCACACGTTCTAACCGAGTAATTTACGTTTTAGATCCCGTTCTGTAAAATAGGGCCAGATAGGGCCCTGTGGCATCGTGCCTCGCGATGCGTAATTCATGGATGCGTAGAGCTCCACTATGCTCAGTGTGCCACGGGAGCTGACTGTGAACTGACTGCTTGTGACTGCTTTGGGGTGAGGCGGACCTCTCAGCTGCACCCGTTGCTGCTCAGTGAGAACAGAAATTGCAGAACGATACGTGCTGTCACTTTTAAATCCCCAAATACCAGAAAACTCTCCAACGATGTCGCTTTTGAGAAAATGTCACCAAGTGGGTTTGGAATGCCGCAAGATTTCGCGCCAAAGTCGCCAAGTTGGCAACACTGGTGGCCCAGGTTGCATTTTAATTGCAAAGCAGATATTGCAGGAAAATCTTTGTTGTGCAACTTAAAACTTCTTGTTGGCATACGTTTTCCCTCCTCTTTTTCACATTTGCACCAACAGTAATTTTTCCACTGGTGCCCGGCCATTCATTCAGAATTTGAAGAAAGGAGGAGGCCTGCAAATACTCAGGAAATGAGAGAACGCTTGACGGCAGCCCCGCAGCATGAATAAGTTAATAGGTGGAAGAGTTGCATCTGACTACTAAATTCTTGGGAGACTTCCAAGGCTCTCAGGAGTGCATAAAACGTGTTTTCTGCTCCTGCTAATTTTCATTCTGTCAATCCCAGAGAGATTTTCAGATAAAAGGTGACAAGAAGTAATGCTGTTCAAGTAAAAAAAAAACGCTTTTGTGCTTGGAAGCAACGAACACACTCACACTTTACATAGTGGCCATTGAAAAGCTGTTTTCTCAATAATTCAGTGGGTGGGTTGTAGGTGTGTGAGACGCTCCACTGGCTGTGGCAGACAGAGGAATTCATAGCAGGCTCTGCCATTCATACTTGACTGCGCTCACTGGCAGAAGGCACGTCGCTGTGACAAATGTATGAAACACTAACTACATGATGTCAGTTACAACTCTCGGGATTTGCCAACTCAATGAGGAGTCATTGTGTGATTGTGTGTCGCATCCGTGTGTCAGCGTACTAGGAGGTTGTTTGGCACTTGCTGTCAAAAATGGTGCTTGCTGATGTGTTGGTTTCACTGTGCGGGTGTGTGCATGTGCTGGGGAGGATGTGCGGACAGGCCATTACGTGTGTGAATGTGTGTGTCTACAATGTGAACTAATTTGTGACGTATTGATTAACTCAAATGAACTCATAGAATGCTGGGAGGACTTCTATTAAATAATTAGCTGTTTCACTGTTGTAGTCAGGAGTTGAAACAGTGGGCTCCAGTCATATTTGCGTCATGATGAAAGCATTCATATCTGTTTTGTGACAGCCACAATTATCAGTAATTTGCATTAAAAAAAAAAACCTGTTGTTGGAATTCCTACCACACTGTTTGTGGAGAAAGTTTTTGGTTGTTACCTTTAAATTTTAATACCAAAAATCAGTGAGTACTACATTGAAATTAAGATTATATACACAATTTATTCACATAAATTATGAACTGAGTGGGCTTAGTAACTTATTTTTAAAAAAAAGAGTGGTTTTCTCCGGGTACTCCGCTTTCCTCCCACATTCCGAAAATATATATGTTTGTTTACTTTCACAAACTCCCTGTTTCGCTGATTAGTTTGTGCAGTTTTAGTCCTTACAGGCCGAGCCTGGCCCTTTAAGAAGAACTGCATTGTGGAAGTTGAGTGTTGTAGATGTAGTTTGAGGAAAATACGACAACAGGAGCAATATGTTTAAACAACGATACAAAATCGCTACAGCCGAACGGCGCCAGGACAACAAGGCACTAAATTCACTTATCAAGGTCAGTCGCAATACCTCTCCATTTTTACATTTCAAATTCCACTGTTTTTTTGTCTGCTAACTATTCCCACATTTGTCAAATGCTTCAAACCATTGCAACATCAAAATGTTCATATGGTTCAGGCCATGTAGGCTATCAGGACTTTTCTAATTCAATACTGTCTGACATTTGTCCAATTGAAAATGAATGGACTATATCAATGTCGCCCCCTGTCGGTGGAAATAAATGGTACATGTAACATTCAACAACGTGGTCATCTCCCAACCTGTTGGTTGCTGGTTCGATCTTCAGCCGGTGGCTAGATTAACACATTTCTACGGTTTGTCTTTATTTCAGTTAAGCTTTCAGCATTCACACGCAGTTTGTACTGAAATTGCTTCTTCTCGTTTATGTTAAAATTGTTTGGTTGATGCACTGCAACTGTTTTTCCAGTGATTACCTTATCACTGTGACCATGTGACACGCTTGCTTTCACACTAATATCATGGTTATTTGCTCGTTTCAGTCCCCTAAGTGGAAAATCAATGAACTCACAGTAGTACACAATCAATAGGAAGCAGAAATAGGTTGACAGGATGATTTTGTAGCGGAGAAGATTCTCGTTGGTTCTCTACACTTGGAGAATAAAATCAGAGATCAGCACAGCAAAGCCACATCTCTTTTTTTTGTTTGCTCTACCTTCCACGGGGAAAAAAAACAAACTCTCTTCGGTACCACCATAGTAGCACAGCTTTGGTAACACTTGAGCAACATCAGCGTAACACATTCTGTAGCTGGTAAAATCTTTCAAAAGCCTTGAAAATATGTTTTTTGGGACATAGTGGGGACAGGGCTCTCTTCTTTCCCTGTAACTTACAGTCGTCTCACGGTCGTCTTTATCCTTGCTTGTTTCTATCTTCTTTCCTTGTACAGTATGTCTCACTCGGTCTTCCATGCTTGACGCCACTGTTTTCCAGGACGCTTGTGGTGAAGATGGCTTCACGGAGGGCATCCACTATCTGGAACTGATGTCAATTTCTGTAAACTTCCCTTGAATTCCATCCCCAAATGTTCTCAATTTGATTTTGATCAGGGAAACACACAGGATGGTCCAAAAGAGGGAGCTTAGTACTCTGGGAGAAGTCAGGCAGGCATTGTGAGCTGCAGCACTGTGCTGTTGAAAACGCCAGTCATTACCACACAGACGAGTGCCTTCAGTCACGAGGGATGTCCCCTGCAACATCTCCACATAGCCAGCTGCCGTTTGACGCCCTTGCACAACCTGAAGCTTCAATGAAGGAGAAAAAGCAGTCCAGATTGTGATGGCGTGTGGAAAACATCTCAGGTGGGATCTCCTTGTCAAGCCAGTAACGTTGGAAGCCATCCAGACTGTCAAGGTTCCTTTTTTTTTTTTCATCAGAGAATAAAACTTTCTTTCACCTTTCAATGTCCCATGTTTGGTGCACTCCTACAAATTCAAAATGGGCAATTTTGTGGCATTGTAGGGGACGAGGCAGTTGAAGATGTTTTTTATTCTTCAATTTATTCCCTTGTCTGGCAGATGCCGTCTGATAGTTACTGGACGGCACTCGGTAGCAGCAACAACCTTCATTGGGGATTGTCCCGTGTCTTGACGAATCGCCAATTGGATCCTCTGGCTCAGGGCCGGTGAGACTTTTTTGGGTCTACCACTTAACTTTTCTGTTCCATAACCCTCAGCATCTTTTAAGAAGTTTTGACAGTCTTGCTACGTCCAACCTCAGCAGCAATGGTGTGCTGCGAGAGCCTTTCTTATGCCGCGAGACAAACTGAGCGCGTTCAATGCTTTTTTGCCTTTGCCATCAAGAGATCATGACAGTGTGAATGCCTGGCAGAAAATGACATTGAAACCATATTTTTGCCAAGATTTTGGCTTTTAAAGGCTGTGATCTTAAACTTTTGATAAGTTGATGAACATCCTTTTTCACTTCAACGCTTGTTTGCAATAAATTGCTTTTTTTTTGTCTCACTCTCCTTTCTTCTTTTTGCATTTTGGGTCTGATTCGGACCGCCATCCACCAGTTAGTGCTCCCTGATCAGATTATTACCGAATTTATGCCATCCACAGACATTCTCTCAGTGGATTGGTGGTATAGACAGGAAGCCATGTTTAATCAAAGGCTAATCCGATAATTGAATGCAGATTTATTCAAGCCCGTGTGCTTGGACTGGATTTAACACGCTCTTCTGGGAGCAGGGAGGTGATGGGGGGGAGGCAGTCATCTGTCATTGTGGGTAGGATCAGATGCATATTGAAAATTGATTCTCAACGCTTTTCAGCAAACCACTGTCATTTATGTGTCACATTAACGTCCCCGCTGTTCCTGTGCGCAGCACTGGGATTAACCTTGCAGGTTCTGACTGTATGTGAGAACACGATCACCTGACTCATCTGTGAAATCCACCTTCTATATCACATTCTGTGTGTAAATGAATGGGTCATAATCAGGTAATCAAAATGATAATCCTGTCTGTTTCATCCTATTTAGTGTATGTTACACAAAAGCTCTCGCAGGCCACTTGAGCAGCCAGGGAATCTGACATGCGTCATGGCAAGCAAGGCTTTATTGTAATTCTTCTGGTGCTGTGATACTGTACATTTATGATGACAACGGCCTTGCCTTAGCTAACACTACTTCAGAGATCTTTGTTTTGTTTTTTTACCATCTGAAGCCTCAGTATAGACTCAATATATTATCACACTGTATAGTGTATAGACAAGGCAAGTGTAATTACACAGGAGATCACAAATTCTCATCTTCTTGAAGTCATATGTGGAAGTGCTGTACGATGTTATTTAGTAGTAGGGGAAAATGAAAGGTATATTTGCAAGTAGGGAAGAGCATTTGATAACATTGCTTGATCAGCCATGGCTAAAAACAAATGATTTTTGAAAAATGTAAACACTGTTGTATATTTTTGTCACAAACCACCAAGAAGCCGACCCATACCTGTCAATTGTCCTGTTGACCCTCTATCATGTGTTTTTCCATAGATATTTTCTTGACAATCAAACCAGAAAGACTGGTTCTGATTGTCTGATCCCATCATTTGGAAAACATTTAAAATATGTTTTTGTTTTTGTTTAATTTGCTATATTTGACACATTCAGGTACTTGAACATAGGGCCGAAAAGTAACCAGGTTGAAAATGCAAGCTTGTGATAACTTTTTCACAACTATTTATTTATCTAGAAGTTGCTGTGCTTAAAGCAGGCTAAAACTAAATTAGTAAGAAAACATTAAAAATAGATTTTTTTTATCCTGATAATGTGTGTATGGCCATCGTTCTCAGTCGGAATAGGGCGGATTGCACACTCCGGGTTGGGAATGACCTTCAAGCATCTCAGGGTCTTGTTCACGAGTGAGGGAAGGTTGGAGCGTGAGGTCGACGGGTGGATCGGCGCAGCGTCTGCAGTAATGTGGTCGCTGTACCGGACCTTCATAGTGAAGAGAGAACTGAGCCGGAAGGCAAAGCTCTCAATTTACCGGTCCATCTATGTTCCCACCCTCACCTATGGTCATGTGCTTTGGGTCGGGACCAAAAGAACGAAATCGCTGATACAAGCGGCTGAAATTAGTGTCCTCCGTAGGGTGGGTGGACTCGCTCGGAGGCACTCTTGAGTAGAGTCGCTGCTCTTTCACATGGAGGGGAGCCAGTTGAGGTGGCTCGGGCATCTAGTCCAGATGCCTCACTGGTGAGGTGTTCCGGGCATGCCCAGCCGGAGGAAGGCCACGAGGCAGGCCTAGAACACACTGGATGGATTATGTCTCACAGCTGGCCTGAGAACGCCTTAGTGTCTTCCCGGTGGAACTGGAAGAGGTGGCCGGGGACCAGAAGTCTCGACTTCCCTACTGAGACTGCTGACCTCACAACCCGGTCCCGGATAAGCGGAGGAAAATGGATGGATGGATGAATTTGTGTAACAGTCTTGCATGAGGTGAGGCGTATTCGAGCAGGACTATCTGCTACAGTGGATACCTTCACATTCACTAGTCAGCATTTGCGACCCGATTAAAGCTAGACTGTGACGCTGATTCCATCTGTTCTATCAATCATCGATCATCATTATCATTGGTGTGGTGAGTATCGATACATTTTATAATTGAAAATGTGTTTAATAAGTGTGTGATGCATATTTAGATCGTAAACCTGGGTTGTGCATTTAGCATTTGGCTTGCTTCCGTCGTGAGTGAACAATGGCAAATGAAGAGAGATGGGGAGGGGTTCTGGCATTGAATCTAATCTAATAATTAATCATTTATTGCAAATTATCTAAAATCAGAGAACGTCCAAATCAACGTCAAGCTGGCAGGTGGGTTTGGAGGGGGAGAAACGAGCAGTGCATGTTAAAAAAAATGTATGAGTGTATCAATTACCCCCCAAGTGTTCTCGCAACATATCCCCCGCGAAAAGGGGATCTAGTGTAATACAGAAGAAAGGCATTTACCTCAACTATTGATACACATTGAAACCTTGTTTAGCTTCATTAATCCATTCCAGAAGGTCTGAGTCTGACCTACTACTCTAACCAAATCAAATTTTCTCATAAGAAATAACATAAATACAATAAATCCATCCCAGAAAGCCAATATGTTAACACAAAACACGTTTTAAATCAACGAAATAAGCTAACCTAACCTCGGTAACCGCCAACCGAGGTTCCACAGTATTTAAAACAAATATCTTCATTCAACATTTTTTTCACTGTTTATTTAGCTTTGGTAAGATTTACCCCACAACTGCCTGTTTGAGTATTTTATGCACTGATTATATGAAATTTTATGGCTCGGACATAAAATTTCCTCAAAGTCTGGGATGATCCGATTAACAAACGGACTTTGCAGCCAAACGTTAGTCTTTTTGAAAATGCTGGGCCTTGGACCTCCATGCTCTGTTGGAATAATTAATTGTTCCAACCTTCAGATGAAATTGCCTGGTTCTCCAAAGTATCAGTAAATGTTATGGTTGAATTTATTACCACCCTTGTGTTGTTCTTTTTCTGCTTATGAGACCTCTAACCTGTAGTTGTGTGCTGTTTGCAAGACAGCGCATTAGAACCCTGCAGTGATTTAGACCAAGTTAACACAGCACAATGACTAAGCCCATCCTCATCAGTAAGTAATCCGCGAGGGGATGCCAAAATCATTAGGCGCTCTATACTCATATATCATTTCCTCCAGATAATCAAACTGAACAATGGAGTGGTGGTAAACGCTTTAGCTGTTCTCTTATTAACTCATTCAATCCCAGCCATTTTTCAAAATTCAACCTCTTCAGTACCGGCCATTTTAGACCGATTAGACTGATTTTTCACAGCACAGATTATATAAATTTAATATTGGGTTCTATGGCTATATAATCATGGAACCTACCAAAAAAAGATTATACTCACGTCTAAGTTTGTTTCTACCTTTTTCCGTTCCTTAGTAATCTGCAGTAGAACATGTAAGTTTCAGGAAAATCAGTTTCCAACAAAAAAGGGAGAAAAACAGCTGTGAAAAGATATATTTCAAGCATGACTTTCGCTTTGACACCAATATCTGGTATATTTGGTAGTGAATGAGTGTATAAACCACTGAGGTTTTGTATGTGTGCATGTGCACAGTCGTGTTAGTGGCTCTGCCTTCATGCTGTACTAAAAGTCAGCATATTGGCTGATATTAACTCCAAGTGCATTTAATTAAGCTGTTATTCTATATTGTGCTTCATGAGCCCTGTCAAAGTGCCCCTGAGCAAGACATCAAAGCCCCACTCCTGTGTGCATTTTGGCAGGAATTACTTTGCACAATTAAAAAGGAGTACAAACATTTTGCAGCTGCCGGAAGTGAAAAATTCAGTCCAGGTTTTTCATCCTTTGAGTGTGTATAGAGAGAAATAAGCTTATATCGGAAGATAAACGTCACAGACAGTAAGTAATGTAATGTAGTATTTCTTCTTAATCCTGGCTAATGGCTCCAGAAAGCGAGATGAACTGGGCCTTAAGGGGAGCAGCTTTAAATAACATTTTTCAGACAGAATGGAAGTCTTCCCTTGTAGTTTAATAGAGAAAATAGAAAGGAGAATAAAAGTCAGGAAGATGGATGACAAACACTGCACAACACATATACAGTGTTCCAAGACCACCTACAAATGGTGAAAAAAACCCAAGTAATTCAGATGCCTGTAAAGATGTCGACTGCTGAGACACTAATCAAGCCTGGGCTATGCCTATGGTGCTACTGTACACATCAGTGTGCACATTGAGTACAAGGTGACCATATTTTGATTACCCAAAACCAGAATATTCAATGAGATACTCAAGTAATACACAAAGATGCCTTACTTATCATTTTGATACATTTAAAGTGTGCATCCTCTGTTTGGATAAAAAAAACTGTTATATTACAAAATACCATCTATAACCAAAGACACACATTCCAAACAGACGCTCATTTTTTTTCAAAAACAGAACGACACAGATGAGGTCAATTGCTTACGTTTTGGAACGTCACCAATATGCCTGGGGAAAATGTGCCCTCTAAAGTCACAGGAATTTGGAAATTTCACCCGCCGTTGTGCATGATGTCCCCAATTTTACAAGACTTCAACTCGGCAAGCGTCAGAGGATTAACTCTGTGCCTATGTTGTGCTTGTTCTTTGGCTTTTGGGCAAGACTAATTAAAAAATCCCAATGAAAACACTAAAGACTAGGAGATTTTCATCACTTTCTAAAAAAAAACAAAACAAAAAAAAACATGACATGACATGAAAACAGGACATATTGTAGGAAAAAAACGATTGGTCACCCAAAATTAGGATTTGTTTTGCACATATATTCGTGTCAGTCTATTTCAATACCTGCATAGTCCGTGTGGTACAGTTATAATGTGCCTTCCACATGTGTTACTTGTGTTATTTTTGGTGGCACCGTGAGTGAGGTAGGCATTTGGGTTGACAAGATCCTGTTGGTTTGTGACGTTTCAGTAAGAGTGTAAATATTAAGCCATGATGTTTTGATAAAAAAATCAGAATAAGCGAATACTGAATGATTATAGTTACGCTGCACTCCATCTTGTCATTCAAGCGTGAAAATAGACTATAGCATCGGAAAACTGGTGTTTGACAAGCGCTTTTTCTCTCTCAGATATGACGACTTGTGATAACAGCAATCTGCCATCTGTTTGAGAGCAGCAAAGTACCAAGTCTGACAAGGTGCTTTTACGTTACCTTCGCTCTATTGCAGAGCCTTCATCATTCTTCACCGCACAAGCATTACAAGCCGCATCTGTGCCTTCAGCGAGAGGTGTAGCTCGGGGCAAAAGAACAGAAGCTAGACAAGAAGGACATCAAGCAGCCACAGGAGCGCAGATGAGACATCAATGCAGGAAAAATGGGCTTTCACTAAAAGTGAATCCCAGGGTGACTCTCCTCTATGAATACAGATGGTAACGAAGCCAGGGAAACCACACATCCTCTTTCTCCAAATAGCCATCATCATGCAATTACTTGAGAGAACACAGCAGGCAGCATCACAGAAACCAGTGAGTTCTCAGGAGAAATTGAAAGCATGGAAATCACTGGACTAGAAACATGCGTACCTTGAAAAAATATTTTATGAAAATCATTAAACACGTGAGTCAAAGGTGCTGTCTGGGAGAACTAAACCTCGAAAAGTGTATATTTCGCCAACGTCGTGCTCCGATGCTGCAAGCCACGTCCCACGTGTGTCATGTCATATTTGACAGCTTTGCTTCAGGTCCTGAAGTCCACTATTGAAATGTGGGTTTTCTACACTTCCGCCTGTTAAACAATTAATTCATTGCTTTGACTTCAGCTGCATTGTCTTTTGCATAATTATTTTCATTTCTTGCATATCTGTAATGTTTGATAGCAAACGCTAAATGGATGTAATACATAGAATGTGTGTGTAATGAACGCTACATAGCTATTTTGACCGACATAGAACCAGTACTCAGGTTATGTACGCAACTATTGAGGAATTATGTGTAATTATCTTTGCCATATTGAATTGAATCATTGAATGATATCACCTACTTTGATTACCTGTAAACACTGAAACTGTGAATGTGAAATACTAATCATTAGTATTTAGTCTACTGGTTTACCAGAGATAGATCAGGTCGACTTGTGACTGGCATGCTGAGAAAGTGTGTGCACCCCTGATATACATGTACAACATATATAAATACTCATATTAAACATGTATATACTTAATAAATACATTTTCTATGTTTATTGTAGGAGGTAGATTTGGGATTGGGACTTGCTGTACATGGTTGTTTTATGGTCATTTACTGATGTTATGTATTTCAGAAGTAAGAGTTATTTAAAATATCAACAGCATGGTCAGCAGTCTTCAGCTCCAGTGTGCCCCCTACCATGATACTAGAGGGGGCACCCCGTCCCCCAGCAGAACACCAATAACAGTCAGCAGAGAAAGGGAAAAGAATCACAGCAAGTCAACATCAGGTATCCAATCAGTGGATTGACAATGGCAATGCAGCATCTCAATAAAACATATGGCTCACTTGAGGCCATTGAACAGGCTCTCTTCAGCTTCTCCAAGACTGCAATGAAAGATCCACAGTATCCCCAGAGACTCTTGGATCTAGCAGACCTGCTGTCGGAGTTGGAAGCCGCTAAGCAAGACGGTTGATGACACCTCCTAGGCCTGTCATACATAAGCCCCTTTTCCACTGCAGGAGCTCTACCCTGGAAGTAGGAAATACCAACATATCAACCAAATAGTGCCTATGGCTTTTCCAGCAGATAATATGCGCAATTCTTGGTTTAGAATTATATCATTATAATCTACTGCTTCTGTAGCATCATGAACCTGATTTACATAAAAATTCCTGCTGTGCAAACACAAAACGCAATGTGCCACAGGAACCTTTTAGTTCCAGGGATGATATTTACCATTTGGTGGAAAAGGGACTTTAGGTAACTCTACATTGAGAATCTCCCTCGCAATACGCAAGAAAAATGCATACCCTACGGATCAAAATTTCAGTGTGAACATTGTCTCAGTTTTCAAACAGCCTCTACGACCCGCAGGGTTTCATCACACCCATCTTTCTTTCTGGAAAACTAATGCTCTGAAAGCTCACCACTCAAGCAGAGGATTGGGACTCACCATTCTCTTAAGACATGGAGCTGAGTAGATGGAGGGAGTCACTTTTAGACTTGCAGCAAATATCACGCCCTTGCTCAGTCTTCTCAACCACAGATGCAAAAAGAAGTCAGCTTGATTTTGTCAGAGGGATTGGCCTACATAAGGGTGACAAGCCACAAAAAACAATGTGAAGTTTCCATTGTCTTTAAGAAAACAAAGTTAGCTCCCCAGCCCGGCCAAACCATTCAACGACTGGAGCGTGGTTGTGCTCGCATTGCTGCACTGTGAGTGGCTGAGATGGATGTGACATCACCCACTATACATAGACCAAAGTTGTACGACAATACAAACATAACCAGTCAAGAACATATTATGTTTACTTCATGCATCAGTCACCATGCCCTAACCAGTGGAAGTATGTCCATGCAGACCTGAACCCAGCAGATGTTGGATAAAATCCGCGCCGCCAGCCCTGTTAAGCAGCACAACATTGCTCACGGGACAAGCTTTTCTCCAGAATACAACTGTACACTCATCACCGAATTTACGTATTGATTGATACGCACTCTGAGGTACGTCTCTAAGTGACAACAAGTATCATGCATGTTATTAGGCAGGTTCTAAGCCTTCAATGCTTTGAATGCTTCTCCAAGCTCAGCACTCTTATCAAAGCAGAAGCACAAATGCTCTACATTCCTTCACCCACATTGCCCAAGACAAGTTTCAGGAGTGGCACATTTGTCATTCTTCAGAAGAAAGAGCTGAGAAACGGTGAAGTTTGCATCATGAAGAGTGTGCAGAATGATTACGACGGAGAAGAGCTCAAGAGCATAACTTGAGGGTCCAAAATCCCTTCCCCCAGCAGTCAGAGGTTGTTACACCCTGTCATAGATCATAACAAACATCTGCGTAGAAGGAAGCATAGCTGAGTCAGGTCAGTACACATGAGACTCATCCCATTCCTGACTGGCATCATCTGGCATCCCTGCTTACGCGCCACCACCATGAAGCCATCAAACACCAGGCATGACGTGGAACTGAAGATGCCATTTGAGCTGCTAGATTGTGGTTAGTGGGACCACAATGCTGTATCAGAGGTCTACTCATCAAATGTGTCGCGGAAAGCTGTGAGGAACAGCTGGGGGCAAGTAGCACCTCCATTCAACTATGTGACATATTTGGGATATCATATAATGCCACACAACAGGAGGGCACTCCATTACTGCATGCTTTAAATGTTATACAAGGGTACAATGACAGACTACCTCAAAAAAACCTTGAATCAATTGTGGCTTGTTTACCTCCGGGATGACTTCCTTACATGTTTGCAATTAATCAAAAACACATTAAAAATGCAAAGCAAATGATCAACACCCAAATGTCCCATAAAATACCACCTTTTTGAAAGTCTTTGTCAAATAAAGCTTGCTTCTCTATCCATCTTCATCATACAGGCTCAAGCTGCTTTGTAACAATCCTGCAAACTGCAGCCTTGTCCTCTCAGACTTGAAATATCGTAAATATGATCGGTGAGCAGAACACAAGTATTTCAATGAAATACTAACCTCGTCAATCTACAGTCTAAACAATAAAACAAAACTCACCAAGCATCTGTCAATTTCAGATTCACTGTCTTAGATTTATTTTAGCAAAAGAGATACAATCTCTCAACTCTCATGGTTCCTTCCAAAGATGTCTGCTCACTTTCAGCTTAGAATTATCCTTATACTGTCCCCACCCTCCTCGGGTCAAGGAAAGGGGGGTCTTTCACATCGCCATGTGGTCTGGGTCACCATGGCCACGCATCCTGTCATGACTCCATCAATGCTTTTCCGCACATAAATACCACCTAGCCACTCCAGCGCGACGTCGACTGTATGTGTGATTGTGTGCGACGCTTTAAGGACGACCATCTACACTTGTTTCCTATGCTACAATATAATAGTGATGCAACAGTTAGCATACAGAAATATAGTGGTAAAAAAATCTATATATTCATTATCTCAAGTGTATGTGTGTGCTAGCACGCGGGTGTGCTTTTAGCATGCTAATATATAACTAATTTATCCTTTCACAAAGCATTACCTACCTAGCTTATCTATTCCATCTTTGTCGAGGCAGAATTTTTGATACACCTCTTGGATTGGAAATGTTTGTGTTTGGTATCCGTCTTCCATACCTGAAGGGCTTTTAAATGTTTAAGCACATAGCATACTTTGACAGTCTGCAACTTCCCTCTGTGTATGATGACAGACTGTGACTGACTGCTACAAAATGGAGTTCTGCCACAAGTAATTGTGGGTCAGATTGCTCAGCATACTACACAGACAACGGAGAAATAGATACAGTTTTTCTGGATAGCTGAGAGACAGCATGAGGCCCGAAAAGATTTGGAATGATGAACTAAAGTCTAGCCTGAAAATCACAAGGCAGGTAGTAAAACAGTGTGTCTGGTATGATGTTTAGTTTACATACAGGGCACCAGGCATGTGCGGTGAGGTTCATGGCTGGTGAGGCACTCAGTGTTTTGAAGTTTTACGTTTATGTTAACATGCATTCAGAAGATTCAAAGAAAAAGAAGAGAATAATTCACTTTCATTGCAAACTTTCTTTTGGAATGCCACTTAGACCCATTTATTTATATGTGAAGTACAAGTTCCCTACGCTTCTCCAGGAAAAGCTCTGATCGCCTTCCCTTGAGCTTGGCTAGACAATGCTCCATCTTGGCAGTCTAGTTCATTCATTCATTCATTTAGCAGAGCACAAAAACATCTTCAATTTAGCAGGGAAGCTTGAACCCATCGGGCAGGGGCATGCATGAGTTGGAAGGTGTTTGTCGCTGTCGTCCTTCTACAGAGAGGAAAAGCCACCGTTTATTTTTTTACAGCCGCACCAGCTGGAGCTACATTTTGCAACAAGTCAGATGCATTCATGAATGAACTGATTTTTCTACGCCATTGCATGCTACAACACAACAATTAACAAAATGTAATGTTTAACTTTTTATACTTTGCTGCTTTGCTTCGCTTTGCTTTGTTTTGTTTTGCTTTGTTTTGTTTCTAGTTCTGTTTGTTGAATTTTAGTGTGCCTTTCTGTTCTGTTTGTTATTTAGCTTTATACTGTTATCTTCCGTTGTCTTTGAGGACCTTGAAAAGCGCTATACAAATAAAATGTATTATTATTATTAATATTATTAAAAAGCAAACACATAGATCTTATTGAAGTATTATAAGATTTTGTATCATTTCAACTGTAAGCCAAATGTGGCCAGTGAAAACCAGTTAAAACTTTACACTCTTAAAAGCTAACTTCACACAAATGAATACAAAGCGCCTCATTTTTTAAATTATCCTTCAGTACCTCAGCATTGCATCCACACATTATCGAGAGAAACTAAAAAAAAAAAACCTAAGAAACATTCCCCTCTATTTTGTGTCTCATTTGCGCAGGAGTTAGTTTACAAGTGAAAGAGTGTTTTACTTTCTAGTCGTTCTTTTCAGTTAGTGTCAGCCCCAAGGTCCTTATTCAAATGTTTGCACAGGTAAGTGAGTACAAAGCATTCAAAGAGTTCCAGATCAACTGCGCTACAATAAGTGGGTCAACTATGTAAGAAAGAGGCAAAACAGTTAAAAAGTTCAACACTGTATTTCAGGAAGCAAGTCTTCGAGAATCCTTGGATTAAAAACGCATTACACATGACAAATAATACTGTGAAAATACAGGAACGCTGGAAAGCCAGTAACAATTGCTATTGTTCATGACTAATTAGCATGGCAAGTTCTTTGAACGCCTTCTGTTTTGCTTCTAACATACACCAGCTGCAAAGCAAGAAGCGAGGTTATAATTATGGTATTTCTGGATAGCTGAGAGACAGCATCCAAATTACACCACGTGAATACAGCGTTAACTTTGTAGTGACACTTAAAAATGATGTGGTGTCCAAATCATCACGACTGTTATCACTGATGTCAACCAACATGCATCTGCATTAATACAGTTTCACATAGGGACAGTGAAGAAAAGGGGTGTCTGAAGTGCGAACCAGGGCCATTTTTGGACCCCCGCCACATCGCGGCTCGAATTTCACAGTATATTAAGTACTCTATCATGCTGTTTTGTAGCTGAATATGGTCTACTACTCATAAAAAAACAAACACAAAAACACACAGAAAATTTTACTTTTGCCTAAATTAAGAATTTTCCAGCATAAAAATAGCTAAATGAACTAAAATACAAAGGCATTCAGAAGATGTATTTAAAGACATGCTATGTAGGATTGTACGCTGGTCACTAGGTGTCAGTAATGTTACTGTAATGTTCAGTGAGGCACACAAGCATCAGACTTCATGGCCGTAACAGGCCTTGATTGCAGCTTTGAATGATCGGACAACAGGCACAATAATAACATAATAATTATAGTGATAATAATCACAAATAACAACACAGGCGACTCCATTGGATAATATGAGTGTAAAAGGTGACTATGTGGGTGTTATTTTACGTTTAGAAGGCTCTAATAATGTTGAAAACTGTATTTAGAAGGTCGTAAACACATTTTCCATGCTCTAGCTACGAAAATATTTTACTTTAGGGCATCCTCCTTTGCGGAAATTCACTTACTGTGGTTGAGTTTGGAACCAATTAACCGCGATGAACCGGGGATTACTGTATCTCAGTTCATATCCTCGATGCATGGAAAATGCTATTTGTTCATGCACTGAAGAAGGCGTATATATTTGCATATTTCTGAAGCCCTTTTATGAAGGGTGGCTGTCTAGACGGTAAAACCTCTCTCGCACAGATAAACGGGCCTGCCGTTTAATGAACATGCACAGAAGTTTAAATTCAGCAACAGTATTTGCGCAAATCTCTGCTGACCAAATTGCTTCCCAGCATACAAAGTGAGGAACATTTGCAGATAAATATAATTGCAAAAATCCTCACTGCACAAATGTCCTTTGTGTGAAAATAAATGAGTCTCACATTTAAACAATATGAAGAGAATTTATCACCTATTATTTGCATATGACTCAACTTTTTTCTCATATAAAAAAACCAAGGTTAAATACGGTAACAGAAGCAGAAAAGCATAAATACTGTTCAGATTGACTTTTTATTAAGAAGGAGCTCCAAGTCAATCTGATCTAATCTGTGAAGGCCTGCAGAAGCAGTAGCACTGAGACGAAAGATAATCATGGTTGCGCATCAGTGTAAACCTTAATCAACGAAAGCACGCACAGGCATCCTGTAGGCTTCTACAGGCAGAGGCAACCTACAGTACAGTATGTGACAAGCTTGGCGGAGGACATTCATCACTATTTTTCTTTAACATCATAAATTACCACCTTGAAGAGCAGCCGGTGGCATCAAACAGAGACCCCTTAAATGTGATTGCCACAGCAACCACTGAGATGTTGTCATTGTGCGTGTCCCTGTCGTGCACACACAGCATCCCATGCTGTTACTAGTTGGCACTAGTTGGTTTTACGATTTTAGCAACGCTGCTTGCTGTCATCGTGGCTGGGCTAACTAGCAAGCTAGTCCACCAACAATGGCGATATGATTTAACAAACTGCCAAACAAACAAAAGTCTGAGATTATGCCATTTACTTGCAATTTAGTACATACAAAGTCAGAAAATTGCTGTAAAATTGAATCGTTGTAAAATAACTGACTCCGGAAGAGACTGGGGGGGGGGGGGGGGGGGGGGGGGGGGATGCCTCTCTGCTCACTCCTCTGGCTCCTGTCAGTCAAAATCAAGGACCGCGCCTGTGCTCCATAGACCCCCAGTCAAGCTCTTCCCTAGGAAGTGACGTTTTTTTGCCGTTTATCCAATCAGGGTCTTACTTTGTCACTGTGAGCTTCCATGTGCTGAAGCTACAGCTTCAATCGAGATTGTCTTGTCCCAAGAGGCAAGACTTCATTTTGTCAGTGTACTCTCTCTGTAAAAGGGGGACAGCTTTGGAACGCTCTACCAACTTATTTAAAATTAGAGACTAGTTTAGTGTCTAAAACCAAGACTAGAATAGTTTTTAACTGGTGGATTGCTTGACCATGTTGCCTTTGCTTTGCTTTTTAATTTACACATGTATTTCATTTGAAGAACTGCCTTTTTTATTGTTGGAATGTTATTTTTTATTAGCATTTTTTCCTTTTATTTTTGTTACTTTTAATGTTATAATTTCAAAAGCCTCCTGTGGACAAGTGTTGCAAATTAGCACATGTGCTAAAACACTGAAACAATGCATCTGGGCTGTCCAATGTAATTGTGATGTCCACATCAAATAAACAATAAATAATAATAATGACTCAGTGGTGTGACGGTAAAGTAGAGAGCAAGTGGTACCAGTGGATATAAAAGGCTTATTGTTTTTTGAGGGAACAAGATCAATACGTAATGAGGTTTAATGGGCGAGAAAAGTGTCAAATAGACCTGATGGCTGCACCTTTCAATGCAATGAAGCCAAATAAATCTCTTTCCCTAAGCAAATGACTCAGAAGCTGGTGAGGGTTTAACGTGTAAATATGTAGTCTGCAGTCTGTTTGCAATGACATGCAACTGGGGCTGAGGAGTAGATTTTTCTTGCTGCAGGAAATAACCGATACTTATAGTGCAATCCTTTTCAGGAGGTTTTCCAGTCGAGGATTTAGCTTTTTTTCCCCCTCTATGAGCACAGTGGGAAATTATTTCTAATGCTGTCTCACTTGCAGTATTTCATATTTTGTGGAAACCGGTTGACGCGGTGGATGTGAGAAAGTTCAGACAGGGGTCAGTCATTATGAGGCTTTCCCTCATCAATGGGGAGCTGGTGCTTGGGAAGAATATGTCTTTGCGACAACACGACCATACACAACAAAAGCCACACGAGTTGTAAATGCTTTTTCTTTCCTAGCATCATAATAGGGGCACGACAGTCACGCAACACTTTTTCATACACACACGACTACTACTGCACGCTATATTAAGTATATGGCAGGGTCGCCAAACCTGCTGACGGAAAAACTGGGAGTCAAAATTTAAAGTTGAGGTACAGTCGTCTTGCAGCGTTCAATCGCCACCACCCCACAAAAACATGTAAAAAGATAAGTGTACAATGTTAAGCTCATGAAAAATAGTGGCAAATAAAACCTTGCACTCACCAAAATATGTCAGTGATGACACTCTTTTTAATGTTTTATTCACATGCAGCCATTTGGCCCCATAACCATAGCCTAGCTTCTTGTCTTGCAGTTGGTGCGTGTTAAAAGCAAAACAGAAGGCGTTCAAGGCGATTTCAACGCTAATAAACGAGTGTGACCGCAGCAAACAGGAAATACAACTATTTTTATTTCCAAGGTTCTGTGAATGTTTCGTATGCAAACTAAGTATAATATTGTCCACCTGCTTACTTGTTCTACCACCTCACAAAAGACATTCATTCATTCATTTTCTGTACCACTTGTCCTCAATCAAAATAACATTGTATGCTGCTTAAGAGCAGGGGGTCCAAAATGCAGGCCGAGGGCCATTTTTGATTATTCTGTGGGCCGCAGCATATTCTAAAAATATAATTTAACAAAAAAAACCCATACAGATAGTAGTACAACGTGGGAGAACGTTAGAAGGTGAGGTCAAGAACTGTCGAACACAACGGGGCGAGTGACTGCTCGCATTAAAACATGCAGAAACGGTAGGATTTGTAACTATATTATTTTTGGAATACAATAATGGTTTACCGTAAAGCACCGTGCATAAACCGCACTTTTTTTCCCCACTAAGAAGCAAAAAATGGGGGTGCGGTTTATACACGATGACAGGTCTGTGACCAGACGCAGAAATTGACGAGAAGTCCATTTTAGAATAGCCGTCTGTGGGTCAGACAGTTGCTTCGACTTTAGCGCCCTCTGCTGTACAGTTGCTGAAAATGCTTGTGTATGCAAATAACTTATCTGACGGCTGTCTGTATTTTCACACAGTGAAACGATCTCTATATACCCTGAAGCTAACCTAAGCTTCCAATGTCAAATACAATACAACGTTGGAGTTTATTCAAATTCACACTGAAGCAATGCAGTAAAATAATAATAGAGAAAAAGAGAAGAAGTGAAAGATAAGATATCAAAACATCTCTGAAAATTGCAAATTTCTTTATTTTGATTTATTATTATTATTATTATTATTATTAATCTGTGCCTAGCCATAATATTAAAGATCTAGATGCCGAAGTTCAGTTTTCTCCTTTATTCTTCTTTTTGAAATTGCTTAGTACCTTTACGCATGTTGATTTGAGATGAAAGAGTTGGCAAGCCTTTATGAACTAAACATTTGAATGAATGTTTTAAGCGAGTACTTTCATTTGATTGTTTTTTGGGTGTCATGATCACTTTAAATCTACCTTTACAGTTAAGGTTAAATGATGAGCGTACCGTAACAGCCTGTGGAACAACCAACTGTAACAGTTCCACTGTACTAATAGTTATAACCCATGGGGGGACTCTATGCCATTAAGGTGCACAGGATTAATAAAAGGGACTGACCCGCAGATTGCAGCCATCGCTCTCCCAATCTGTGCTATTAGATCTGCTCCTCAAGGCCTTTCTTCGTCAAAAGGGCTGGTGGATTTCATCTGCCATTGGGCTGACACCCCATAGATTACACCCGCCTCTATCTCGCTTCCTTCACCTCGTATCTATTTCTCCACCTCTGGTCCTCATTTCTTTTCCCGGCTCCAATTACTCCTCCCTGGCCAAGCGTCAATAAAGCCACCCAACACACACCCAATCTGATAACAGCTCTGGCCTTTCTTCCTCTTCTTGTACAACATACAATTGCTCTCTGTAAAGCTACTTATTGCTTAAATAAGAATTTTATTAGTGACTATGAAAGTATAGTACATATTCTGTGTTATATATTCAAGCTAGGAAGGAGGATACTGGCTTTATGGTCTAAAAACTCGTACAATTCAGTCAGCTTTTCTGCACCCTCTTAACCCATAAAACAAGATATTGTCCTTAAGAGCCTGCTCCTGGCCTAATAAAATAGAAACACTGTATCTATAAAAAGGCAAGGCGGTGCAGGACTGAAATGGATTAGTGCGGACAGGCCATCAGTGTTACAGATAAGTCCCCAAGAAGTGTTTAAAATCCCTGAGAAATGTTTTCACTTGTTATCTGGGCAGCAGGGGAGCAGAGGCTTATTGAATGTGATGGACTCTGGCAGAAAATCAGTGCACAATAAAGAAAGCCTCCCCATAATGAAATACAGTACAATACATCAAAAATTCACACAAATTTTGCCTTGGTTCGCATAAATTTCCTGATTAGCGTACAGTATGGCACGCGTCTTGTCGGGTTATTAATACACTGTGTGAGTCCAACTGTGTTCATATCATATTTTTAATCACAAAACGTCTCCTTTGGCACCGTGTTAGCGTGGAAACTGAAAGCAGAAGTCACTGTCCCCCAGTTCCGTGGCTCGTCTATGATGTCATCAGTGGTTGACTGTACTGTAGTTTGTTGCTAGCTAACACAGTTACGCCGCAAGCATCTGCATTTCTTATTGATCGCAGCTGTAAAATAAGCAACAAAGGAGCCAGAGAAAGTTGCAAGTTGATAAAAGAAGGTGAGAAACACTATTGAATTCAAGAAATAACTCATATCAAAGCACGAAGGTGGTATCCCTTCTGCCTCACAGCAGTCTTTGTCAACAATCAAATCTTTAATCAAGGTAAAAGTGATGTCGCATTCATTTGTTATTTATATGCATTTCAAATTATTTTCTGCATGCAAAACTATAAAACAAAAAAGTGTTTTCTTTTAACATTTTTGAGTGTTTGGAACGGACTAATTGGATTGTGAAGCAATGTGAAGTTGGGATTGATATTATGGGCTGGACAGTGTAAATGAGACTGTACCGTTTGCAGGTTGACAGTTCCATTGAGAAATGTGGATGAATGGAAAATTAATTCCCGTTATTGCTCTGGACATGCACCGCCAACCTGCAAGGTATTACAAAAATCAATGCTGTAGGTTATGCATAATCCTGGCGTAATCCAGGCATGAAAACAACACTTCTCCCTTAAACCAACGTCACACCTGACATACGTTTTTTTGGCCAAGCGATTTGTGGCGTTCGCCAAATTGCTGTGTTTTTTTTTCATGAAAACTGAGGCTGCTCTGACGTAGGGCTGTTGCTTCATTCGTACAGCCAACACACGTTAAGTTGTAAGACCGACGTCCGTCTAGCTTGCAGTAAAAGTACTGACCTCGCGTTCCATGCGGGTTTCGTGTGAAGGCTGCAAAAACTACGCTCGAGCTGTACATTGTGCAAACCAACAACGTAGGATACATACCGGAAACATGATGACAAGATGGTTCTGCACATGCACGAGACCTACGTCACTTCCTCCACTCGCTATTTTTTTACGACAGCGCTTCTGCGACATCACATGCTGTGATATTTACTATGATCGTTTTCAATTTATGAATACATAAATGGCCAATAACCATACATAATGTGTGTAATATATTAGGGGTCATTTTCCTTAATGACCAGCGTTTAGCACAGCCGTAGATGTGCCACAGGCGTATACGTCATAGCCGGTCACGTAAATAATATGCGCTGCAACAGGAATCAGCCGGAAGGTCGGGAGGCAACTGGGCTGGGCTAAACTGAGGAGGCGCTTGAGCAAGATTTAGTCCAAATAGTAGAAATATATAAATGCAGAAGAAACAGCGAGTCCACGCAAAAGGTGCTGGCAGGTGAGCAAGCGTCCGCGTGGTCGAGCAAAGAGGAATAAACCAGACTCAGCAAGGAGAATAAACAAAGGAGAACAACGCAGGATGTGACACAAAAAGGTGGGAAATTTAGAATCTGACCCTGAAAAAATAAAAAATAAAGCACCAAAATCAATGTTACTACTAATCTTATGTATAGGTATGTATAGGGCATTTAGAGGCTTAAAGAAATAGAAATATATTTACATGTTTGGTATTTTTTTATTAGAACAGGTTGACTGAGAGATCTAAGCAAAAAAAAAATATATATATGAATCTGTTGTGTTTTTTTATAGCAATTTTTGGGAGTAGACTTTTTTTGTCCTCTAGGGACCCGAAAGGGTGGGAAATTTGGAATCGAGTCCTGCAAAAAAATATACATTTTACTACTAATGTTATGTATAATTAAACCTGATCTTTGACAGTGCCCCTGCCCGCTAACATTTTTGTTATATGGAAAATGACTTTGTATTTTTCAAAGTAAAAGGAGTGACATTGTTGAATCAATCCATCTATTATCTATAATCAATCTATTATTAGAACTCTAGTTGAGAGATATAAGCAAAAAAGTTGAAAAAAATATTAAACTGTTATGTTTTTATCGCAGTTTTTGAGAGTAGACTTTTGTCCTCCAGGGATCCGAAAGGGTGGGAAATTAAAGGGACCCCAGAGGGTTAATAGTCTGAACGTGAACAAGGTGAACAAATGTTCACTCATCCTTGAGACAAGCCATCTGTTGTTTGAAAAACACTCCATTGGTAACTCACGTATCAAGTATGTCTCTATTCATTTTCCTTGTCTTGTATCCCAAATAGATCATTCGGTGTGTGATTGCAGTCAGTATATTGATAATAACTGTTGTACAAGTGTGAGGAAGTGTATTAAACGAACACATTAGGCGATACCTTGTACGGTCCACTGGAGTCTGAAAATGAAATCTCTAAACTGGTCATTGGTCTGAATTGTATTTGT